>NW_026652296.1:18014186-18416612 GCF_009828535.3 Hylobates moloch | reverse complement strand
TTTTTTTTTTTAGTAATCATAATTACACAATTAAAAAATTATTTCCATAGGTTATTGCGGGAACAGGTGGTGTTTGGTTACATGACTAAGTTCTTTAGTGGTGATTTGTAAGATTTTGGTGCACCCGTCACCTGAGCAGTATATACTGAACCCCATTTGTAGTGAGGGACATCTCCCATCTTCTATGTGCTTTGCTGTACATCAAAGACTTCTTCAGAGGGTTGTCTTAAAACTATTGAAGACTTCTTTGCTGGTGAACAGGGCATGAGAACGTAAGTCTTGGTCTTCCCTAACTCATACTCATATCTGATTACAGGCTAGCATTTTCCAGTCACTGCCTTAGGTAGAAGTGGAAAAATCCTGCTCCTCTGCCTCAAGGAGAACAGGTTCAAGGTGCAATTCACGCTACAGAGGATCACACATTGGTTTGGCTTCTTTATCGTCCCTTTCCTGCTTCCCTCTGTCTTTTAATGGTTTCTACTGAGAATGCTCCCTTAATAAATCACTTGTATTCAAATCTTTAGCCGATAGGTCTGCCTCTGAGAGAATTTAACCTAAAATAATCTCTATATAGCTCAATTTCCTCATAGGTAAAAATTATGGCGTGGGCCTCGATGAATGGTGGAATGAGTAGCTTGGCACATGCTCTCCCCAAAAAGCAGTAATTACACTAGACAATATTGTCAATATCAACCATGTCAGGAGTTGCTGGAGAAAAATTTATAAATTTAAACACCTGTATTACAAGAAAAGAAAGATCTCAAATAAAAATCTAAGTTTCCATCTTAAGGGAGTAGAAAAATAGGAGCAAAACTAAACCCCAACAAGAAGAGAGAATAAAAGAATAAGAATAAGGACCAGAGTGGAAATCAATGCGATAAAGACATAAAAACAAGAGTAAAAAATCAATGAAACAAAGTTTTTTGTTTGTTTGTTTTTAAGATCAACACAACTGACAACTCTTTATCTACACTGACCAGAAGAAACAGAGAGATGACATAAATTATCAAAATCAGAAGTAAAAGAGGGGACATCACTACTGACTCTACAGAAATCAAAACACTTTGAAGAGAATACTGTAAAAAAATTTATGCCAAAGAACATGGACAATGTAGATGAAACAGATAACTTACAAAAACTAACTCATGAAAAAGAATAAAATTCCAATAGACTTATAACAAGTAAAATAGTTAAATTAGTAATTACAATCCTTCCCACAAAGAAAAGCCCTGCCCATATGGCATCACTGGTGAAGTCTATCAGATACTTAAAAGAGAAATAGTTCTAATTTTTCACAAACCTTTCCAGAAAATAGCAGAGGAGTGAAAGCATTTCAACTCATTCTATGGGGCCCTGATATCAAAAGCAGAGAAATATATACAACAAATAAAATGGCAGCACATTCACTCATGAATATAGACCCCAAAATGGTGAACCAAATACTAGCAAACTGAGTCTAGTAACATATAGATTATATAAACAATTTAGTGAGATTTATCCCAGGAACACAGGTTGGTTTAATTTTCAAAAATCAATTAATGCCAATATTGCATATTAATAGAATAAAAATGGAAATCACATAATCATCTCAAAAGATGGATAAAAATCATTTGATAAAATACAATACATATTTATGAAAAAGGGTACTATAGAAAGGAAAGTTGGGATAAAAAGGAACTTTCCGAACCTGATAAAGGCCATTCACATAATATATAAAACTAACCTCATACTCAAGGGTAAAAGACTGAATGTTTTCTCTCAAAATCAGGATCAAGACAAGGATGTCTGATTAACATTACACTAGAGATTCTAGCCAGTGAAATAAGAAAAAATGAATTAATGGCACCCAGATTGGAAAGGAAGAAGTAAAACTTTTTATTTGCAGATGATATTATCCTATATATAGACAATCTAAGGATTTTGCACATGCACACACACACACTCACACCCTACACCAACTAGAACAATAATTGATTTTCACAAAATCATAGTATACAACATCAATATAAAAATCAAATGTATTCTTATCACTAGCAAAGAGCAATCTAAAAATGAAATTAAGCAGACAATTCCATTCACAATAGCATCAAAAATACTTAAAAATAAATTTAACATAAGAAATGAAATACTTGTACATAGAAAAGTAAAACAAGAATTGCTGAAATAAATTGAAGAAAATCTATATAAAGAGAAAGACATTCCATGTTCATAGATTGGAATAATCAATATTGTTAGGATGGCAATTATCTACAAATCTGTCTATAGATTTAGCACAATCCTTGTCAGAATCCCAGGAGACTGTAAAAACAACCTAATTATAAAGTGTATGTGGAAATGCAAGGGCCCCTATTAGACAAAACAATTTTAAAAAACAAGAAAAAAGTTGCAGGACTTAGAGTTTCAGATTTCATAAATTTTAAAAATCAATACAGTGGCATGCCAGCAGAAGAAAAAACCTATCGGTCAATGAAGGAGAATTGAGAGTCCTGAAATAAAAACCTACAATTACGATCAACTGACTCCTAACAAGGTGCCAAGATGATTTAATGGTAACATGACAGTCTTTTCAGCAAATGGTACTGGGTCAATTGAATATTCACATGTACAAATCTAAATTTAAACCTTCGAGAACTAACAGAAAATGGATCATAATCCTAAATTTAAAAGCTAAAACTATAAAACTTCTAGTAGAAAACATAGAAGAAAATCTTTATGATCTTTGATGAGAAATAAAGTATATAGATATGACACTGAAAGCATGATTTATTAGTGAGAAAAAAGATTAAAATGGCATTAATGATATCTTTTAATTGGGCTTCAAAAAATACTATTAAACAAATTAAAACAAATCCCACACACTGAGAGCAAATATTTCCAAATCATGTGTATGGTAAGACTTATAACCAACGTGCATAATGACACATTACAGCTCAAAAATAAGATGAACTACCCAATTTTAAAATGGCAAAATATTTGAGTAGGCACTTCACCAGATATGAAATACAAATGGCTAATAAGCTAATGAAAATGTGGTCAACATCATTACTCATTAAGAAAATATAAATTAAAGCAACAATGAGAAACTATCACACGCACCCACTATAACGGCCATCAGACAAAAGACAGACAACCAGTGTTTGAAAGAATGTGGAAAAACTGGAACCATCATATATTGCTGTTGGAAAGGTAAAATGGTACAGTCACTCTGGGACACAGTCTGGTAGTTCCTTAAAAAGGTAAACATAAAACTACTATTCATCTAGTTATTCCATTTCTACCTATCTACCCAAAAGAAATAAAGACATGTCCACACAAAAACCTGAATTAAACTGTTCATAGAAGCATTATTTATAATCGCCAAAACATAAAAACCATCCAAATGTTTATCAACCAATTGGTGAATGGGTAAACAATATGTGGTATATCTATGCAATAGAATATTATTCAGTAACAAAAGAAATAAACTACTGCTACAATCTACAGCATGAAGCTCCAAAACATTACGCTAAATGAGAGAAATAAGATGCAGAAGACTACACATTGTATGATTCTATTCATATTTATTAAGTATGTAGAAAAGGCAAGGACATAGAGACAGAAATCAGATTAGCAATTGCCTGGGACTAGAAGTGGAAATAGGAATCAATTGTACATGGCATAGGGGATTTTATGGTGTGATGAAAATATTCTAAAATGGGATTGTGGTGATAGTTGCACGACCCTATACATTTACTAAAGAATTGTACACTTAAAATAGGTAAATTTATGGTATGTAAATTATACCTCAATAAAGCTGTTAAGAGAAACAGACTGAATAATCTTGAATGTCCTTTCACCCTTC
Source organism: Hylobates moloch (assembly GCF_009828535.3). Classification (NCBI taxonomy): domain Eukaryota; kingdom Metazoa; phylum Chordata; class Mammalia; order Primates; family Hylobatidae; genus Hylobates; species Hylobates moloch. The sequence continues at coordinate 18,412,771 of NW_026652296.1, read as the reverse complement.
AAAAGTCTATGCTTTGGCATTTAAGTATGCACAAATCTTAACACAAAATGCTATGATAAACCATTGGTTTTATAGGATAAGATGGGCTAAGAAACAAGTGTGAGCTTTGTAATGCCCAACAGAATCTAGCTTTGCAATTACATTCCCTGCTTAAAGGTCACTCAGAACCATGGAGCTGAAATTTACAATGATATGTCTTAGTTAGCCAACCTTTCTTCTAAGACTCTGGGAATTCCTGTTTTTACTCACTATTTGCCTAGTCAAAATAGCTCTCAGAGGAGACAAGAAAATGGGAGGAGGTGTACATTCGGCAGATTAGCGTCAGAGTTAGTGCACGTGCATCTTTGCTTTGCCTCTGACTAGTTCGGCGACCTATTGCCCTATCTGTCTTTTATACATTTATTCATCAGACATTTATTGGGTGATGATAGCTCAATAAAGTAAATGTAGCAGGTTCAAATTTGAATGCAACCTGGCTACTGGGTACTGGGTGCTTAGAGGTCAGAGTGGAGAAATAATTAACTGTTCACTATAATCCAATGAAGTGAGGGCAGCAAGAATTCTACCAGGGAAGGATTCTGGGAAGGGAGGAGCCTACAGGGCAGTGCAAAGACTGAAATCACATGTCTAGGAAGTGCATTCTAGAAAGTGCTCTATGAAAGTTGGCTCGAGCCTTCGCAATTGCTGCATGCATTATTATTACAATGTTACTGAATTAGACACCAAAATGTGGCTTTGTTTTTTATTTGGGCCCTTCTCCTATGATTGAATTGCATTTGATACATTTAATGAAAGTGAATTTTGTGTAGAAATTTAGAGGAAGAAAAATATGTTGTGTAAAGGAATCATGAAAATCCAGTTAAAGAATCCAAGTAAGTTTTCCCTCAATCATGGCTCGTCTCTCTTTCAAAATACCATAGATTCAGTCCATAAGCAATTCCCATGGCTCCAGTTTCAATATACTGTATATTCAGAATCTGACCGTTTCTCAACATCTTCATAGTTACAACCCTGGACTAAGCTTCCAGCATCTCTTGATTGGATTATTGTAATAGGCTCCCAACTAGTCTCCCTGCTTTCACTTTGGCCCCCAAAATTTATTCTCTTAACAGTGGCTAGAATGACCCTTTAAAAACACGACTCAGCTCAAGACACCCCTCTGCTCAAAGCCCCCTTACGGCTCCGACCTTACTTAGAGTAAAATGCAACATCTTTACAGTGTCTACAAGTCTCACTCTTAAGAACTCTCTGATCTTATTCTTCTAATTCTTCTCCAGTTACACTGGCCTCTTTGCTGTTCCCTGAACACTCCACACACGCTCCTATTTCAAGGTCCTTGCTCTTGCTATCCCCTTCCTTGAATGGTCTTCCCTTGGAGATATGCAACCTAAAGAAGGCTTACTTTTTCTCCTCTGCCAGGGAAGTCTGTCCTGACCACTTTATTTAAAATAGCAACCTAAATCCACAATATAGCCAATTACACTTTCCCTCTTAATTTTTATCTATATCATTTATTATTACCTACCACACCTAACAGATTAGGTCCTTTTAAGAGAGAACTGTAAGCACTGCAAATGTCAACCTTCCTTTGGGAAAAAGCAGCTGGATCAATATGGGGCCAGTTAGGCAATATTTGGGTACATAACCTTGATTTGGTGACCTTTGCTAAAGCAAGGTGGAGGTTTTAGTACTGGCTTTACACTCGCTGCTCTGTCTGCCGTGCTGAGAAAGTCACTTCACCTCTACAACTTGCATCTAAAATGGAATAATTGTGACCAATGCAATAAGACACAAAATAGAAGAGATATACATTTAGAAAGGAAAGCAATTCATCATCATTTGCAGATAATATGACTAGACCTAATATATCGAAGCAAATCAACTGAAAGACTTTTAAGATTAATAAAAGAATTCAGTAAAGTAGTTTTGTAGAAGATAGAGATAAATACACTGTACACCATGGAAAACAAGCTAGAAGACGTAATGAAAAAGCCTTTTAGAATAGAGTCCTTTAAAAATAGCTAAGGAAAACACAGACAAGAAACGTGCAGGACTAACACTGGAAGGAAAATAAAACTCTACTGAATGGTTTAGAAGACTATCTCCAGCCCCTAGCACACGGCTTGGTAGGGTGGGTGTTAAATAATTGTGCTGAACTGAAGACGAATAAATGGACAGAAATGCTGAAGTCCTGGAGGAAAGCATTGTATATTGTAAAAATGTCAATTCTTGCCAAATTGATGTATTGTTTTCTTTGAGAAAAAGCAAACTATATAAAATATGAGCCAGTTAGGTGATATTTGTGAGCCCTAAAGATGTGGATGACCATAATTTGACAATTCCAGTAAGATTTGTTTTGTTCAAAATGGGAAATATAGTTGAGAACTTAAAAAAAAAACAAAGGAATGAGGCTGAAAAGTCACTACTGGATATTAAGTTATATTATGAAGTTACAATGATTAAACCATGGGTACTAGAGTATGAGTTAAATAAAAATGGACTAGGTAGGGGTGGGTGTGTGTGTGTGTGTGTGTGTGTGTGTGTATGACAGAGACAGAGGGAGAAACAGATAATTTTATGTATAAAAATACAAGCAACATAAATTCATGAAAAAATTTTATCACTTAGTTTCAGAAATTCCATAATTATGAGACGAAATCATCAAATTTAAGACCTCACTACATATGAAAAACCACATTATATTCCAATAGTTCAGAATTAATTTATTTATTGAAAAATTTTAGTATGCCCTTGCCAACCAAATACAATGTGTGATCCTTGATTGGATCCTGGATTGAATTTTAAAAAGCTTTAAAGGACGATTAATTGGGAGAGTTGGGGAAATTTGAATATGACCTATATATTAGATACCAGCATAATGTCACTTTGAAATTTCCTGAGCGTGATGATTGTTTTGTGGCTATGTAACAGACTGACCTTTCCATAGGAGATACAAACTAAAGGTTTTGAAGAGTCATGGTCACTACAAGTAACCCTCAAATGGTTGAATAACCATTTGAGAGACAATAGAAAGAGAGAGAAACTAAAAATGGCAAAATGCTTATGACTGGCAAATCTATGGGAAGGATATGTGGATGGTTATTGTATCATTCTTGCAATATCCTGTAGGTTTGAAATCAAAGAAAAAGATAATCTTGAGTGGGAAAGAATTGTTTAAGCTTAATAATAGAACAATTTACAAAAGACAAAAGAAAAATGACAGATTTGTCTATATGTAAATTTCAAATGTCTGAAAACAGAATAAAAAATGAAACAACCAATTAGAAAAGCTATTCCCAGAAAATATGACAGAGAAGGAAGCAATATTTTAATATTTTAAAGATCATATCAGGTATAGAGGATAAAAATGACAAAGGACAAACATAAAAATCAATAAATTATCTGAATAAATAAAGGTATAGGATATATTCTGTATATATAATGGGATAGAACTAGAAATTGCTAAATCAAAATTCTGCACAAATGAAAACCTCCAACTGGGGAAAATAAGAACTTACCTTATATGATGCCTTATAAGTAATTCTCATATCAAATAGAAAATCAAAGCCACAATTTTCTGCTCTTTAGAAACGATTACTGTGAGAACAATGATGTTTAATGCTTATGGGATAGGACCAAACCTGTTTTCAGCATCTGAAAAGCCTTTGTTATTAAACAAAAAAGAATGACAATAAATTAATTAAGCATTCCATAAAAAGAAAATTAGAATAAACAACACTAGAGCCAGATGGCTTTTCCAATGAGTTCTTTCAATCTTCTAGGAACTGATAATTCCCATGTCATAGAAACAATTACATCAGACAGAAAAAGAGGAGAAGCATCTCAAATTGTTACAAACTATTCCTCTAACATACTATTAAATTGGTGCTCCATAAGTGGATCATTTACTGCAGGTACACAAGATAGATTTAGTAATAGAAAATCTAGGAAAATATCACATAAATAAATCCAAGTAGAAAAAAAAAGTATGATCATATAAGTAGATACCAAAAAGGCACGTGATAAAATCACTCATTTTAAAAGAGTCATAAAGATAAACTATAGAATAGAAATATTTTTCCTTTTCAGATTTCAAAATACCTATTTCAAATCCACAACTAACATTATACGTAAGAGAAATTTGCTGGAGGTTCTAGTGTTTGAGGTTGGAATTTAGACAAAAAGTTCAGCTATTAATATTATTTGGCAACATTGCCCAGAAAGCTCTACCCAATGCAACAAAACATAAAACCAAAATAAGAGCTATTGCAACTGGAATAGGAGGACATAAAATTATCATTATTCATAGATGGCGTGATTACTAGCTGGTAAATCAAGATAATAAAACTTAATTAAAGAAACTCACAAGAGGTTTCAGCGAATGAGATGAAGAAAACACACACACCACACAAACACTCACACACAGTTTCCCCAAATACCAGCAAGAACCAGTTAGCAAACACAATAGGGGACAGATAACAGAAGACACCACAAGCTTAATGTTAGTAAAACAATTTTAACAAGGTAGCTATGGATGGAATCTACATGACAGAGTCAGTGCTTATGTCCTGAGACATAGCCAAGACTCAGATGAATAGATAGGCTTGCCCTCTCTCCGTGTGGAAAAGCTCACGTTAATATATATAGTCACTTTAGATCAAGCAATAGTCTTAATATAGTTTAGACCAATTCCTTTGGGGATTGTTTAGAGAATATGATAAAGGGATTTAAAAATTCATAGGGAAACATAAGTGGGTAAAAATAGCCAAGAACATTTTGAACAACAAGAAATAGGAAGACTAGATATTAAAATGTTTTGTAAAGCTGTATTAAAATGGGTGATACAGACACAGTGATCAATAGAGAGGCAGATCTAATGGAACAGTATAAACCAAGAATATAGTGGCGCGCACACACACACACACACACACACAAACACACACACACAAACACACACACAAACACACAAACACATACACACACACACACACACACACAGGCAACATCACAGTTCAGTAAGACTGGAAGGAGTATTCAGTAAACGGTGTGGAGAAAATCTGTCAACTACTTGGAGAAACAAAAGAATAAGCACTCCCCAAACATCATTAAAGTGGTAATAGCTATCATGATATCTGGCAAAAGAAGGATGCAACATTATCAGATAAGATCAACCTTACATAAAGCCTATTTTTTTTAATTTGGTGAATAAAAATAGGGAAAATTTCCCAAATGTCAGTATTTTTAAAATTTTCCTATCATTTCTATATAAGCATGCATTATTTTGTGGTGAATCTAACTTAAACATCATTTAAAATAAAATGATAACATTGTATGAATTATCTTACTATTGTGATAAGGATCAAAGATAGGAATATGAAAATACTTCAAAAAATTTTTTAATGTAATATGTTACAAAATAGCTGTAGTATCATATTTTTAATTGATGGATGGATTTATCCACATGAGCGACATGGCATAACCTATGCCTAATACTCTCTACCCAGCTGGGCATTGCTGACTATTTAATATTTATTAAATAGATCCCATCCCTACTTGATTCCAGAAGTGCTATTTTCTAAGTTCATGTTGAAAAGTATAACTTCAATGAGTCAAGAATCCAGTAATGTATAAAAGATATTTGACTCAGCTTAAAATAACTGGCTGGGAGCGGTGGCTCATGCCTGTAATCCCAGCACTTTGGGAGGCTGAGGTGGGCGGATCACCTGAGATCGGGAGTTCAACAGCAGCCTCACCAACATCGTGAAACTCCATCTGCATTAAAAATACAAAAAAATTAGCTGGGTGTGGTAGGGGCACATGTCTGCAGTCCCAGCTGCTCAGGAGGCTGAGGCAGGATAATCACTTGAACCTAGGAGGCAGAGGTTACAGTGAGCCAGGATCATGCCACTGCACTCCAGCCTGGGTGACAGAATGAGACTCCGTCTCAAAAAAATAAAAAAAATAAATAAAATAAAATATCCACTAGCCAATAGCTCTATTAGCTTATGTTAATAGCTGAATTAAACAATAACTTTAAGCAAGTCTACGTAGTCTATGTAGGCCAGGCACAGTGTCTTACGCCTGTGATCCCAGTGCTTTGGAAGGATCCAGTTTGATGCTGCAGTGAGCTATGATCACGCCACTGCTCTCCAGCCTGGCAACACAGCGAGACCCCATCTCTACAAATAATAAACTTGTTTTTTATTATTATTATACTTAACAAATAGAGCATTCAAAGCAAACAGTGCTAACCAACAGAAGCAAGGACAAGCAGAATGCTGCAGGGGCCCTGCTCCTGTGTGGTCACAGACCAGTAGCATCTTCATCACCTAAAAAGAAATGTGTTGGAAATGCAGAGTCCCAGGCCCCACCTCACCTCTATTAAATTAGAATCTGTACTTTAAGAGGTCCCAACTTATTTCATTTGCACACTAAATTTTGAAAAGCAGTAATGTGAAACAGAACACATTAGGGGACTGAAAAGCTTGCTGGTTTTTGTTTTGTTTTGTTTTCTAATATTCATTCTGAATCATTTTCTGTACCCTAGTGGAGAGCCAGGCTGTTTTCTTTACCCCAGGCCTCTCAAACCTCAGACATCCTGGGAAGCAAACCCCTTTATACTCCTGTCAAGTTCTCAGTTGAAATGTCATTTTCTAAAGTTACCTTACATGGTGAGAAGAGCAAATAAAAAAAATCAAGTTAAACAAGTTAGGATTCAGCTCCTAACTTGGCGATTAGAACCCACAGCAATGCTTTTACAGAGGAAGATGCTATTGTTTTTAAACGAGTAATCAGTAGGGCGTCTAGATGTCTCCCCTTGCAACAAAGACATTTGCTTAAGGAAAGTGTCAGGTGGAATCTCTCTGATCAGTTTTTTTTTATAATACCATCTGAAATCAATTATCTTCAAAAAGCCCTTCTAAGCTCTAAAAACGTAAATGGAATAATTACTAATTAAGCATTAAATTAATCATAATAGCAGGCATACTTATTTGCCAGATAGGGCAAACAAACGCAAGAGAAAAATTATAACACCAGTTGAAATATTTTTCTTACGGGAAGACGTAACCCACTGTTGAGGATTGCAGAAGTGCAATGAGGTGAAAATCGTGTATGCACAGAGAGTTAGAGGTTCTCATCCATCCAACAACAGAATTGCCTGTGAATTCTGGATTCCCATGATAGATCTCTGAGTGTGAGGCTTGGGAATGTAAATTTTGAACAGGTTCACCATGATATTCTTATATATACCAAATTCCAGAGATGTCCTTTGGGAGTTCTTAAGACCCATTCAACGATTCTGTAACACTGACATAATTATAATAGTAATACTAAGACTTCATTTGCCTTTTTCCACTTTGTTAATATTGACCCTGCAAAGGTAGGCAATACTGCTGGTGCCTCAGGATAACTCAAGGCAGTGGTACCCAACTGTACTTGTCGTTATATTCCTCACCACCTCATACTTGCTATAAAAGCAAAAATGCCAGTTTCACTTAAGAAGGTCCTCGATGTAGCAGTAAAAGGCATTAATTTTATTAAACCTCAACCCTTGAGTCCATGTCTTTTTCATATTCATGTGACACAATGGGCAGTATACATAAATCATGTCTCCTGCTTGTTGAGGTACTATGATTTCTTCAAGAAAAAAACATTTTTTTTCTTGTTTTTGAGACGGAGTCTCACTCTGTCACCCAGGCTGGAGTGCAGTGGCACGATCTCGGCTCACTGCAAGCTCCACCTCCTGGGTTCACGCCATTCTCCTGCCTCAGCCTCCCAAGTAGCTGAGACTATAGTTGCCCACCACCATGCCTGGTTAATTTTTTTGTATTTTTAGTAGAGACGGGGTTTTACCATGTTAGCCAGGATGGTCTCCATCTCCTGACCTCATGATCCTCCCGCCTGGGCCTCCCAAAGTGCTGGGATTACAGGTGTGAGCCACCGTGCCCAGCCAGAAAAGAACATTTCTGTGATTGTTTGAACTGCACGCTAAACTAGCCACATTTTTCATGAGGCACCTTTTTGTTAATTCTTGAAAGAATGACTAACGAATTGTGGTCATTCGGATTTGTATATCTGGAAAACATTTTTTTCCAGAATAAACGAAGTCTCTCTGTCACTGTAAAGAAAACTGACAGTATTTGTTGTCAAAGACATAAGGCAGCTTTCAAGTGAAAACTAGAATTTGGAAAACTTGTATCTGCCACTGTGAACTGTAAAGATCTTCAATAATTAAAAATTTTAATGATGAAATTGGTGGTGACAGTAGCAAATGTAATATTTTGATATGGTATAATGAGATATATAAACATTTGGAATTTTTAAAATAAATCCATGAATATTTTTCAAATGACCAATGCATAACGTTGCAAAATCATGTAAGGCAAAGAATGCACTCAAGTGCAAGATAGATGTAAATTTTAATGTAAAAGCGTATAAAAATTTACCGATATTTCATTGCAACTAAACTTTAGGAAACCACCACTCTGAGTTTTGGTGTCGTATGAGAGGAGATACCCACAATGATCTTAAATGGCTATTAAAATATTCCTCCTTTTTTTCCAATCATATATCTATGTGATACTGGATTCTCTTTATTTCAACCAAAACAATTCATGACAGTAGATTAAACACAGAAACAGATATGATAATCCAATTATCTTTTAAGCCAGACATTAAAAAGATTTGCAAAATCTGAAACTGTATCTCTTCACCCTAACTTTATTATTGGGGAAATAGAAATATATTATTTATATTAATATGTATAGGCTTAGTTTTTTTGGGATGGAGTTTCGCTCTGTCACCTGGCTGGAATGCAGTGGTGTGATCTCGGCTCACTGTAACCTCTGACTCCCTGATTCAAGCAATCCTCCTGCCTCAGCCTCCCAAGTAGCTGGGACTACAGCCACATGCGCCACCATGCCCATCTAATTTTTGTATTTTTAGTTGAGACAGCGTTTCACTACGTTGGCCAGAATGGTCTCGATCTCCTGACCTCGTGATCCACCCGCCTCACCCTCCCAAAGTGCTGGGATTACAGGCGTGAGCCACTGCGCCCGGCCAGGCTTAGTATTGTTTTTAAATGAATTTAAATATTTGTTAACATGTGGCTTTAATTCCTTTTCTTGAGATGGAGTCTCGCTTTGTCACCCAGGCTACAGTGCAGGGGCGCAATCTCGGCTCAGAGCAATCTCTGCCTCCTGCGTTCAAGTGAGATTTTTCTGCCTCAGCCTGCTGAGTAGCTGGAACTACAGGCATGCACCACCACACCTGGCTAATGTTTGTATTTTTAGTACAGACGGGTTTTCACCATGTTGGCCAGGCTGGTCTTGATCTCCTGACCTCAAGTAACCCGCCCACCTTGGCTTCACATAATGCTGGGATTACAGGCATAAGCCACCATGCTCGGCTTGAATTTGGCTTTAATTTCTAATACAGTAAATATTGATAGACAAAACCCACATGAACAAAAGTTCTTTGATGCCTTCATTAATTTTTAAGAGTGTAAAGGGGTCTTCAAATTTAAAAGATCAAGAACCTGTGAATCATACATTTTTTTAAAAAAAGTCTATGAAGACCCCCATGGTTCAGAGTTTCTCAATCTTGGCACTACTGACATTTTGGGCTGGATAAGTCTTTGTTGTAGGGGGCTAGCTGTGCTGTGCATTGTGGGATGTTCAGCAGGATCCCTGACCCCCACTCACTAACTAGATGCCAGTATCACCTCTGACTTGTAATAAACAAAAATATGTCCTGACATTGCCAGATATCTCTTAGGGGGTACATTAGCGCTGGTTGAGAACCACTGCCATAGGTAATTAGGAAAAGGATGTAAAAACAAAATTCACAAAAAAGAAATGTTAATAGCATAAAAATACATAGAAAAATATTCTGCCTTGCCAGTAAGCCAAGACATGCAAATCAAAATGACAACATGTTCCCATTTAAAATGCATTAAATTAGTAAAAGTAAGCATAAATTATAACAAGCCATTTCAGTGAAGCTGTGGTTGAACTGGTAGGATTCTACAATTCCAGTAGCAATTTTAATTGATTCATCAAACTGGGGAAAATAATCTGGCAATGGCTTTCAAGACTTATAAATGTTTTTATGACCTGGGAGTAAAAAGAGCATAGGCTCAGGAATCAGCATTAAACTTGAATTTTAGCTCTGAATCTCACTAGTTATGTGATCTTCCTTGATTTATTTAAATGATAGCATTTATAAGAACTGAATACACTAATAATGCCTCCATCATTTGTTATTTGAGAACTGCATTAGACAATAATGTAAGTGAACTTCTAGTTAAAAGTGGAAGAATTAATATACTCCATTTACCTCCTCTTTCTCCTAAGATTTCACTGCAATAACAGTGAAATGTGAAAAAGCATAGAAATCCACAAGGAAAAAGAGGACAGGAGAGGGGACATCAGTGGATGAGCAGTTTTAAGAAAATTCTGGAAACCTAAAAATGGTCAGAGGAGAGATACCACATGTGATGAGATAAAGAAAGTCAAATTGCAAAGACATGTGAATAGGAATGGATTTTATTTGCCCCACAGATTTCAAGAGAGATTCTGATGTTGGAGTAGTCAAGTGTGGACAGTGTGGAAGTAAAATGTGGGGTTGAAAACTGGGGTGTTGATCAAAAGTCTGTATACAAAACCATCAAACCTTTGAACATGGAGAGCTATGTGTCTGCCCTCTACCCCTTAGGCAGGAGATAGGAAGAGGATTTCATCTCAGAATTTGAATGCCTCCGCCTCCAAAAGCACAGCACCTCCAGTCAACTTTCTCAACACCTTACTTTTAAATATTGGCTATGGAGATTCACTGGTTAGATGAGCAATGCTTCCAACATGAAAGAGAGCAGTTAATTAAAAAAATGACTCTAGAAGAAACAGAGATAATACAGGAGTCAGAAAAGCTTCCCCCTTCTCCAAAATCAAAATCATGTCCTGAGATGTTTGAGAAATGATTACTTCTATAGATAAGAAGCGAATGTTATAAGAAAAAAATTCAAAGAACAGTAAATAGCTCTTAAAATGAAAAATTATGACTGCCAAAATTATAAACAAATAAGAGAATTTTTTTTTGAGGGAGTTGTTCTGTTTTGTTTTAGGAAATAGAAGAAATTGGCAGAAAAGAAAAGGGGAAAAACAGTATTTAAAGGCAAACCTAAAATGATGGAGTTCTGTGGGAGGAAAAATGTATGAATAGTTTAATAAATAAACTGCCTGAAGAAATGAGAATAATTGTACATTCTATAACCAATTAAACAAAAAAGCCCACAAGAAGAGTAATTAGAGGTAGTCTAACATAGTAGTATGCTCCAGACTGTGGGGCTAGACCATTATGATCAAATTTCATATCAGCTGCTACTAGCTGTATGATCTTGAGCAAGTTAGTTAACCTTTCAGTACTTCAGTTTCCCCATCTGTAAAATAGGGATAATACTAGTTTCTACCTGATAGGGTTTTGACGATAATCAACTGAGTTAATATACATAAAGAACTTAAAATCTTAGCAAGCTTTAAATTAATTATGTAATAATATAATACTTACATATTATATTATACTGTAATAAAAGTAATATACCATTTGGCTCTGAAGTGACCTGTTTTTATGGAATTGTAAAGTTGGCCATTGTGTGTTTATTTAACAAAAAACTGTGGCTTAACTACATTGGAAAGAAGGAAGGGAGGTATTGGATGATTTAAGACAGACAAGTTATCATCTATTATAGCAGGAAATAAATAGATAATATCTGCAATCAAGAACTTTAAAATAGCACATTATGTAGTGACATTGCCAATTCCCAGAAGAAAGAGCAAAGAATTAAAATGCATTTGCCTCTGAGGCACAGGACTGGGGGGGTGTAAATGGTGGTGTAGGGAATGGTTTGGCTATTTGATTTTCCAACTATGTGTATTTGTTACTTTGAGATTTTTTAATTAAAGAATGAAAAAGGTTAATGTATATGAATTGGCTGTCAGTGCCTGGCATATTAGAGAAGGCACTCAATACACTGTAGTTCAATTTTTTTCATTTCAGTAATTCCATTCCTGGGGATTTTTGCTATTTAAAGATACAATACCAAAAGAAAAACATGAATAAATGTGTGATTGCTTGGTTATTTATAACAACAAAAAAAAACTGGAAATGACTCAAATTTTCAACCATATGGAAATGGCTAAGAATTGCACAAAAAGCTGACAAAATATTATAAACCAAGAACATGAGTTTATTGTTTCAGATGGCTGTGGATTAGCTAAAACTGACTGCAAACACACATACAAAGTCCCTGATGTGTTTAGACTAGGAAATAGAAACCTGAGAGAAACTCGATGTCTAAAGAGAGGTGGAGATGTAGTATATCTCTACTCTAGACAACTTTCTGTGGCCTCCAGAGTCCTTAATAAAGGGCCTTGCAGCTACTTCGGTCACTGTGCAAGGGGAGTTTCTTCCCAAAACTGAAGAGTTTCTTTTTGAGCTGTGGCATGGTCTTTCATACTTAAGAGTCTGCATCACTCTTCAGGAAGAATGCATACTCACAACTGATGCCATTAATAGCAATGCTTACAGATATCTAAAGCCCCCTCCTTCCCTGGCTCTACAGTTAGACTCAGCATTAGCAAAATCAAGCCTCACTTGGAAGTCATTCCAAGCTGTAGTTCGGCCTCCAACTTACAATGTGTCAGAAAATCCATTTCTTAGCAGAGCTATTGATGAAAATTATATGACAACAGTGAAAAAATTTGACAACATAATGCATATGATTCTGCATCAGAACCTACAAGAGCTACAGGTCCTGAGATACTATGAGCTGAGCAAGCTATCTTCTCAGGATCTCAGTTTTCTCTGCTGAGAACAGGGGATTATTTTTTCTACTTCAGGGCAGTACTGTGAGTGTACAATCAATGAAAGGATGCTTGGTATCCCCAGGTTCTCATCTCAGGTTCTGATCCAGAGGAGGAGCTCAACAAAGCTCAGTTAGATGTGACTTTGAGTGTATATGACCCACTCCTTAGAACTGGGCTTCTCACACTCTACACACATGAGCATCTCCTGGAGGACATGTTAAAACACAGATTGCTGGGCTCTCCCCCTAGAGTTTCTGATTTAGTTGGTTGGGGACAGAGCCTAAACATTTGTATTTCTAACAAAGTCCCAGGTAATACCTCAGTATTCGATCTGGGACCAAACTTTGAGAATCACTGTCTTACAGGCACAAAATACCAGCTTGGAAAATGGTTGAGACTTTGAAGAGGAAAAGGAAAGGCAGGAAGGAAAAGTTTAATAAGGGTTCCTTATCTGCCTTAGTCCTTATGCCTACTAAGTAGAGTAGAACCTTGGTGTGTTGTCTGTACCAGCTCCACCTCCTTCCTAAGCTCCCTTGTAAGGCTCTCCGAGGCTCCAGACCTGAACAGAGCCTCCCGTGTCAACTTCCTGAACTGAAAGATGACTACCTTTTCCATCTGCCTGGAGCCTATGTGCTGATGCAGAGGCCACCTTTTTAGGTTCCAAGAAATTATGCATTCGTTATGGAGGAAATTAACACCTCAAAGCAAGCTATAATTAGGAATTCTTCAATTCAGTTTATGCTTTTTCAATTAGGCACTCTATAATTTTAATCATGGGAGCATTAACATGTTTCTGTAATTTATATACCTGCAGTATAATTAAGCCTGGGAAACACATTGCTCTAAACCTGAATAGAAGTGATTGTTTCCCTTCACACTTGCAGTATTACATGTTCCTGAAGGAGAGATGGTGCCAGTTGCAGAGGAGCCATTTGTGAGTTGGAGAGGCCAATGAGAGAACTCCTGGCTTTGGAAATGTGATGGCTGTTGTAGACCATGTGATGCCTTTGAACATCTGCATCCCAAAGCTTCAACTCCTATTGTGACTTTCGAAACATTCCCACCATTGGAAACTGCTTTGGACAACTATTCTTGGAAACTAATTTCAATTAAGCAGGAACAGGGTGTCCTGGCAGGGGAGACGTTATCTGAGAGCCGTGGGAAGCAGATGGCTTTGAATTGAAGAAATTGAACAATAGGCTGAAACTTAGCCTTTTTTTTAAAACAAACAAACAAACAAACAAAAAAACATTGATTCTTCTTCCTACTTTCTCTAACTCTGTATCTCTCTCATAATTTCAGCTTTGCCTTTTAGCCACAAAGCAGGGCCTGAATCCCATGTGCAAGGTAGTTCTCTTGGGATTCTGAGCAGTTCTGCAAATTCAAGGAATTCAGAGGCACACTGAAAGTTTTTGTGCTTATTCAGACTGAACCTCTGAACTTTCTGAAGGTTAAAAACCTTCATTTTTTCTCTCTTCTTCCTGCTCTCCCCACAATAGCAAATTCAGATTTGCTGACTGCAATAAAAGGAAAAAGAACATAATCAAAACTGGCCCGAGGGGACAATGCATACAGATTCCAACCCAGCTGAGTGACGCGTCCATATTGCTGCAGCATTTTGGCACTCAATATATTTTGTCTGATCTAAGAAAATATGGAACTTTTTATAGAGTGAAAGTTGGAAATGGATTTGTTTCTCCCAGGCTGCTCTAGCCTTCCACAAAAGAATACAGATTTGTTCAGATTCTGATATTCTGATGTTCAGCCTCATCAAACATCCATCTTCTACCTAGTCCCCAACATCTGCATAGAAGTGACCATATTCAGACATGCTGTCAGCATGCAACAACACAACATGAATTATTTTGACACCAGTTATTGTCATCATCATAGGAAAACAGAGGTGTGTTTTTAGCCCCCACGTGGACAGGGATAGAGAAATAAGCTGGCAGAGATTCTAGTTCAGCTTTTAGGAGCTAAAACTGGTTATCCTCATGCTGAAACACACACTGAGAGAGACATGAGAGATCCAAAAGCTGTAAATTCAACAGGGACAACTTCACAATGCAAGGCAAAACTATTACTTCCCTATATCACAAGAATGAGCAAATATTGGTGCCATAGAAGAGATGACTTGGTTCCCTGTACAGGTTCCTTTCTCCATACCTGAGGCCACCTATAGGCAACACCAGTAGTACTCAAGCGTGGTCCAAGACCAGTAGGTCACCTGGGAAATTGTTCAAAATGCAGATTCTCAGGCATTATCCCAGAGTCCTTGGGGACGAGCAGGAATCTGCAGGCTTACTAGAACCCCAGCTGATTATGATGTTCATTAAAGTTTGGAAACCTTGGGATTAAACCACTTCTCACATTCTATATCCAGTGGGAGTGATGTGGAGAAATTTTGGAAGTCTAGCTTGGTAGATCAGAATCTCCTCAGTAAGTAAGCCCAGCCATAGATCTCACGCTGTTTTCAGGACTTATACCTGTGCCTAAGTCTTCATTACATTGCTCATCTCTTATGATAGGATCCCTGGCCTTTACCTCTCTCCCCAAACGCCTGCCAAATAACCTCTCTGAAACCAAACATGGGCCTTGACCTCTTCTTACCAACCTTCTTAGGGTCTAGAGCAATATAGTAAAATAGAATTTTCTGCCATGATGGAAATGCCATCCAGTATGTTAGCCGCTAGCTACTTGTGGCTATTGAGTACTTGAGATGTGGCTAATGCAACTAATGAACTGAAGCATTAATTTTACTTAATTTTAATTAACTTAAATTTAAATAGCCACATGTAGCTATTAATAATAGTTACTGTATTGGACAGTATAAGTCTAAAGTCTAGCCCTCGATTCTTGCATTTGTTACTGGGGGTGCTACATGTTGCTCTGGGCATGAATACTTATATGTTTATAAAATTCTTAGTAAGCCTATACCTAAGTGGAAATGCACTAAATAGCAAACCCTAAGCAGCTGTAACCAGGTAAGAAAAGGGTGAATTGCATTGTGAGAGAGTAAGCACACATTTTCTGGGGCCATTGGTGGAGACTCTAAGATGTTATTTTCCTACCAAAAAGCCAGGGCTTTCAGAATCACTACTCTCACTGTTGCCAAGTGGAGGCAACTCTCTGAGCAGCCCTAAACAGCTGGAGCAGGCATCGTGCAGAATGCTTTTTGGATAAGAGCAAACCTCCTTGGATTCCAACATGGCACAGAGCCATGCTTTAACTCAGAAGAACATCAATAGATCAGGCTATAGAAATGCACTTGATGGAGGCAGACTTGAAAGTCTGACCTTTGGGCCGTTGCAGACAGAGACTGAGAGCCATCGGTTATCAGCTGTGCAAGATCTGAGACAAAGCAGTGATGCAAACTGTCATGGGGCCCAGAACAGTGGGAGAAGTAAAAGTCAGCAGAAAAAAAAGTTAGAGAAAAAGTAAGAATGAGGAGAAGGCATCTTGCAAAGTCACTGTGCTCTTGCAAGGAGTTTCACCAGTTCCCCAGGGTTGGAGGGTTTGTATTATAAGAACTACATCTACTTGGACAGCCCCTCCATCCTTAGTCTGGCCTTGTGTTCCTTGCAACATTTGGCTCCAAGGACCTTCACCTTGAATCTGTTACTATCTGTTCACCATCACTGCCAATGTGGTCACACCCAGAGCCATCGTATCCTATAGAAGAGTTGTATTACTGACACCTTACATTTGATCATCTTATTCTCCAAATAGCACTTCCTGTCTTTCTACATTCTCCCTGCTTTGTACCCTCTGCACAAATTCTTCAACAGCATCCAGGTTGCCTGGCCCTCAATACATCTATTTTCTGAACAGCAACCTTCACATTCTTTTTAAAGCAAGCCTAGACCAGATGGTCCATTTTCCAGCACTTTTGTTGATATTATCAATTATCTTCATTTGTCTGTGGTCCTGGATCAACTTGTGTTTCTTTCTTCTTTTCTACTACAAGAGCTTCTTGAAGCTCCTGGAGAAGATTAAACCATTTTTTAAAAAAAATTTTAAACGATTCTTCCCTTGAATTTCTTGTTTTAAAAGAAAAGAAAAGAAAAGAAAAAAGTCAAAATGAAATATACAGCCCTGGTTTTCCTCCTACCTCTTTGGCCAGTCCTTCTCCATCTCCTGTGTGGTTCCTTGATAAAGTTTCGTAGCTCTCTCTTCTGTTTCTCATCTCTTCTAATCTACACTCTCCCAGGATGAGGTCATCCACTCCCCTCCATACTTCAAATACCACCTGGATGCTAATGACTCCCAAACCTAAAACCCCTGCTCAGATGCCTCTCCAGCACTCCAGACTTTTGGAATTTAAATAGTCCCTATGGTAGGAGGTGAGCATGACAACCACTCTTCTTTCCCTCATGCCAGTAACAGTCCCTGTCTCCATCTCTCCAGATGGCAGACAGTCCAAAATAGAACACTCTTTCGATCTTCATGTTCCATCGACTGCTCCATTTAAAATATTCTTCCCCAAGCACCTGTTTTTCCTCCTTGGTTGGAGCCTAAGTAATATAATCCAGAATCCTAACACCAGAGCCAATTCTTGGTAAGCTGGGTTGTTGGTGGAGGAAGGAGCCTTATAAAAGGGGACCTGAAATGCAGTTAGGGTAAAAGCTGAAGTGAATGCAAACCCACCTACATTACTTGGGTGTCACCTTTCTTCCCTTTTGTTTTCCTGAACAACCATCTAATTGCAGCTCTGTGCTATATCACCAGACTGACCTTTGTCTCCCAGGGTGATTTCTTTGGTGGTACACACATAACCCTTCAATATGTACCCCTTTAGTTGGCATATGTAGACTGTGGGACAACCCCATGGAGAAGGGCACTACAGTAACATTTATCCCCTTATTCTTTATTTCTGGTTGCCTCTTCATATATCTGAATTCTCCTATTTCCCAATCTGGTGTGATGAAGTCCCAGCGTGATTTTAGGCATGGCTAAAAGTGGTGTTAATAAAGCTAAGTCTTCTCGCAGGTTATGTCTGAGTACCTCTTATCCATGTCCCCCTAACCCCCAATACACCAAAGTGGGGCCCATAGCATTCCTCATCATCAGGTCCCAGCAAAGGTGGCCCAGAGAACTGGGGAACTAAGTGAATAAATGAGGTTTGGAGAAAGAGTGTCTAAATGTAATTACAATTTCTTATCTTTCCCAATGTGGACAAGGCCTCACAAACTCCTCAGGCTGCCCTGTGTTAATAAATTCTCTAAATGTTCATTTCTCTTTCCTAATTGTACACCATCATATGCTAGTATCTGAGAATCAGACGGTAATGATTCCATTTTTGCTCACTGTGGCTTCATGGACCAGCAAAACCCTTCTGTGATTGTTTCATGTGCTCCCACCCTGGGCTTCACAGTTATTAAAGGAATCCTGAAGGAAATCTGGTAATCGTTTGCTTTTCTTCCCAATAAAGTTTCTTCTTTCTTTAAGAGTAGGCTGTATCTCCAATTTGTACTGTAGCTAATCACTGTGCAGTTCAGAACTATGGTCTTAACTAACTGCACCTGTCAAATGCAAAAGGATCACAGATTCTCATCAGGAGGTGAAGAGAACTTGCAATGACCTTTAGAAGCATATACCTTGTTACACTGTCTTCTAGGGTTCCATCTTTCATACCCCTGGTCCTCCAGGCTAGAGTTCCCACACCCTGTGCACCATGCCTCAAGCAACCTAAGAAAGCAGGTCTCATGTCCTAACTGAACTTGTAAAAGGTCCCTTAGAAGTCCCCCTCACTCTCCTAGACCACACGCCAGGTTGCAACTGTCCTTGCTCAGCTGAGTTCCTAACTCCCCCATTCAGTTCCCAGACCACCTTTGCCACCATTCACCTTTCCTGGATGAAATGTCCTCATAGACTCTGCCCTCCCTCTGCATCTATTGGCTCAGAGAATGGCACCACTTTCCATCCCACGAACCAAGCCAGAAAACTGGGAGTCATGCTGGACAATGTCTTTTCCTTCACACCCCAACACCCTGCCCCTTGGAGAAGTCATCGTAAGCCATGTCCATTTTACCTTTTACAAGCTGTATCTCATCGCCGTAAGTACTCTAATGGTGGGTCACCTTCATTTCTTATCTGAACAACGTAACTGTCTCCCAAGGGTGTTGCTCTTAACCCTGAGTGTGCTAGCCCTTTGGCAATGAGACACTATAAGCTTGTTCACTTGAATTTATATTTCAGAAAGGTGCTCATATCTGACCAAGTTCACAGACTCATAGGCACTTTCTTTTTCTGATTGTCTTTCCTATTTTTAAGGTAATGTTGTTTTGAAGATCACCCCTGGAGATGGCTGTAGGTTTCCTGTGTGCCCTACACTGGCCAGCGCTTCACATGCAGTAGATCTCTCATGAGTGCTGGAGGATACACAGCAGATAGGCACTGGCTTGCATCAGGGCTCAGAGAATATTCTTGCCCATGGCTGCCCAGGGCTTAGAGCCACTCTTTGCCTCAACAGCTTGGCCAAACACAAGGACTATGTTTTTGTTTTGTTTTGAGACGGAGTCTCGCTCTGTCACCCAGGCTGGAGTGCAGTGGTGTGATCTCAGCTCACTGCAACCTCTGCCTACAGGGTTCAGGTGATTCTCATGCCTCAGCCTCCCAACTAGCTGGGATTACAGGTGCCTGCCACCACACCCAACAAATTTTTGTATTTTTAGTAGAGATGGGTTTACACCATCTTGGCCAGGCTGGTTTTGAATTCCTGTCCTCAGGTGATCTGCCTGCCTCGGCCTCCCAAAGTGCTGGGATTACAGGCATGAGCCACCAGGCCCGGCCCCCAAAGAGCATGTTGAACAATTACCAGTTGCACTTTACACAGTTTAGCTTATTCGACCTTCAAAACAATCTGTGATGTAGGTATTCCCATTTATCGACAAGCAACTTAAGGTTCAGAGAAAATAAGTACCTGCTTCTAGTATACCCAGTGGGGCAACTGGATGAGATTGGTCTGATTTTAGGAGCCACTCCTGTTTCAGTGTATCCAACTTGGAAGTCAGCTATGGCAGGAAGAGCATAACGGTCTCAGGTCTGAGTAAGGAGCTCCATATGGGACCCATCTCTGCCTTCAGGGAGGCCACAGTCTAGCAGAGGCCGACAATGCAAGGCGCTGACAGAGGGGTGACCATGACAGAGTGGCAACTAGGAAGGAGCTGGTGCATTCTGCTGCAAGAGTGGAGATGGTCCTGGATGTGGCTGACGTGAACTGGATGTTGGAGAGGTGGAGAATGGCATGCTTGGCAGAGAGAACAGCATGGACTAGGGGCCTGTTTGCTCACAGAAGGACAAAGAGTTGGGCACTCACCTTCCCAATGTTCCACACTCCCTTCTGAACAAAGTCTAAATCCAGAGTGAAGACTTTCTTCACCTGGACCCTGCCTGCTCTCCTCATCTCTCTCTCCCCACCCACTGAGCTACCTGTGGCTCCCCAAACACACCCTGTACCTTCTCTGTGTGCACTTTTGCATACGCTGCTCTTTCTTCTAGGTTACTCTCTTCCCTTCTTCACTAACTCCCCCTCATTCCCTAGGTCTCTATTTAAGCAACACTGCCTCCAGGAAGCCCTCCCAGCTCCTGAGCTCACCATTCTACCAATGGCTGCCTCTCTACAGAACTCTCATGGAAACCTCTGAACAAGTTGGCCAAACACAGGCTCACTGGCACCTTTTCTTTTTCTGATTGTCTTTCCTGTAGACCTTTACCATCCAAAATGGCAGTCACTAGCCACATATGGCTCCTGAAATTTAAATTAATTAAAATAAAAATTTTAAAAATCAGTTTCTCAGTTGTATTAGCCATATATCCAGTGTTGAATGGCCATATGTGTTCAGTGGCAGTCATACCACACACCACACATATAGGACATTTCTGTAACTGCAGAAAATTCTATTGAACAGCACTCTTTTCAGAATAAGAGGTAGCTGAAGGATATATATATATATACACACACACACACACACACACACATATATATATAACTAGTTACTATATATATACACATATATATAAAACTAGTTACTATATATATACACACATATATATATACACACATATATATATGTATGTATATATATATGTATGATGCCAGACACTATCTCATGTAAAGGGAATTCAGTAGTACCAAGCCTTCAGATTTCTTGGAGCTCACAGCCTATTGAGGGGTATGTAGAAACAACAGAAAACAAAACAAAAAATATATATTTATAAACAGCTGTATAACACAATTAAAGGCTCAGGAAAGAACTATGAAGGAACTATATAGGTCACTGTTGAATAAAACCTGGTAAAGGAGCAGATGGAAATTAAAGGAAACCGGAAACAAGGCTAAGGACAGATTCTGATGAGCCTTGAATTCCATGCTAAGACGCTTGTACTTAATGCAATGGAAAACCAATGACCCATTTAAGAATTTTAAGCAGGAAAGTTAACTTGATCCAATTTGTGCTTCCAAAGGATCACTCCAGCAGTTCAGCAGGGGGTGGATTGAAGGATGAGAAGCTGCAGCACGCGCTCCAGCAAGCATATCCTGGCAGGTGCAGGTCCACAGGATGAGGCTGGAAAGTGCCATTGGGGGAGGAGGAGAGGGAGCTTGGCCCAGGTTCTGAAGTCCAGAGGACCAGTCTCCATGACTGATTAGATGGCAAGGGGAGGGAAGAGGGGGAAAGAACATTTCCAAGGAAGTCTTCAGGGATCAGGGGACGGTCTGTTACAGAACCTGGGGCTCTGCCCCCAGCCTCACTTCAAGGACTGCATTATAGGTGACTAATTCATGGCCAAATATTTTCTTATGAAGGTTACTACAGATCAGTCACACATCAGTGTGACAGGTGGGGCGTGGGGGAAGAAGGCTCGGCATGTTCAAGCCAGAACTGAATATTAGATTCTAGTCACTATTTGATTGATCTTTTAAGCAATTCTTGGATTCTGCCACTTAAAAACCAATAAATCTTTGAAGGCCTGAGGAAAGCAATACGAAAGCAATAAATCTCCATTGTGGAGTATTCGAAAAATAGGCCAAGCTGCTGAGGTGGTTTGGCTGGAGGGATGAGGGTGCAGGAGCCCCACACAGCAACAGTCCTCCCTGCCACACCTTGCCCCCCTGCACACTCAGTTCTACCAGACAGAGTCAGATCCATGGGGCTTCAGAGGAGCAGTAAGTGGCAGAGCAGGGGCTGCAGTTTGGCTCAGCCAGGTTTGGAGCATCACTGGCAGAAAGAAGAGCCTACCTGAGTGGGGTCTGAAGGCCAAAGTTTCTGTGTGAGTCTCTTTGAGAACACACAGCTCCACTCAGAGAGGGACCTGCTAAAGCTCATGAGTGACAGACCGGGCTCCACACAAGGCAGAGTTGGAGGACCCCTGAGAATTCCTCTTGCCCACCCCTCATGCCCTGGTTGGTGGAGGTTTACTCCGTGGCACCCCCACGAAAGGGCCACCCGGTCATCATGTGACATACCAGGCAGAGGAACTCAGAACTTCCCAGGGGATCCATGAACTCAGAGCCAGGATACTAGGTCTATGCACTGGCTTTAACTGTAACAAGCCCCACAAGCTTGGGCCAATCAGTTAATATCTTAGACTCCAAAATGCAGATGGTATTTCCCAACCAGCTGACTCACCAGGTAGGTGAGGATCAGATAATACAATGGAAGTAAAGGAACAATTAACTGTACATGCTAATTCAGAAAACTATTAACTGTAAAATTTGATTCGAAGCATCCTTAACCCAGTGCATCTAGTGAGTTCTTTGAGTCCTGGAATCATAGAGTGTCCATATTGTTTTCTCAATCCTTCACCTTCCCAACTCACAGAACTTACACTGCTCTGCTTTCCTGGGTGGTGCTCATCTCTCCAGCCAGTCTACTGCTTCTCTCAATCACTACAGTCAATATACCTAGTGGTTTCATATCATCTTACAGTGGAACTGCAGAAGCAGCTCAATACCCCTGGGTTGCAAGAAACATAACCCGAGCACACCAGATGCACCAGGCATGACACCATTGGTGGGACCTAGGTGCTTGGACTAAGGAATGGGGATAGTTTAAGAAGTGAACACCACATGGCATGATCCATGATTCAATAGCATCACCTCATGACATGATCCAGTCAGATCGAGCCTCCCACATCACGACATTGCAAATGTCCGATCAGATGACGCCATTACCTTCTGTCTATAAAACCTGTCCCCACACCCAAAAGCCTGACTCCTGTCTCCTTGTTCAGCAGCCTTGCAATAAACTTTTCTCTCCACAAAAACACAGTGCTTCAGAGTTTGGCTTTCTATTGTGCATGGGCAAACAGACCAAGTTCTGTTCAGTGACACTTTTTTGCTAATTTCATGATTTTGTTTGTTTGTGTGTTTGCTTAAAGTCCCACCTCCCTGCCTCACTCACAATTTACTGGAGCCTCAAGAGGGCAGAGGTGTGGCTATCTTGTTCCTTGCTGTATCCCTATTGCTTAGCTAACTTCCCTAAACATAGTAAGTGTTCAATAAATATTTGTTGCATGACCTAGTGGTCAACTACCTCTCATATAACATCCTACTGCCCAGAGTTCAAGGTGAATGAAGGTCAAGATAACTGAAATCCACTGTGATATTTCCACTTCTGTCCTTCCAGTCGTCCCGAAAGTCGTGCTGGGTGGCAATGGTTAGTCACTTCCCCTTCTAGTCAAATGCTCAAGAAACAGTCTGGAAATAATTCCAGAAACTGAGTATACACCCACCCTCAATGCTCCAGAGCCTTGACAGGAAAAGCAGCCAGACATTTCCAGATGCCAACCATTTCCCCTTTGAGCAGTGACATTTCTTTTATTTATTTATTTATTTATTTATTTATTTATTTATTTATTTATTTATTTATTTATTTTTTTGGATAAAAATTTCACCAAAATATATCATGCACACCTTTCTCCTAGGAGGTGGTATAGTATAGTAAAATGAGTATTGGCTTTGGGTCATTTGAACTAAGTTTAAATTTTGCCTGTACCATTTGCTTGCTTTATAGCCTGAGTCAACTGACTTAGCTTCTGTTTGTCTCAATTTCTATATTTGCAAAATGAGGAGACTATTATACAATGTTGCGAGAATGCAGGTAGTGTTATATATAGAGACAAGCTGGTAGCAAGTGCTTGTTCCTTAAACGAAAGCTAGCAGGCTCCTGTAAGTTGCGGACCCACATTTTCAGGGTAAACCAGGACCAAGTAATAAACACGCATGGCTATGAGGGATGACAGCATGTACGCCTGCTTGATTTTTGAGTCCCTGTGTCTGTTTTGTAGAGTTGCGCTATTCCTTTGCACCCTGACAACTGTCATTTCTTATTGCTACTGGGAAACTTTCATCCCCTTATCCCTCCTCATAATTTGCTGAGTCTTAGGATGTATGAGCTTGTTAAATAGACGTGCAAAACCAAGAGTATAGAGATTCAGAGGGAAAGTGTAAGGACTTCTCTGTGTGGGAACCGGAAAAGTTTTCATGTGCATTTTGGTTTGGGCTTTTGAGAGGCCCCCTTCACTGGGGGTGAAGGAGCTTGGACCCTGGCTGGAATCAGGTAGGCCTGGATGTAAGGCCTGCCCTATTCTTGGTATTCCCATGTTTTGTTCAGCCTCTATGAAATAGTTACTGGCCATACTTTACAGATAAGGAGAATGTAACCTCAGAGAGAGAGATTAAGTATCTTGTCCGAGGTCATGCAGCTGTGTTACCATGGGATCTGATGCCAGGTTTGCTGCCACCAAACTCTTCTTCTTTCCATGGCCCCCCCCACAGCCAGAACACTGGGAAGCTGGACTAAATCCAAACACATTGAAAGGCTATGGATGACAGCTGGATTGGGTCCCTTAGCAGAAAGTTTTACAGGCTTAGTTACCTTGGTCCGCTGTATCAAGATCACGGACCTTGGGTCTGGGTTAGCTGTTAACTTGCTGTGCAGCCCTGAACAAGCCTCTTCCCTTCTCTGGGCTATACTTTTGCTATCTGGGAAGCTTTTGAAGATTTTGAAACAGTGAGCAATACTATGGTATAAAAGAAGAGAGAATTGTGAAAGGGAGTAAGGCATTGGTGGCCAAAACGGAACATGAATTTGACACCTGGGGGACCTGCCTTCAAACTCAGCTTTCCTACTTACTCTCTGTATGCCCTTGGGCATTTCTGTGCCTCAGTTTCTTCATATGTATCTGAAAATGAGGATAATATCTCATAGTATATAGAGAAAATTAAATGGCAATGTTACATCAGAGTAACTGGAAGAAAAGCAGGGGATTCATAACTGAATTTGACTTAAGACCCAACAATCTGCTTTGACTTATCACGGGTAGGACAGTCCTAGAACTACCAGTGTATAAACTATACGACAAATGCTGTCTGGTCACTTACCCCGTAAACATTACCATCACATGTTGCAATGACTGAAGATTCACCTGAATTAGGGGGAGCGTTGTCCAAAGTCTTCAGACTACATAGGAACTTCTAAATTGGTGGTAGCTGGTTCTGTCTACTTCAATGCCTATCACTTCTAGATGAAGCTGGATACAGGATGCACAATGGCTATCTAGACCATCTCAAAAGCCCCCTTCTGGGCTGGTGTCCTAGCCTCCAGTGACACAAGGAGTGAGGCTGCATGCATCTCTCTAGTAGCTGCCCATGTCCTTCAAACAGGCCTGAGCCTCTCAAACACACTCCCATTCTCATCCCAGCACTCCCACCTTGATGTTTATGTTAAGCAAACAACCGCTCTGGTTGCTCCCTGTTATAGCATGCTGTCTCTCTCCTCTATGCCTGTGCTCCCACTGGACACTCTTATGACGTTAGTGAAATCTTACGCATCATTTAAGATACAATTCAGTGTCTCCACTGGGAATTCTCTCCTCTGAGCTCTTATAGTGACCTATGCATATCTCCAACAAGGACTGTACTGTAATTATGTTTCTGTCTTCCCAACTAGAGTTTGACTTTCTTTAGGATGTGACTTATCCATGGCTAGTTCACTGCTGTGTTTCCAAGCACTTAAGCATTGCCTGAGACAGGGTGATTCTTAATAAAAATGTTTGTTGAATGAATGAATGGTTTTTAGGCCCTGGGCCCTGCCTCATTCCTGGTACATAACATACTCAGTTTATGCTTGATAAGCTGAACTGAGCAATTTGAAAGTTGTTCCACTCAATGCTCTGCTTCATTTTAAGGGACCGTAGTCCTCCTTCCTGGAGTTCTGGGTAAAACCGGCAGTCAATATTGCTGCCCTTGTGCAAAGTGTACCTTGTTTAAAAGAGATGCCCATGCTTCTGATATCATGAACTGGCACTGGTCAGTTTAACTATGGAGATGCGTCAGTGTATTCCTGAACTCCAACCATCTTTGGTAAAATCAGCAGTTTTACCTTGACAGCAAGTGCCCCTATGGGACTCCAGCACCCTACAGCCTTAAACTGGACCAGCCCCCAGGTCTTGTCAGATTTGTGATATCTGAGCAGGTTGTTTTCAGAATTCAGCAAGTCTGTCTATCTGGCTGTTACTGGCAGTGACACAAAGAAAAGTGACCTTTCCAGGAGACTGTGTTCCAGGCCACTGACCCCACTAACTAAATTTACCATAAATATGTTCCAGGAAGTTTCCTTCTAGATCATCACAGGTCCCGATTAGGATGTTTCTTGTTTTTTGTTTTTCTTTTTTTTTTTTTGAGACAGGGTCTCACTCTGTTGCCCAGGCGGGAGTGCAGTGGATCACAGCTCACTGCAGTCTTGGTCTTCCAGGCCCAAGCAATCTTTCCATATCATCCTCTCGAGTAGCTGGTACTACAGGCACGTGCTACCACATCCAGCTAATTTAAAAAATTTTTTTCTTTGTATAGATGGGGTCTCCCTATGTTGCCCAGGTTTGCCTTTAACTCAGGGGCTCCCTTTGAACTGGGCTTGGGGCTGCTGACCTCCTTCCTCCAAGGAAGCTTTACTTCTGGCCAGTCTTGCCCATGGGCATTGCCTGTCACATGATTCAACTGGAGGCCCATGTGGCATAGAGAAGAAAAACTGCAGACTCCAAATGAAGAACCATCCTTACCTGACAGGAGCTCCCCGGGACTGAGCGGGTTTCAGCATCACTGTGATGGTCGTGTCTGTCTCATTCAATGGGGTGTCTGTGTCGTACTCAGGCATGGATGGAGCTGGACAGGAAACAGAGAGTACAGGTGAGTTCAGCACAGGTTCCCAATCGGCTCCCCACCGCCCCTTGCTGCCATCCTTAAAGACACAGCATGGCTAGGGGGAGGACGTTTAGGAAAGGGGTTGGATAAGAAGCCTTCCAGGCCTTCAGTAAAGGAGGCCCTGATGCCTAACCTGCCCATAGTAGGTTTCTTCAAGGTGCAATAGTGTGGGGAAGGGTAGCAATGATGTGTCCAGTAACCTGCATGAACCAGAACGTTCCACACCTAATAAACAGATATGTGCAGGGAATATAAGTACTAACAAAGAGGTGAAAGCAGAGTCAACCTTGCTAAACACATTTAAAATGCAAATTAAATCAATTATGAACTACTCCCCTCTATCTTTTTTTTTTCTTCATGAGACCTCCTTTCCCTCATACTCAGCTGATAGGAATGGGACTACATCTATTCCTTTGGGAAGGTAATTTAGCCATTTGTAGTAATAGCTATTAAAATCCACATCCTTTTTAATTCAGTTTTTCCAAATTCTGAATTTAATCATAAAGTTATAATCCAAACCAATGAATTAAACTTTATTTTGTAACATGTTTATCGAAGGGTTATTTTGTAAAAACACGGAAGCACCAAATATATCCAACCACAGGGGAATGTATAATTAAATTACGTCCATCCACTTGACAGAACATTATAACGAAAGCAGTGTAGCAACATAGGAAACACTTATGGGATAAAGATAAGAGAAAACATTAAGCTACAAAAAAAACATGTTTTTCTGGAAAACCATGTGCAAAATATGTATGTATGCAGACCAGAATTGCATAGATATTTAGGATAATGAAAGCTGTAGAAAAGGTTCTAAAATAATTCTACATTGTTGCTGTCTAGTGGCAGAGGGGGCCCTACTGGTGATGGCAGTCTGTAATTTTGGACTGCTGTGGCCCTATAATAGTCATTCATTCATTCATTCATTCATCCATCCATCCATCAGGCATTTCATGAGAACCTGTGCTGATGTCTTGCTCTGGCAAAAAGAATGTTCCTAAAAATGAATTTAACAGCCAACTCGTGTGCAATATACATTATCTACACACACGCGTACTATTTAATGCAACCCTGTGGGCAAATTATTTAGTGGCTTGCCACCTAATTAATCTAATTTTTATACTTTAGGAAGTTCATCACTTAGATTTTCTTCATAGGAGACAACAATGGTAACTCACTAGGGACTGGATCGTCCTAATTCCACCCATATCACAGGGTGACAATTCAAGAAAAATTTCCACTTCAAGCAAAATCAGGAAGTGGGGGTGAAACAACCTTTTTTCCTTTTTCCTTTCTAGCAGAGATACCTGAAATTTTGGTGGCGATCCGAGTGGTGACAGGGGGCCCAAAGCCCTTTGCTGTGCTGGCCTTGATGGTGAAGGAATAGGTGGTCCCTGGGTACAGACCCACAAACAGGTGGTGGGTTTCATTCCGGAGCTTGAACACTTTCCCCCTCTGGCTCGAGAGGTCAGCACTTGGGTCCAGCGAGCCAACAGCCTTGTAGTTGATCTGTAGGACAAGCCAACAAACAAACAAATAAATGCCTCACTTAGGAAGCTGGATGGAGCTCATTTAGAGGAACCTTAGGGAGGCAGGGGAAGGGGCGGGCATGTGAACTTGGCCAGCAGATTCTGCTAAGCTGCCTGTTGCTGTCCACTTTACAGATGATCCCAGCCTCCAAATACCCCCATTGCTCACCCACTGGAGCAATGCATGTTCTCACTGATTGGTAGGAGTTAAAACTTAAAATAATTGAACTTACAGAGATAGAGAAGGATGGTTATCAAAGGCTGGGAAGGGCAGTAGGGGTTGAGGGGGACGGTTAATGGGTAGAAAAAATGGAAATAATAAAGAAGATCTCATATTTGCTAGCACAACAGGGGGTCTATGGTCAAAAATAATTTAACTGTACATTTTAAAATAACTAAAAGGATATAATTGGATTGTTTCTAACAGAGAAGGTAATTGCTTGTGGGGATGGACACCCCATTTATCAAGATGTGATTATTACGCATTGCATGCTTATGTCAAAATACCTCATGTAACCCATAAATATACGCCTACTATGTACCCACAAAAAATTTTTTTAAAAAGAGAGGGCAATCCACAGATGTCATTTTGAATTTTCTGACAGTCTCATGAAAAGAAGTAAAAAAAAGAAACTAATTTTAATAACACATCTTGTTGAACCCAGTGTATCCAAACTATTATCATTTCAATCTGTAGACAACATAAAAATTGAATGGAATTGTTTACATTCTACTATTCGTATGAAGTCTTACAAATATGTCTTTTACCCCTTCAGCGCATCTTCATTTGGACTAGCCACTGCTTTTCACAAGTGCAGTAGCCCCGTGTGGCCAGTGGCCACCATGCTGGACACTGTAGTCATAGAAAAGTGTCCAGGTACAGCATCCTGATGAGAATTATTTATGAGGCTTGTTAAAAATGCAGATCCCGGGCCCCATATTCCAGACAGACAGCAATTGTTGACGGGTGCTTTTTCGTGCATTATGTTTTTTGTCTTCCTCAAATCCTTGGGGGCAGCAGGATAGCTACTCTCATTTTAATAATGGAGAAACTGAGGTGCCAATGGAAGCAACTTGCATGCAATCACCATTTTTCAAATTGTATATGGAGATAGTTTGTCTATGGTAAATGAAGATCATGCCCCACGTGACATATCATGTGAGTTCAGCAATAACCAAACTGGTCTACACCTGTGGAATGACTCGTGTCTACTGTTCCCTGATCACACACTTGAGTGTCACAGCAAGGTACTAGAAGAGTTTTGAAGTGCTCACTCTCAACTTCTGCACTCGCCCAAGGGTGAAAATAACGATTGGTAGCTCAGCACTAGTCCCACGGATCACACTTTGAGTGTCACATCTTGAAATTATACAGTTGTAAAGTGGCAAACACAAGATTTTTTGTTTGTCTTACCTGGTTTGTTCTGTTAAAAATATTTAATTAGGCTAGGTGTGGTGGCTCACACCTGAAATCCCATCAATTTAGGAGGCCAAGGCGGGAGGATTGTTAGACTCAGGAGTTCGAGACCAGTCTGGGCAACACAGTAGGACTCTGTATCTACAAAGTATTAAAAAATTAGCTGGGTTGGTGGTACACATCTGTAGTCCCAGCTATTCAGGGGCTGAGGTGGGAAGATGGCTTGAGCCCAGGAGTTCAAGGCTGTAGTGAACCATAATTGTACCACTGCACTTTAGCCTGGGTGAGAGAGACAGACCCTGTCTCTAAAAAATTTTTAAAAAATTAATTATGGTATAATATACATACAGAAAAGCATACCTCGATGAATTTTTGAAAACTGGATACAGTCATATAATCAAAAATCAAAACACTACCAGGCCCAAAACTTTTTCCTCACACTCCCTTGCAATCCTACTTGCCTACCCCCATCAGGGATCACCTCTGTCTGACTTTGAACAGCATAGATGAGTTTTGCGTTTTTGCACTGTGTGTCAGTGAAATGCTATGAAACGTGCTTTTTTGTTTCTGGTTTCTCTCAACATTATCATTATGCCATGGGATTCATCCATGTTGTCATGGGTAATAGCAAATAAGGCATTCTCAGGTACATTCAACAATCTCTTGCTGACACTGTACTAGGCAGGTCTGACTCCAAAGCTTGTACTCTATATTCTATACCACACTGCCTGGCCTGGTAACAGTGCATCAGTTGAAAAATGCATTCACTCATCCACGTATTTGCTCCTTCACAGTGTTCCCTGTGTACTCCTGTATTCTAGGCCCTGCACTGTGTGCTACTGGGGGCGCCCAACTGAATTCAAGTCAGGCCTCGTCCTCAAGTGACTTCCATTCTTGAGAGAGGCAAGCCAGCTATTTAGACAGCTGACATCACTTATCTTCTGTCAAGAATGGCCAATCTCAAGCAGAAAAGGAAGCACACCAACTTCCCTTCAAAAATAAGCAATTTGCTGTTACTGGCAATGGCACCAAGTGTTTTGGAGAGAAAAGTGATTTCTCTCTCCTATATTAAACAGTAGTGGTGCCGCATCCTTGAGGAGAGAGGTCAGATGGTGCCCAGAGCAGAGTGTGGGCAGGAGGGAGGAAAAATGCAGGGAGCTGAGGGCTTTGAGCTTTTTTTAAGCAACACCTGAGCATGCGTGTGCACCATGCAGGTGGCTGCTAGCTTCAGGCTGCTCTGGTGGACCTGTCTACAGCGTCCCCTCTGGTCACCCCTACCCACCCCAGTCCTTCTCAGAGACAAGTGCTACAGGCATCTATCTGCCTCTCTGTTTGAGGACTTTCTCCATGGGTGCTTGCTGGGAATGTGGGGTAATTAACACCCCAGCCCTGATGGGAGTTGATGCATACGTTCTCCAGGCTCTCCTTCCTTATACCCCTGCAAGCTCCCCCTCCTTGGTATCCCTGCAGCATCCCAATTTCCCTGAGAGGCTCAGCTCCACTTGCCTCTAGAGGCAGCTGGTTTGAAAACACATTGATTATTGGCTACTTTCCTTTCTCTTCCCCACTCCATATCTCTTTACTGGTGTTTCTTAAACTTCTTGGCAAACTGCTCATATTCAAATCCTCATCTCAGGGTCTGTATATGAGAATGACCAAACTAAGGAAAAATGCTCGTGGAGGTATCTCAGGAGAGAGTGCAACTGACACCCGAAGGACAATCCTGAGTCAGAAGAGGGAAGAGTGTTCTAGCTTCCAGGCAGAGGGAACCACGTGGGCAAAGACCTGGGGTGGGAAAAGGTTTGGACAGAGCAAAGCTCAGAGCCACTGCAGAGCGGCGAGCAAATAGGGGCAAATGGAGTTTTCAGCGTGCAGGTGGATTCTGGTTTCCACCGTGGCAGAAAGCGGGAGATGTACAGGCAGTTCAGCCTGTAGCCACCAACCCCAGTGCACCAGTGGAGAGGATGTGTGCTTGCATTCTTTGAAAATTCTGCCCCCGTCCCCCTGCTTGGACTGGTGGCAACTACATTGATATACAGACCCTGGGAGGTAAAACTCATGCCTTATTTACTAGCCAATTCCTTTCCCGCGCTCCAAATTCAATCCAAAAGCAACTCAATTTCCACCGAGCTGTCAATATAATATACCACGCTCTTCTGCTCTCCTAACCTTTCCTGGTATTACAGGATCCTCACTTACTTGTAATGAAACACTATGAATAAATCAATGTATGTTAATATAGCATGTCTTCAATTTTTTATGAAGGGCTTCACCAAATCTAATTCCCACTGCTTTGTCAGAAACAGTCTTTGAAAATTTTAACTTGCAAGTTTTACGAAGTTAGTGGGGGATCGGGCTGGGGAGGGAAAGAAGAAAGGCGAGAAAAATGGGATGGGAGGGAGCTGTGGCTGTAAATGTATAATACAATATGAACCTTCATTCGTAAGTGGGGAAAATGAAAGATTTGTTAGAATAGCAAACATAAAATAAAGGGTTAGTAGGGGGAAGGGTGCACAGCTGCACATCAACCCTGGGCTCCTGGCATGGGTTCTGGCTGCAAAAAGTACTCAAGGATGTCCCCCTTCTCTTTTAGTTGCTGACAGCAGGATCCCCAGCCAGAGAAACCAAAGCAGGTGCGTCATAACAAAAATCACAGGCTGGGCATGGTGGCTCACACCTATAATCCCAGCACTTTGGAAGGCTGAGGCAGGTGGATCACCTGAGGTCAGGAGTTCGAGACCAGCCTGACCAACATGGAGAAACCCCGTCTCTACTAAAATTACAAAAAATTATCCAGGTGTGGTGGTGCATGCCTGTAATCCCAGCTACTCGGGAGGCTGAGGCAGGAGAATTGCTTGAACCTGGGTAATGGTGAGCGGAGATGGTGCCATTGCACTCCAACCTGGGCAACAAGAGCGAAACTCTCTCTCAAAAACAACAACAACAACAACAAAATCCAATCATGTCGTAAGAGCAATGGTTTCCCATAGCTCTCAGGATGAAGAGTGTGTCTTTGTCATGTGGTCTTAATCAGCTCGGTGCATGAGCTGGCCTCTCTCGTCCTCCCCCCAGCACCCCAAGCCTTACTTCAGTACCTAAAAAAGAGCCATGGTCTTTTCTGCCACAGGAACTTGCACCAGCTCTTCGGTCAGCCTGGGCGTCTTCTTCCTTCCCATGCCTCCTTGTTGCCTCATTCATGACTCCTCACCCTTAGCGAACCTCACTTACAGGGACTCTTTTTATGGACATCTTCTCTGACTCCCAGGTTCTTATTTTATGTTTCCAGAGTCACCTGTCTCTCCTTTGAGCCACTAACTTTCCATGTAACCATGTAATTATTTCATCAATAAGTCCCTTTTCTACCAGCCCAGGAGCTGAAAAAATATGACTTGCAAGTCAAATTCAATCTACCGTCTGTTTTTGTAAGTAAAGTTTTATTGGAAAACAGCTACACCATTGATTTAAATATGGACTATGGCTACCTTCACACTACAAAGCAGAGCGAAGTAGCAACAGATACCCTACAGCCCACGCTGCCTAAAATATTTATTTTCTGGCCTTTCATAGAAAGAGTTTGCAGACCTCTATACTAGACTTTAAGCTCCAAGGAGGCAAAGATCGTATCTGGTGTTTGTTCAACATTTCATCCTTTTGCATGTCTAAATGAATAATGAAATTAGCTGTGTGGCTTGAGGGATTGCTTAACCTCTCTGAGCCTCGAGTTCTTCAAGAGAAAAATTATAATTCTAATTTTAGTTTCCATTTTATGTTGCAGAGTGACCCCCATTTCTTTACTCCTGAAAGACAAGCCATTGGTTTGGGAGGAAGGCTCCAGAGTGTCCATGAGTGGCTTTGGCTTCTGTACCAAGGCGCAGTGGCTCATGTCTGTAATCCCAGCACTTGGGGAGGCTAAGGCAGGAGGATTATTTGAGCCTAGGAGTTTGAGAGCAGCCTGGGCAACACAGCGAGACCCCATCTCTACACAAATTTGTTTTAAAAAACTAGCTGGGCATGGTGATGCACGCCTGTAGTCCTAGTTACTTGGGAGGCTGAGGCAGGAGGATCACTTGAGCCCTGGAGGTTGAGGCCGCAGTGAGCCACAATCGCAGCACAGCATTCTAGCCTGGTAAACAGAGTGAGACCATATCTCAAAGCAAGCAAGCAAGCAAGCAAGCAAACAAACAAAACAAAAAAGTTTGAAGGTCATAGAAAAGCAAAGACCAAGAAATGGTCACAGGTTGAGGAACAAGGAGACATGACAACTAAATGCTATGTGAGAGCTTAGAAGAAAAAAGAAGACCTCCGTGGAAAAACTGGAGAAATCTGAAAAAAAAAAAAAAAAAAAAAAAAAGTCTGGCGTTTAATCAATAATAATGCACTGAAGTGAATTCTTAATTTTGATAAATATACCATGGCTATGCAAGATGTTAACATTAGGGAAAGTTGTATGAGGGGTATAAAACTATACTTTTTTTTACAGTTTCTCTGTAAACTTATTTCAAAATAAATTATTTAAAAGACAACAAATGGCATGCTGAAATTTGGTTGCTGTGAGCATCTTTGTGGCTGCAGAACAGAATCTAAACAAATATCCATTGAGCTCTTGACTAGGTGCTTGGCCATGTACTAAGCTCTAGAGAGTCCTCAGGAACCTACAGTTTGGTGAGGGAGATAGGTATGGCCCACAGGAATGAGCGGGAAAGGCACATTAAGATCTCTGTTCTGAAGGAAGGGAAGATGGCTCTTATGAGCATATAACAGAGAAAACAGATTGAGTCTCTGGGGCCAGATGCCTTCCCCATAGAGTGTGAAGCTGTTAACCAGATGAGGAGCATGGGAGAAGGGTGGGAGGAATGACAGGAGATGGTGGAGAATGAAAGAAGAAAAGGCTCTTGGGCAGGACAACTGCTTGCCTAAGGGATGCTTTTGTGCAAAGTAGAAAAGGTGCCTGTCTCAACTCAGTCTCAGCCCCCTGTACTTCAGTGAGCTGATGTTGCCTTTGTGAGCAGAAAAAGATACGCCTTTCTTAGTGCCCAGTCATATTCTTCCTGGCAGACACAGCACAGAGTTTAATGGATTTCATTTCCTTGGTAGTGTGTCTTTGTGCAGTGCTCAAACCATGCAACAGTAGGTGGCATTCCTGCTGAGCTCAGATTATGGAAGCCTTTAATGAACTACTCAAGTGTATATATTTTATTTCGAGGGTAATATAGAGCCATTAAAGGAGAGGGCAGGCTATCAAGAGAGATACAGTATCATACCACAGTGCTACTAAACGTGCGGTTTGCAGATAAACAGCATCAGCACCACCTGGGAGCTTGTTAGAGATGCAGATTCATGAGTCTATCCTAGACCTCCCGATCAGAATGTCCGGGGCTGAGGCCCAGCACTCTGTTGTTTCATAAGCTCTCCAGGTAATTCTCATGCACACTGAATTTGGAGAAACACTTTCTCAGGCAAGGGGATGGAGGATTGAAATGACCAGAGGAACAACACTGGGGTCACTTTGGAGGGTCTGGCTCTCATGCAGATGACAAATACAAAGAAGGCCTTGTTTCAACCAGAAGCAGAGGGGATGGAGAGGTGACTATAGTGACTTTGAGAGATTCTGAGTCCTGGCTGGAGAAGACTGAGGTCCCTAGAAAAGTAAGAATGAGACGGAGCCAACACATGGCCCCAGACCTGAGCCTCCTAAGGCTGAAAACCACTGGGGAAGACCTGCAAGTGTCCTTACTGGCCTCGTCCTTCCGACGCTGTTAACATTCATGAAAGTGAAGAGCGTGGGTCTCAGCCAGTGGCAGGGAAGACCACTAGCTTACAGTCTTGCAGAGCCGGGGCTGTAACTCAGATCCATCACTTACCAAGTGTTAAGCGACTGAAGCTCTATTTTGTATCCTCACCAGCCGAAGGGCCCTGGAGACAACAGAACAGAGCAGCAACGCCTCTGAACAGTGTCTGCCGGGCTTCCCTGCTTTCCAAAGCCAAGCTTCAGGGTCAGAGGCTCAGCCTGCAGGCTTGGTTGGCTGTGCCGGGGCCTGCCCGGGCTGCACACCTTCCCCAGCACTGCCAGCACAGGGATCCGTGCCCGTGGTTGCTGGCCGTAATCAGTCCCGCTGCGGCCCTGCAGGGGCTTCCTCTAGCCTGGTGTGGACTTTCTTGGTTACCATGGATCAAAGAGCTGTTGTAGGAGTGGGGAAGTTAACTTGTTTGCCCAACACGGCTTTTTCTGATTTCCAATCAATGCCCTGCTCTCTGACTTCAGCTGTTTTCCTGTTGGCTGTGGGATCAAACACAGGGAGAAAACAAGCTCGAAATCCAGCTGGCCCAGGGTCCTTAGTATTCACCATCCATCAACCAAAATGGAGGTTTAGTTAGTGGGTGATAATAACAGGAACTAACATTATGTGCCTACCATGCATATGGCTCTCTTCCCCGAGTCACCACCCTGCTCCTTAGCTACCAGACACACTTTAGGTGAGTGTATTCCTGTCAACAGGTGCTCCCTCCACCAACACCTCTGGCCCCTCCAATCCTTAGCACCGGGCTCCTTCCCAGACTCATTGCCTTCCCTCCCCTGCCTCGAATGAGAGGGATACTCTGAGATTCACTCTTCCCAGCTGCCCTAAATTTCAAAGAATGCAGTCAGAGTCCCATAGCAGGGCCACCATCAACTCAGACGGCTCTAAGCTCTTTCTTCCTGAACTATCATAATGCAGCCTAATAATATGAAGCCTAAACCTCCTTTCAGCTTTTAATCTCATGCTGGGGTGTCCTGGGTGCTATGATTTTGTTATTTTCACAGAAACCTTCTTGTTTAATGAGTCTGTCTAGCAATATTCCCAATAGCTTTTAGTCTGTATTGCAATACTTCTTGGGTCTCTGAACGTAAGCTGCTTGCCTTCCAACTTCACACTCAGCTGATTTCTGTTCTGCTAAGTTTAACCTAGTTAAGTTGCTAAGTTGCATGACCAACTCCTCTCCAGTTAGCTTTGGGCATGGAGATGCAAGAAGTTAAATAATCCCATGACCCTGCTCATTGGAACCCTGCAGCCATACTAACAGCCTTTCTGGCAGACACAGCCTGGAACAAATCCTTCATTAAGGGCAAAGCCTGGATTCTATTTATTGATTGTAATAATTGCCAAGCACCCAGCTTGGCATAGAGAAGGAGTCAATAAGGTTTACCAAACACATGAGGATTAAGAATGAAAATGTAACAAATCCTCATTGTGGTACAACTGGGATTTAAAATAAGGTCATTCTGATCCTGAAGTCCAGTATTCTCCGCCCCACCCTGCCACATTGGCCTTGGCTCCTCTGTGCACATCTTGTGTGAACAGTTTCTAGGGAGAGGGGCTGATGGAGGGGAGGCTGCAATTGTCAGAACACAAGGCTTTGTAGAGGGTCTGTCTGAGCCCACCCCACTCAAGAGGGACTCGCCAAGCAAGCCCAGAAACTGGGTCCATGGCACAGAGTTGGTGCTCAGTAATTATGCATTTAATAATTAAGGAGGCCCAAGGTGGTGAAGGTCTTATCCTCTGGGCCTGAATTTCTAAACCTGTATAAGTAGAAAGTCCTTTTGGTCCTTTTTAGAAAATAGCCCCATACCCTTTAACACTGCTTTCATTAAAAGGTGTTTATATCCCCTGACTCCCCTTAAGTCTTAGGGGACTTGGGACTGCTTTCACCGATAGAATGTGGGGGAAGTGATATTTTGTGACTTCTAAGGCTAGGTCATGAAGGCAATGCAGTTTCTGACTTGTCCACAGAGACACTTATGTCTACAGTGTCTAAGCTGCTGTATAAGAAGTCTGACTCCCCTGGGGCTGCCATGTGTGAGCAAACGCAGGGTGAATGGAGAGTCCCTGTGTAGATGCTCTAGATTGACAGCCCCAGCTGAGTCCAGTCACCTGGGCAACAGACAGCTAATTGAGAAGGCTGTCGTGTGAGTCCAGTTCTCAGCTCTCTGGTCACCCCTGGTCATTTGAGTCTTCTCAGCTGGGACCCTAGACATTGTGGAGCTGAAACAAATCATCCCTGCCCTCTTGGATTCCTGACCCACGGAATATATAAGCATAATAAAGTTGTTGTTTTATTCCATTAAATTTTGGAGTGATTTGTTACCAGCAGTAGTAACTAGAACACCATTTGTTCATTAGACAAGAGTTTCTTAAAGAGCATGGCAATATTTTATTCTCTTTTGTATCCCCAAAAGGAAACAGTAAATGCTTAACAAATACATGCTACATTCTTAGCCAAATGAGGAATGTCAGCAATACCAGTAATGAGAAATATGGACATTCAGGCTGGGCATCATAGCCAGACTCCATCCCCACAAAAAAAATGTTTTAAAAAATAGCCAGGCATGGTGGTGCATGCCTGTAGTCCCAGCTACTCGGGAGGCTGAGGCTGGGAGGATTGAGTGAGCCAGGCAGGTCGAGGCTGCGTTTAGGCAAGACTGGTCCACTGCACTCCAGCTTCGGTGACAAAGTGAGACCCTGTCTGTAAAAAACAAAATTAAAAAAATAAAAATAAAAATAAATATGTACATCATATGCCTCCTGATACGATGCTCTGAGAAAGGGTTATGTGTGGTATTTTTTGCCAAAAATGCATAATCTCAAACTAATTGTGAGAAAACATCAGAAAGAAAAAAAAACTAACTTAAAGGACAGTCTACAAAATAACTGACCAGTATTCTTCAGAAGTGTCAAGGTCATAAAATATTAAAAAAATAATAAGGACTGAAAGGCTGAGGAGATGTTCCAGACTGGAGGAGACCAAGGAAACAATGACAAGTAAGTGAAACACGGATGGGATCCTGGACTGGAAAAGGACATTAGTGGGAAGATAAGTGAAATTCAAATAAGGCCTGTAGATTATGGTATTCATTATATTGTAGCTTAAAGTATCTATCAATGTTAATTTCCTGGTTTCAATCACTATCCTGTGGTTATACAAGATGCTAACATAAGGGGAAGCCAGGTGATGGGTTTATAGAAACTCCATACTAATCTTGCAACTTTTCTGTAAGTCTAAAATTATTTTAAAATTAAATATTGAGCCAGGCGTGGTGGCTCACACCTGTAATCCTAGCACTTTGGGAGGCCAAGGGGGACGGATTACCTGGGGTCAACAGTTCGAGACCAGCCTGGTCAACATGGTGAAACCCCGTATCTAATAAAAATACAAAAGTTAGCTGAGCACGGTGGCGGGCACCTATAATCCCAGCTACTCGAGGCTGAGGCAGGAGAATCACTTGGATGCAGGAGGCAGAGACTGCAGTGAGCTGAGATCATGCCACTGCACTCCAGCCTGGGCGACAGAGCAAGACTCCATTTCAGAAAAAAAAAAAAAGAACTAAATATTAAAAAAAAAAGAACAAAAAAATGTGCACTAAGTCTCATTGATTGGCAAATCTGTAATCATGGACCCACAAGTTAGAAGTCAAAGGCACACCCCTCCACCCCTCACATTCTTGGAGCAATTTATTAAAATAATATATATATATTTATATTTATATTTGAGATGGAGTTTTCGCTCTTGTTGCCCAGGCTGGAGTGCAGTGGCACGATCTTGGCTCACTGCAACCTCCGCCTCCCGGGTACAAGCGATTCTCCTGCCTCAGCCTCCTAAGTTAAGTGGGATTACAGGCATGCACCTCCACGCCTGGCTAATTTTGTATTTTTAGTAGAGACGGGGTTTCTCCATGTTGGTCAGGCTGGTTTCGAACTCCTGACCTCAGGTGATCAGCCTGCCTCAGCCTCCCAAAGTGCTAGGATTACAGGCACGAGTCACCACGCCCGGCCTATTACAATAATATTAACAACACGAGTAGACATTTAATACCACTCACTAGTTGCCAGGTGCCTTGCCAAGTACTTTCCACACATTACTCATTTAATCATCCCACAAGTTTATGAGGCTACTACCGTTACTATTCCCACTTTGTGGATGAGAAAACACTTCCCAGTGTTTTCACAGATAGGAAGAGGCAGAGGCAGGCTTGGAAGCCCAGCAGTGTGAATCTAGAATCCACCTGCTTAACCTTGGAGCTCTTTTGTCATCATGAAGAGTGGCCAGTCTTACTTCCAGAGGCTGGGAGACCAAAAACTTTTGCTGGAAACCTCTTAAAGGATCAGCTAGAGTGAAAATACATGTTAGGAGTATTTGGACCAGCAGAGAGAGCTTTTGAGTGCATTGTTGGGGGCGCAGAGGCCAAAATTAAGATGAAATGGGGTGGAAGTAAATCTGGAGAGTTGGGGGAGATCAGGGGATTTGATGCTAGAATGCATTTCCAAGCACCCCAGAGGGGTTTTCTGACCACCTGGGAACTTCCTGCATCCTTGTCAGAGGCCAAGTCAGGGATCAGGTTGAGAGGCTCTTCTGAGGAGAAATCCATCGATCACATAATCACACATTCCGGGCCAGTGCGGGGCTGAAGGCTGAAGTTTCACTCTATTGCACTTTTCTTTCATTCAGCATTTTTCTCATGAAATTAAAATAGAATTGATTTTCTCCCCCACTAAATTAGGCATTAGGAAAGGAATGAAAGGGAAGGCATGTTGGAGACTACACCATCAATTCAATCCAGCAGAGTAGCATTTGTAAGAAATTGTATTTGCCCCTACTTACTATGAGAAGGTTTTGTAAAGCCTATTTTTTTTTTTTTTGTTATATCTCCTTCTTACTAGAAGAGATGAACATTTTTTTTTCTCCCTTCTTGGTTAAAATGATCATTTATAGTAACCTTTTCTCCAACCCTCTGGCCTTAGGTTAGAAGCTTCCTTTTTCTAACTTTGTCTCTGTGGTATTTCCCCAGAAGCAGACACACAGCAGGTGACACTGCTATTTATGGAACTGTCATTTCTGATGAAATGGGTCATCTGGGGACTCTACACTCTCCTATTCTGCCGTGACCCCAGACTCATAGCTGGGCCCAGAGTGGAACCTCACAGCTGGAAGGAACTACTCCATTTACAGAGTACTGAAAGGAGATTGGAGCAGGAGGAAACTGAGGCTCAGAGAGGCTAGGAAGCACGCCTAAGGCCACACAGTAACTGGTTCTACTCGAAGGAGGCAGCGATGGGATAACAAAGGAGTCAGAAAACTTGGGTACAAATCCTGATGCTTCCTCTTAGCAGATGGTCATTTATAGCCGCACTGCCCATTAGAAATAGGATGTGAGGCACATTTGTGATTTTATATTTTCTAGGAGCTACATGGGGAGAAAAGGCAAAAAGCAGCAGGTGGGAATTAATTTCAGTAATATACTTTCTTTAACCCAAGATATCCACAATGCAATTATTCCAACATGTATTCAACACAAAATTATTGAGGATATTTTACATTCTCTTTTCCCACTAAGTGTTCGAAAGCTGCTGTGTATTTTATATTCTGAACATTTCTATTCCGGCTAGCCACATTTTGAGTGTTTAATAGCCACTTGTAGCTAGTAGCTAGACCAGGGTTTCTCAACCATTTTTTTCTTTATTATCGCCTCCTAAGAAACATATTTAGACTTTTTTTCTTTGTTGTACCCCTGTGAATTTTAACTCTACAGATATGGTGCATAGCTGTATATGGACGCTATGCATACCTGTATGGCTGTATGTGGGCTTTATGTGTATTACGCATATGTGTAAGAAAGGGATTTTTTTCCCACCCTACCCCCACCACTACCACCAAGAACCAATTTTCATCTCTTGGGGGCGATGGCACCCCCATTAAGCATGCATGGTCTAGAGCAGGGGTGTCCAGGCTTTTGGATTCCCTGGGCCACATTGGAAGAAGAAGAATTGTCCTGGGCTACACATGAAACACACTCACACTGATGATAGCTGATGAGACAAAAAAAATTAAAATCGTGAAAAAAATCTCATAATATTTTAAGAAAGTTTATAAATTTGTGTTGGGCTGTATTCAAAGCCGTTTTGGGTCGCATGTAGCCTGTGGGCTCAGGGTTGGACAAGCTTCATCTAGAGCAAGCAGTAATGGCCCTGAGCCTCAGGTCCTTATCGGTAAAATAAGGATGAGTGTGTGGACTAAGTGAGGCAGTTCTTGTAGGAAAGCATCCAGTAGTGCTGAGTGTGGCACCAATGCTAATATTGCAGTTGCACTGCTGTTTCCAACACATTCCCTTCCACACTGAGTGCCAGGAGTCAGGTCCCCCTCTTCACCTGCAGCCAGTTGCCAGCAAGACGTGCTCTCTGCCCATGACCTCCCTCCTGCTCCAGGGGACTTCCCAAAGCCCTCATGGGGTGACCAGGGGCTCTGTCCTTCACTCTGGCCACAACTCAACCCAGGGCAGCAGGGCCTCGTGGACCACCACTTCAATGCTTTCTCTCGCCTAGTGGACACCTAATTAATGCCGAAGGTCTAGAGGCCACCCTTGAGGGTAGCCCAGGTCCCCTGACACCCAAACCAAGCCTCTCTTCCCTCCCCTGAGTGCCCATTGGCAGATGGGTGGTGCCCAGGCTTGTTATCTGTGCAGAGACACATGCTCCATTTTCCAACTCCTCCCAGACCCCTGCCCCAGTCTACCCCAGTCTTGGGAGGTTGCTGACTGTGTCCTAAATGGTTTTCTCCCTCAGCTCCTGAGAGATTCTGGCACTTGCTTCCCTTCCCATCTTGTGGCTTCCCACTGGCCAGTAGGGTCCATTTCTGCACCTGTGGCTCCCAAGAAGCTCTACCTTGTCATCGACCACTCTGCCCTCTCTGTCCAGTTCTTCTTCTGTCTCATTCTTCATCTGTCCCATCTGAGTGAGCCATGCCCCTACAAGCAACGCCAGGGGCCATCAAGGAATCATCTGGAACACTTTGGAGACAAGGAACTCAGTCCCTCTTACTCACCTGTGATTCTGCCAGTGGGCAGTGCTGTAAGAACATGAGCACTGGAGTCATAGAAGGCTGCCTCTTCTCTCTGCCCCTCTTGTGATTCTAGTGGCTACACAGCACATGTGAGCAGAGCTGATTGCGAAGGCTATAAACTTGGTGTCCTAAGCTGGGGATTGCAGAGTAAAACCCACGAAGTGAGCAGCCTGATTGCCCAGCCTTCTGCAGTCACGCCTCATTAGGCACCCATTGGAGGGAAAAGTCAAACTAAAAACTGTAAAAGAAAGTGGCTTTGAGATGTTGCCTTTTTTTCCCTTAAAGTGTACTTCTTGGATTGTGTTTCTTTATAGATGTAATCCTTCTCCCATGTTTTATTTGGGAAGGGGTTCAGAATAGGAAGGAGTTGTTTTGAATTATATCAGTAAAGATTCATGGAGAATAAAAGGAAATACTTTGGGATTGTAAAAGACAGTGTGAACCTGAAAAACAATGTGAACTTGATCTTGGGTGTGCTGGGCTGGTTTTAGGCTGTGATGCTTAGCACCTGGGTGACCTTCAATAATATTCAATTCCATCATCAAGAAGAAAGGTTTTTCATGAAGTTGAAATGTGTCCATGTGTATAAGAGGGCTTGAAAATTCCTAGCACCTGGGAGACTATCAAGTAGGTCAGTCAGACCTGAATTTACAACATGAGAGAGGGTGTTTGACGGTATTTTTGGGGAAACCACAGACTCATTCAAGTGGAGTCAATAACTATCTCTTGGGCAGTAATATCAGTAGCTGTTATTTTAGGCACCTGAGATATGCCCATGAACAAACCAGTGAAGATGCTGCCTTCCTAGAGTTTACCTTCTAGTTACTAGGAAGGTGAGAGGAGGGGAGAAAAATATAATGAATGTAATAAATATGCCATTTATTTGGTATGTTAGTAGACGATAAGTTCTCTAGAAAACAAAAGAAAAGAAAGGAGACAGCAGAGCAGGGTGGGGAGGACAGGTGTGCATGGGCAAGTGATGCAGGGGTGAGACTGATCAGCCTCATTGAGAAAGTGAGATTTCAGCAAAGACGTCATGGAGGTGAGGGAATTAGCTAAGTGGATACCCAAGAGG
Organism: Hylobates moloch; assembly: GCF_009828535.3. Classification (NCBI taxonomy): domain Eukaryota; kingdom Metazoa; phylum Chordata; class Mammalia; order Primates; family Hylobatidae; genus Hylobates; species Hylobates moloch. Next base: position 18,368,811 of record NW_026652296.1, on the reverse strand, counting down.
AGAGCTTTCCAGGAGATGAGAGTGGGAGATGGGGTGAAAGGGGTGTGTGTGTGTCACACAGATCTCTGCGAGTCTTTGAAAGATTTAGGCATCTAGCCTGGGTGGCATGGGGGCTGCTACAAATTGTGAGAGCCAGTCTGAGACAGACTTCATGGTGAGAACTGGTTGCAGGACTGAACTCTTCATCCTGAAAGGTAACAGCCCCAATTCAGGCCATAGATGCAGGATGCAGGGACCCCTGATCTCCTGAGGCTCTTCTACCCAGGCTCTGGGTGCTGGGGACCTGAGAAGACAAGTTGGTGCATGAGTCCCACCTCCATGCTTCCTGGGCCCAGGGGATACTGCACAGCCCAGTTTCTAGACCTTTCCTTCTGGTTCAGCTGCCTGACTCAACAACCTCCCAGGAGGCTTCCTTCAGGGGCTCCTACTGGGTGAGTGTGGGGAAGAACAAGGACATAGATTATGCCCTGGGCAGGAAAAATGAACACAAATTCAGGGCATTGAGGAGGCATCTGAGAAGATGACCACTGCTTACCCAGCATGGCCATCCCAAGCTAAATCTCAGGAGCGTGGACCTTGATTTGAAGACATCAAAGGTTATTATAAGTAGTGCTCTCCGAAGATGGGAGTTCCCAGAGCTTTAGCAGATGTAGCCTCCAGCTTTAGCATCCCAGGGACCCCGAGATCTTGAAACCCATTGCCCTTCAAGTATGGCTGGGAGTGTGGCAGGGTTTCAGAGACAAGGTAACCTGCTGGGGCAATATTTAAAGTCACACAAACTCTTTACAAGGTTTACACCTAGAACTCTAGGCTCTCATTACGATTCAGAGTTCACAAATCCCCCAAATGTGAGGAAAGCAACTCAGAGACTCTCTCCTTAGCATGTTGAAGGTGTGTAACTAAAAGGTGCTGGGTGTTTCATGTAGGAGGTCGAAAGAATCATTGCATTGATTTGGATGAAGCCTCCTTCATTGAAAAATATCAAAATTTGCATGAAAGACTTTTGCTAAAGTAATAGCAATTGAAATATTCTTTGAAGTGCTCTGAATATAAATATAGAAACGCTCCCATGGAGACCTGCTCGTACTGGCTTCTTGCCTTATCACTGTCTCACTGGGTTCACTGTTAGCCTCAGAGGGGGTTATACGTGTCTCAACCATACTGCCTTGGGCTGCCTAGCCTGTGTGTGAGGGGTGGGGAAGTCTTCTCTGAGTCTGGTTCTTTTTTTTCTTCCCTTTCCTTTCCTTTCTTTCCTTTTCCTTTTTCCCTTCCTTCCTCCTTTCCTTCCCTCCCTCCCTCCTTCCCTCCTTCCTTTCATCCATCCATCCATCCATCCATCCATCCATCCATCCATCCATCCTCCCTTTCTATAGTCTCACTATGTTGCCCAGACTGGATTTGAACTCCTGGGCTCAAGTGATCCTCCCACCTCAGTCTCCAGAGTAATTGGGACTATAGTCATGTGTGCCACCATGTCTGGCTTGGCTCTTTCATTTAATGACAAACATTCTAGGGGCCCAGATTTTGCCTCCAAAGAATAAATAATTCATGAACCATGAGAGCACTCCAACAAATGAGACTGTAAGAGATGGAACGCACTACTGTCTCCAAATCTGGGTGCATTGGGAGAATTTTAATACCCTCTCTACCCTGAACCTATGCTTTGCAGGCTACTTCTCCCAGCTCCTGAACCACAATTGCTGTTATAGAGTCAATGGTGCTGCGGGAAAATATTCAATTGCTAAGAGGACTGAATATATTAAGCCACAAAATAAAAATAAAAGATGCCAGAGCTCAAAGGCCCAGAGATAGTGGGGGCCAGAATTAGTCCCATTGCAGGCTGAAGAACACATCCTTTGAAGTGGGTGACAGGGAAGAAAATCAACACCCAAACAAAGAGAAAAGCCAGCATGCAGAAAGGAGGATGGGGCAGACAGACCTAAGGAAGCAAGAAGCAGAGACAATGGGGAAGAGAAAGAGAAGCCTGGGTATCGGGCTGTATGTCCATGATGCCAAATCATTTTTCATCCCCTGCTCCAGATTTTCTGTAAGGCAATTTGAGCTATTTTGAGGGTGTTGTATTCTTAAAAAGTATATTTCCCTGATGAGAACATCTAACCTAAGTAAACACCTCATTTGGATCTTCAATCTTTTCCTTGCTCTTTCCTCAGCAAACAGCCAAGGGATGCTCGTTCCCCTAGCTCAGTAGCTGCCTTCATGTCCCCTCCTCTCTCTGTGTCCAGGTCCATGCTTACCCATCCCAAATCCTGTAACCCACGTGTTATGAGCCATGGATTCATCCAAAGTGCAGACTCCAAACCACACTAATTCATATGGGTATTTGGTGCTCCCCAAGGCAGCACAGCTTGTCCAAGAAGTGGAACTGAATGTCAATGCCTTCATTTCACTGCCATGTAACTCCCTGGGGGAAACAGCCCAGGAAGCAGCTGTGTGGGCTGACAAGGGCTTCTCTGCCTTGTCGGAATCCTCAGGCACCAGCTCCAGATAACAGCCAGCGACAGGAGTCAGTACCTGTGCCAGGTGTCAAGCCTTCCCCTTGAGCTACACAAACTCTCAGGTATACCACGCTGCCCTGCCTGGACATGTCCCTGGCAGAGGGGTGGGCCTTTTCATCAGAGGACAGGCTGTTTTTCCTTGCTACACTCAAGAACAGTAGGAGCCCTTACTCACTTCTTGTCAAAAGCAGGAGGCAACTGTCTTCAGTGATTAACAATGTGAGCCACTTACTAGCTTCGAGACTTTGGGCAAGGTGCTTACCATCGTGGTACCTTGATTTTCTCTTCTGTTAAATGGAGACAATCATGTCCCTTTCTTATAGGTCAGAATGGGGAATAACTGAGATAATACTTGTAAAGCCCCTATAACAGTGCCTGGACATAATAAGCACTCGATAAACACAATTTATCCTTACTGTTAAGACATTAAAGTTCTTCAATAGTTTTCCATTGCTCTTAGGATAAAAACAACCATCTATTCTGTGGCCTGAAGATCACACATGGTCTTGCCCTGGTTGCTGTTACTCCCACATCATCTCACTGATTTTGCACTCAAACCACATTTGCCTTCTCCCTACCCCTGGTACTGGCCCTACATCTTTCACCAGAGGTTCTGGCCATGCTGTTCCCTCACTACAGCATGCTCTTCCACCCTCTCTTGGTTTGGTTAACACCTCTTCCTTCACTTCTGGGCTCTATTGTTATTTACTTGGGCAAACCTTCCCTGCTCAAGTCCAATGTGCCACAGTGGCTTTTAAAGGACCAGAACCATGATTTTGCACAACTCTCAGGAGCATTGTTCACACTATAACAATGGGGATGGTGCCCTCTGGAGTGGTACAGAACAGCAGCCCCATAGGGCAGTGGTTTCAGCCAGAGGTAAAACCTGACCATGGGGCCAGGATCTGTACCACTGGTCAGTGAAGGAATAAGGACATCAAAAAGGCACCGTCCTGTGCCAACATTTTCTTTGTGACTCAGAGTCAAACCACTGATTATTTGGTCTTATGTCTCACATTGCTTCTTCTACCATCTTCCCACTATCATCTTAACATCTGCTGCCAAAGCACCACTTACAGAGAATACGCTAAGAAAAAGCAACTGATACTCTACTTCAAGCCCTCTCCTGCAGCTACTTTTGAAGCAAATATTACTCATGCAATTTCACATTTATCTGTTTATCTGATTAATATTTTCCACTCAGACAAGACTCTAAGCAACACACACAAAAAAGGCCATGTTGGCTCTGGTCACTGTAGTATCCTTAGCACCTAAAATGAAGAGTAGATCCTCAATAGATATTTGTTGCATGAATAAATAAGCTTCAGTTTCAGTGCCCAGGGCTGTTCTCCAGCCCCAAATTGCCAAGCCCAGTGCCTGAAATTCTACCACTATATCATATATCTGAGCCCAGTTCCTGGTTCAAGGGAAGAAATGTTAAGAGCCTCAACTACACTGGCTGGTAATTTCAGAATCAGTCCTTTCATCAAGTGGGCATTATCAGTTGTGTCCCAGTGAGCTGCTAAATTGTAGTCTTTCTACCCCTGTCCAGTTGAACTAGGGAGTAAGACTGGGGTCACCTTAGAGGGATCATATGGCAGGTGGTTGGGGCTGAGTCTCCATGTAGGTTGGTCCAGAATGTAGTCAGGACATCAGCATTTTTAGCAAGACTTCTCCACTCCTAGGACGTTTATGCAGCTAGTCTTCAGGCTATTTTGGGTACTGGGGGGAAGAGTGGAGTCACCCTGTATCAAGAGACTCCAAACATCCCTTACTTCCCTAATAATCCAAGATGTAATAAAAGAATGAAGAGTCCAACCTTCAAAGATGAGAAGACCCATCAGCCCTTGGCTATGTTTCCAAGTGAAGGGAGACAATTAATGACAGATGAGCAAGACAGTTGGTCAGAAAATAGGGGTTCTGGACTGGAGAGTGACTGTTAAGGAGAAGACAGGGTTTTCTTAACTCTTTTTTTTTTTTTTTTTTTGAGATGGAGTCTTGCTCTGTCACCAAGGCTGGAGGGCAGTGGCACAATCTTGGCTCACTGCAACCTCTGCCTCCTGGGTTCAAGCAATTCTCCTGCCTCGGCCTCCTAAGTAGCTGGGACTATAGGCATGCACCACCATGCCTAGCTAAATTTTTATATTTTTAGTAGAGATGCGGTTTCACCATGTTGGCCAGGCTGGTCTCAAACTTCTGGCCTCAAGTGGTCCACCCACCTCAGCCTCCCAAAGTGCTGGGATTACAGGCGTGAGCCACCATGCCAAGCCAGGGTTTTCCCGATTCTGATAAGGGATTTTTAATTCAATTTAGAGGATATTTGCTAAAGTTTGAATGTCCCTCCAAATTCATATGTTGAAACCTAACTCTGAAAAAGATGATATTAAAAGGTGAGAACTTTGGGATGGCAGAACTGTCAGGAAAAGGATTAGTGCCCTTATAAAAGAGACCCCAGAGAGACACCTTTCCTTTTCCACCATGTGAGGATGCAGCATGAAGGTGCCATCTATGAGGAAGAGAACCCACCCCAGACACCTAACTTGCTGGCAATTTAATCTTGGACTTCCCAGCCTCCAGAACTGCAAGAAATAAATTTTTGTTCTTTATAAGTTATCCTGTGTGTGGTATTTTGTTACAGCCACCTGAATGGACTAAAACAATGTCTAACTAAAATATAACAAAACACAGAGGCTTCGCCACATCCTAGGCAGAAAGAAATGACAGGGATCTCAGCCAAATAGGGCCTATGGAGGACACGCACATTTGCTGAGTACCTACTGTGTGCCTAGCATTTCACTAGGCTCTGCAGTATACATCGCATTATTTACTTTGCAGAGTGACACCACGAGTTAAGTATCACCCTTCCAACTTTACTGCTGAGGGGACAGGCTCAGAGAGGGTGAGTGACTTAGTCAAGGTCATGGAGCTAGTGGTATGCTGCCAGGCTGGGCTCTGGCTTCTGTTCAAAGAGTGACAGGCTTGTAAGTGTCACCAAAGGAAGCATTTTGAGGAGAGAGTTGCAGAACTATCAGTTCATAAATATTCATTTTTAATCCTTATTTTCATGCAGAAGCTTGGGCTTTCTAAATATTTAGATTTTTTATTTGTAAACTGACAGGATCCTATCGTTGACAAGAACTCTCAGAGGGAACAGAATCCACTCCTTTTTGATTGTCACATCCCCAAATGACCTGTCTGCTGCATGGATGCATCTAACAGCCTTTGATGCTAGCAGTGGCCAGCGGCAGCAACCTCAGACTATAAATGAAACTGTTGATACCAATATCAATTCGCAGTTGCAATAATAGAAATTATGGACATACATATAGAGGCGTGTCATTTGCAATGACTTGACCCTGACCACAATTCTGTGTAGCATGCAGAATGGTGTGACACCATGTGCAGCGAGGAGAGGAAAGCTGTGGATATACCAAAACCAGAGAATGAAAGGTCAGATTTCATATGCACACGGTTTGATTCCAAGTCCAGCTCTCCTTGCCCTGTACCACCCTACAGTTCATGAATACCAGGATGGGTCACCACTAAGACCTGCACCAGGAACCGCGGGTCAAAGATGCCAATGAGGCACCTCACAGCATGAGTCACGCAGGAACCAGGTGGAGAACCTGAGCTGAGGCCAGAGGGTGGTGGGGTGGGGCCTGTGACCCTGTTTGGGAACTGGGGGCTCCAGGGAGGCGGGAGCAGAGAGGGCAAGTGACAGTCTAGGAGGCAGAACAGGTGCAAGTCAGCACCTCTAACCCCTAACATCTAAATAAAAAAGCAATGACCTCAGTGTGTTTCGGCATCTGCCAGCTACAGGCAAATGTGGCAGTTTCCCTGAGCAGAGAACATCACTGCCGTAGCCCATCTGTCTCACTCTCAACACCAGCTCTTTCTTCTCAAGAACTTTTCAGAGGCAGGGTCTGCTGCCCTCTGAGGTTCAAGGAAAAGGTCAGGTGTGGTCTGTGGACAAGGGGAAACCTCATTAAATCAAGTGTCAAATGTAAAATAAATAAAGCCAAACATTTATTAGAAGTAAATAGCTGTGGCTAGTTGTTTGATCTCTGGTCTGGACTTTTTAAACATGCAAGTAAATGAAGAAAATGTACCTTAATAAACCCAGTGATAGAGTTTAAAAATCATACTGTAATAATGTTAAAACTTACAATCAAATAATATTAAAGGGAAACAACAAAATGAAAAATACATAAGCATATGGCAGAGAAAGTCAATATTTTCAAATATGAAAAAGCTCTTACAAATCAATAAAAAAGAAGAACATGCAAATAGAAAAACAATGATACATGACATGAGCAGGAAATTCACCAAGATTACCAATGGGGGGAAAAGAGATTCCACCTCACCAGAAATCAAATACTTGCAAGTTTATATTAGATATCTAGCTTTGCTTTTCTAAACGGTAAAGATAATTTAAAATGATAATACAGAGTGTTGCTGGAGTGAGAGTTTCATGCATTGCTGATGGGGTTTTATATATCTTTTGGGGTTAATCTCATGGCTGGAAGCTTCTTACAAGAAGTTAGTAACAACTAGAATCTGACACAGAGAGCTGAATCACAGCAAAACAAAACCAATAACCAAAAACAAAATTATAGACCAGCATATCCGTTTTAAAAGAATAATATACTATTACAAAGAAGAATCTATTCCAGAAATTCCACCAGGATTATTGCAATTAAGATTCGACCAAAGTAATTACCTTTAGCCATAGCTCAAAGTTAATCCCAAAGACTCCAAAATGCATTTGACAAAATTCAATATCAATTTCTAAAGAAAAAGTAATGTATTTGTAATTGGGGTGTGTGTGTCGGGGGGACAGGGAAAGTCTTTCTTAATGGAAGGAGACAATCATGTCTGTGTTATATCCGGCAATCCTTTACTGAGTGTCCGTCATGTGGCAGGGATACAAGGAAGATTGAGACACAGTCTCTGCCCTCAGAGAGGTTACATTCTACTAGGAAAGACAAGGGGTGCCGTGGTGTAAATTTGAACCCTCCTAAATTCATGTTCAAACTTAATTCCCATTGCGGTGGCTTTAAGAGGTGAGGCCTCTGGGGAAGTGATTAAACCAGGATGGTTTTGCCATCGTAAAAGGCTAGAGGGAAGTAGCTTAGGCCCTTTTTTGCCCTTCAGCCTTCTGCCATATGAGGACCGGCAATCAAAGTGTCCTCTTGGAAGAAAGGACTAGGCCCTCACCAGACACCAAACCTGCCCCCCTGGATCTGGGCTTCCCAGCCTCCTAGAAGTTTGAGAAATATATTTCTGTTCTTTATTAATTACCCAGTCCATGGTATTCTGTTATAACAGAACAAAGGAACTAAGAGAGGTGGTAACCAAGTAAACCGATAAATAAATGAGATATAGATAGATGGATAGATAGGCAGATTTTCTTTATTTAAACATAAAAGGAAGTGAATGATAGATGCTATGAAGAAAAGCAGGGTGAAGGCTTATAGAATGATTGACAGTCAATTTCATTTTTAGTAGTGAAAGTCAGGACAGTCCCATTAAAGCAAAAAACAAAGAAGGGGGTGCCTGCTCAGAACATTAGTGTTCAATATTGCTCTCAGAATACAAGCAATCAGAATTAAACAAACAAACAACCACCATAACCAATAAAGCAGCATGGGAGGATATAAAGATAGCAAAATTCTTTGGGAAAAAAATGTGGAAGCTCTACAAATTAAAATAGTTCCAGAATCCAAAGGCTGAATTTTGCCAACAGCAAATGATCACAGTGGATGGGGAAAATTGCATCCCCAATTACATGAGAAAACTGTGATGAATGGGACTAAAAGGATACGAGCTTGCCGGATGAAAGATGGAAGCGCTCCACCCAGCAGGGGAGAAATAGCAATTCTATGTTCCCACAGCAGAAAGGAGAGACATTCTACAGTTGATTCAGTGCAAAACTGTCTCAGAAATGTCATCGGGAAAGAATCTTCTCACACTGGCTGACCCTCACCACACTCTCAAGAGTCGCATATTAAGGAATACTCTCCTTGAGAGAACTTCTCCAAAGCATGTTCCCTCTCCAGGCCACAGCTGGTTGCACTCTATGACAGTGATCAATGGCTCCATTACCAAGACATGTCTTTTGTTCCATTCCTGTGCACCAGACAGTCCAGTTGCCTTTCTGGAAAAGAAATGCCACAGGGCTCCTGACCACAGCACAACAGCCTCTCTGGGGAGAAGGGGGAGAAGTTCACAGCGAGACCCTAACCCTCACCCCAAGAACCTCACCCTTTCCATGGCCCCTTCTGAAAGGGAAGATTTAGGAGGTACAGTGGTGAAAAGCCCAGACTTGGGTGTTGGGTGGACATCGGCAGTGTTCATGTCATGAAATGGGAGTAAGAAACTCCTAAGCAGATTGAGGCAAAAAATTCCAGACAGAAGGAGCAGCTCAAGGAAAGATCCCCAGCCACAAAAGCCCGGGCAGTATGAAAAAATGGTGACAAATTCTGGGTGATCGAGTCTATAGTGGGGGAGATGAGCAAGAGTACTGAATTGGGGTCAGATTGCAAACGGTCTTGATAGGCACGATAAGGAAGTCAAGCTTCACAAAACTGTGGGATGCCAGCTGTGGAATTAAACCAGAGACTGACGTTATCATATTTCCCCTTTTAAAGAAAGCACACATGGGTGATAGTTTGGATCGTGCAAAGAGAAGATACATAGAAAGACAGGGAGCAAGGCTGTCAGCTGCGTGTCTTTTGGTTCACATTGCAATTACCTCTGTCCTTTGATAACTTGGATAAATGCCATTTTCACCACTGTGTTTCCTTCTCAGCAAAGCGATGCATTTCACCTGTGCTTGAACAACCTTTGCAGAAACATTCAGGGGCAATAGAAGTCAGGCACTGAGTGGAGTTGCACACAGAAGATAGAAAAGCAAGGGAGATCTGCCTGTGAGCTCAAGTGGACCCCTGAGCTCAGGGTACATGCTAACTACAGAAATCCTCAAGTCTAATGCCCTTCCAACACGTGGTTTATTCCTAGAAGGTAAAGATGCCCAAAATGTGGTGGTCCCTCTGGGCAAACACCGGTCATTGCCCATGATTGCACTCCCCCAACACAAAGGTATGCATGCATAAACCATTGTTTTGCAAGCTTTAACCTGCGACCAAACTGAACTCTGATTCAGTAGATTGGGCTGGGGCCTGAGATTCTGCATTTCAAACACATTCCCAGGAGATTCTGACGCTGTTGATAATTGGTGGATCCTACATGGTGTAATGAGGTTCCAAACACCAATAGACTTTCAGCTGCAAGATCTTTGTCTCCATTTCAAAGTACCACTGATCTCAACCTAAAACCTCAACCTAACAAATGACCTCAACCTAAAATCCTGTGCTTCCAGTTGTGAGCCTTGTGACTGTAGAGGAGACATTTTCTAGCGCTGAGCCTCAGTTCCCCACCTCTGTAAATAATTGCTTGTGGAAGACACGGCTTTGGAGGACAGAAAAGAAAAGTGAAGGAAGCGAAAGATGAAGCCAGAGTGAAGTGGTAGCATTAGTGCTGTGATTCACAAAAATAACACTGTAGGAAGAACCTGGACGATAGTATTCTGAATACCGCAGTAGCACCAATAGAGTAGCAGTAGTAAAGATAGTATCATTATAACTAATAGTGCAAAAATAGTACTGGGGTCCTACCCAGAGGAGGACTGATTATTTCAGAGGCAGAGGTTGGGGCAGAATAGAAGGCCTAACAGATGCAGTACATCTCACTGGTTGAGAATTCAGATTCTGGAGCCAAACTGACATTTGATGAAATGAAGTGTGTATTGAAAACAGCACAGCAACCCCCACAGAATAGGGGAAAGAATGTAAGATCCCCGAGGAGAGGGACCATGATTGTCTTGCTCAGCGTTGCATTCCTGGCGCCTAGGACAGCGGGAGGCGACAGATATACATCTCTTAAATATATTAGGAGTCTTTGATTCTTTTTCTGTTCTCAGATACCTACTGACTATATCATTCTGAGATCATACCTCTCTTCTTGGCTTCAATTCTTTCATCTCGAAAAGTCAGGATTTGGGCTGTGTGGCACCAAAGATGCTTTCAAGTTCCTGTGTTTTCTCTCCTGATGCCCTATTTTACTTTTCCTTTGCAACCTGATAGTATCTTTTTTGGTTAATTGTTCACTCATTTTCTGTCTCCCCACTAGATCGAGTTCTCCATGTGGGAATCTAACTTGCCATCTTGCACAACCCTGTAATCCCAAAACTTGGCACAAAGCCTGAGGCCTATCTGCAACTCAGTGAGTATCTGTCGAATGAACAAAGGAATGAACAAGCTCTATTTTCTTAAGATCACTGGAGGCAGCATTGTGCCGTGGTTAAGATACGGGCTCTAGGTTCAGACTGCCTATATTTGAATATTGATTCCTCCATTTACCAGTTTTATGACCTGCAAATTATTTAACTTCCTGAGGCTCAGTTTCCTCATCTGTAGAGTGCAGATACTAACGGTATCCCCTTCATAGGATTTTGAAATGATTAAATAATTCATGCAAAGCTGTTAAAATAGTTCTGACATGTAGTAAGCATTCAATACTTATCAGCCTCATTTAGGGAAAAAAGAAATTCCCTGTGAATTCCATGTGTAATTTGACAGGTGTGACATTGACTCAACTTGCTCCAGCAAGTCTCCAAGGCAACCATTCCCCACTTGGTGCTTCTACCGTGCCCCCACAGCTCCATTTTTGCACTTGGAATGCTGCATTTCGTTTTGAACATGTAAGCCTTTGCTTCTGCCTTCAGGTGCTCATCTCTGGCGTGCCCAGCCTCCCCAGTCTTATGCCTACCACTCCCTCCCTCAGTCTTTGCCTTGGCATACGCTGTCACCTCTGTCTGTGATGAACTTCCAATTTTCTACAACCGGCCAACACCTGGTCATTACTCAAGTCCCGGGTTAAGCCCCTTTATTGCAGGAAGATTTCCCTGAATCTCTAGGCTGGTGAAATGCATGACAAAGTTCTATTCATTTCCCTGCAGCAATAGAGAAATCCCAACTGTTTAATCATAACATAAGAGGAAAACAAAGAAAAATGATTGGGAGTGCCTCGGTATAACTATGACACCCTAATCATCATCTCATGGGGAGACCTAGAACCACCAGACTCAAATTTGAGGCATCCAGTGCATGTTTCCCAGAGCCTCTCACTCTTACTTTTCCTAGAGGCACCTGAGCCTGTGGAGGGCAGCAGGAGCTCGGTCTCCAGCTCCACCCCTTCTTCACATTCCTACAAAGGAGTTATATGCCAGGTATCTCCTTTCTCGGCCTTGGCCCTGGCCAGGTGATTGGGAAAATGAAACAGACTGGCAGAGGCTTGATGCCCCTAAATTGTAATTTCAAGGTAATTTGAACTTCCTTCCTCTTGGGGATGAATGGAAAAGCTAAAGTATCCTTGAATCAGTGTGCAGAACTCAAGAAAGAATTAAAGTGCCCCCAAGCTTTCCTCCAAAGCTTGTGTGAGATCAGCAGGATAATCAATTTCACAATTCTGTGAAGCTGATTGGAAAGTGATTACAAAGGCAGCCAGAGCATTTTCTCATGGGCTTTTAAAAGGCCTGTTGCAGATGGACGTGAAGGATATGAAGTCTGGCCATCCATAGCAAGCCCACCAAAATCAAGGACTCCTTCACTCTCAAAGCTTTAATCTCTGGCTCCCATGAGTTCGATAGTCAATCCTGCCCAAGGCCTATAGAATAAACGTGTGAGGCTGGTAGTCCACTAAGAACCTCAGCCCTGTTTCAGTAGATAGCTTTGGGGTCAGAATGCTACTGCAGGCTGATTTTTAAAAACCTTGAACTTCAGTGTTGCCCTCTGCTGCATCCTGCCTCAATTTCCTTATCCCACTCTCTCCAGCTCCCTGTGGAGACTGGATCCCTGATCTAAATCACCCTGCCACCTTCTCCATGTGCTGGAGCACTGTCTCCTAAAATGACCAGCTTTCTGACACCGAGATGCATTAGGCACTGACCGGTAGGCTATGCAGGGATCAGGTTTAGCCCACACTCACTGTCCTGCCTCAGACGCGGAACAACCTGGGCCTTCTTCCTTCCATGCACTCCTCACTTCCCTTAGCCTCAGGCCTGCCTGGCCTGGTTGGTTTCAGATAGTTCCCCTTCTCATAAGACTTTGGGTCTGAGAACTGGGACAGAGAATGTGTCTTCCCTCCCAGACATTGGGCCCCAATGGGAATGGGGAAGATGGTCACACAGCAAGAAACAGAGAAGCCACAGGAAAGGGCTGGCAAAGGGGAAAGAAAATGAGCCTGCCTGGTCCTAGGGCTCTTAGCATAGCTTTGTATTGCACTTATCATGCTGTCTTGAGTGTGTTCTGAGCTCCTCGACAGTAAGGTGTGTTTCTAATTCATTTTGATATCATAGATTATTACCTCAATTGGCTCATGGGGGTATGTTAGTGTGTTAGTCCGTTTTTGCACTGCTATAAAGAAATACCTAAAACTGGGTAATCGATAAAGAAAGAGGTTTACTTGGTTCACAGTTCTGCAGGCTGTACAGGAAGCATGATGTTGCCATCTTCTCAGCTTCTGGGGAGGCCTCAGGAAACTTACAATCATGGTGGATGGCAAAGGAGGAGCAGGCACATCTCACATGGTGGGAGTGGGAGTAAGGGAGGGAGGTGCTACACACTTTTAAACAACCAGATCTCACAAGAACTCACTATTGTGACAACAGCACCAAGGGGATGTGGTGTTAAACGATGTGAAACTGCCCCCATGATCCAATCACCTTCCACCAGGCCCTACCTCCCTACCTCCAGCATTGCGGGTTACATTTCAACATGAGATTTGGGTGGGGACACATATTCAAACTTTATTGGGGGCCTTTTAGATTCATTGTAGGATGATACTTTTGAGCCCTTTGAAGTTAGGTATGGCCAGATGACTTGTATTGGACAACAAAATGTGAGCAGAAGTGACCTATTTTTATCCAGGTAAGTACTTTAAGAGCCAAAGCCTAATTTGCTGCTTTCTATTTTCCCTCTGACATGATGACTGGCAACGTTCAGCTAGGTGGCAGCTCCGTCAGCCCAGTTCCCTGTGTGACTCTGCTCCGTGTTGACCCGTGATGGACGTGTCATACAGGCGAGAAGTAAACATTTGATGTTTTAACATATAGTGTGGGTGTAAGATAAGCTTTTGATGTTTGATGTTTAACTTTTGAGATTTGGGAATTTGTTATTGAGGTGTAGTCTAGCCTAACCTGACAGATACAGTGCTCAATATATGTTTCAGGATGAGTGAAAGGAAGGGAAGGAGCAGTGGAAGAAATGGAGGGAGGGAAAATGGAGGAAGAAGGGAAGGGAGAAGAAAAGGGAAGGAGGAAGAAATATGTAAATGACTCGATTAGTCTTCACCTCTCTTTGCGTCTCAGTTTCCAACTTAGGAAATAATGTTCATCTTTACTGTGTTCCCTTCTACCTTCAATACAGCAAACTTGATATGATTCAGACACAAACTCCATGCCTTTTTTTGTATAAAAGAAAATTCTATTTTCTCAAATCTAATGTGTAACATAGCAATATTTATAGAGAAATGTGGCAGAGAAATGAGGCAGGAAACAAAGCAATTGTGACTTTTTTTGGTAACATATCCAAGCCATAAAGATTTCATTAGATTCCCTAATACATTGCTAATGAAAAAAAAAGACGCTTTCCTATTTTACCTACTTTCTGAACATTAGAATCAACTTGGCTTTCCAAGCTTTGCACCCCATTTACATTAATTAGAAAGTTCCATATTAAGGAAAGCTTTTAATGGGCTGTTATTGCAAATGATTTTACTGGCGAGCTGCATTGTTCTATTTAATAGCACATAAAATGGCATCTATAGAGAAGACTTTGATAAAATTAAAGTTTTGATGGACTCTGGGCCTGAGCTAGCCTTTGCTGAGAGGATGGAGTTCAGGGATATTTTCCTACTGAGGGAAATGGCTCTTCTCTTTCCTTGGACTAGAGCCAGTTCTAAAGCATCCACATGTTCCTGATCCCAGGAGAAATCCACACTGCCTCCTGCCTGGGTACACCATGGTAGACTGCTTCCAGATCCCTGTACATCACTTGGCAATATATCTCATGGGTGTTCATGGACAAGACACAGCAGTCCTGGAACTGAGACATAAGGGATGAATTTCATGAACACAGACTGCCTGGGCCAGGTGGAGAGTGTCATGGAGATGGGTGCCAAGTCTGTGCAGGAAAACAGGGGGAGAAGGGGGACAAAGCAGAACAAATAATGGCTGCACATAATAGCAATTGACACAGAGAGTAAGGTGGGGTACAGGGAGAATCGGGGTATGGTAGGGGGTATAAGAGGAACCAGAGCATGCTGTCATGACATGGAGAACCCTATAGGATGGTAACCACTTTTCCATTTGTCTTTGTCCCTATCCATGCCCTGCATAAATGGTGCCACCCATAGGTGGTCACTATTGCTCCTGAAGGTTTTCCTTGGTCTTGGCTTCCAGCTGCCTACTACTGATAGGATTTCCAACTATCACTATACCATGAGGATAAACTATTCAGAAGGCAGTGCAGTATGGAATTTAGGTGTTTGAGCTCTGCAATTACATCTTGGTTTACATCCTACCTCTTCTGCTAAATAATAAGTGTAATATTCTGGGCCAAGTTAGTTAATCTCTCTAAACCTCAGTTTTCTCAATTTAAAAATGAATCTGCCTGAAGACTTCCTGGTATCTAAAGTGCACTCAATACATGTGAGCAATTATAAATTTCATTAAATAAATTTGAGTGGTTTAAAACACTAAGACTTTGGGCAGAGCACAGGGCTTCTGAAATTATAGTTATCCTAAAGCCCAAAGGGGCACTGGTGGAGTTATGGAATATGGGTCCTCGGATCTCAGTGACCCGTGAATGGTGAATTCAGCAGACATTTTTGAGGTTACACATTCTGGCTTCCCTGGTGGCTGGACTGGATGATAAGATCCATGGCTTATGTGACTGTGAGCACCATGTGCTCATGGGTTTTTATTCTTGCCATGTTGGCAGAAGGACATTGCTAAGGACAGATAGACAAAAAAACAACTATTTGTATGGACCAACCTGGCTGATAACCTTGAAGCAGTGTCTCACCAAGAGGGCTACTAGTATAAATCAGAGGACAGGAGAATGGCCAACCAGTTGAATTCAGAGAGTAGAGAGAGAAGACTAGTCTCAGGCCACTGATTCTGCAGTGTTTGATATGTGGTAAGAACCCATTAGAGTTGGTTACCGTTACAGCTATAATAGGAAAATACAGGAATAATGTAAGCATATTATATTTTGTCCCCTAATAATGGGGGAAAATACCACTATATCATGTGTAGGGCCAAGGCTTACCCTGCTGTCAGAGCCCATTGAGCATCTTGAGTTTAGTTCTAGACATGACATCTTGAGTTTAGCTACAGACCCGCACCTCATCTCCATCAGGGAGATAAAGTGGTGAGGGAGGCAGACTTTATGCCCCACAAAGAATAACTGAAAGGATTCTCCAGAACAGAAAATGTTATTGCTAGGTGATGTTGGTTGCATTCTAGTAATCAAACAGCAGCTGATTTTATGATGGATTATATGTATTCTTTCTAAGTAGGATATGTGGGTAGATGGGGTAGGGATGTAGATATGACAATATAGATGGAAGATTTATCAATATAAGTTTGACACAGGGCACATGGTCCCAGTCAGGTGAATACATGGCAATGTTGTGAGTTCCTGTCACTGTGGGGCTTCACGTTAAATGTGGACCCATCCACCAAATGCATATGGACCATGCACCAGTACAGGGTCAGTGGTAATAGCTGGGAACACAAAGATTAATACAATGTGGCTCTTGCTTCATAGTAATTCACTCTTCTGTGAAGAAGACAGACCCATAAACAAATTCTTAAATGACCGCTGTGTCACACATACCAATGTAGAAATGTGTACAAGGTTGTGTCAAAGCAAAGAAGTGATGGCAGTGGGGAGGGAGGCAAATGTGAGGTCAGAAGGTGGCTGATCCTTGAGGATGAATCGGTAGGATTCTGATGGGTGGACAAGGGTGCAAGGGTGTTTCCATCTAAGGAAACAACATCCAAAATGACTTGATGAATGGACCGCATTTTCTTTATCCATTCATTTACCAGTGGCTTTGATGAATGAATGATTCATTAGGTGGCTTTGATGTCTTGGCTATTGTAAATCATGTTGCAATGAATATGGGAATGCAGATATCTCTTTGAGATTCTAACTTCAATTCTTTTGGGTATATATCCAGAAGTGAGATTGCTGGGTCACATGGCAATTCTATTTTTAATCTTTTGAGATAACTCCATACTATTTTTTCATAGCTCCATTTTACATCTCCACCAACAGTGTGCAAGTTTTCCACATCCTTACCAACACTTATCTTTTCATTTTTAAAATGATAGCTATCCTAGCCAGTGTGTGATATCTCATTGTGGTTTTGATTTGCACTTCCATGATGATTAGTGATGTTTAGAATCTTTTCATGTACTTGTTGTTCATTTGAATGTCTTTGGAGAAATGCCAATTCAAGTTCTTTGCCCTCTTTCCAATCAGGTTATTTGTTTTCTTGGTATTGACTTATATGAGTTCCTTATAGATTTTGGATGTTACATTTATCAGGTATATGGTATGTAAATATTTTCTTCCATTCTGTAGGCCGTTTCTTCATTCTGCTGATTGTTGCCTTTGCTGTGCAAAACCTTGTAGTTTGATGTAATTCCAATGATCTAATTTTACTTTTGTTGTTTATGCTTTTAATGTTATATCGAAAAATCATTGCCCAGACCAATGTCACAGAGCTTTCCCCCTATTTCTTCTAGGTGTCTTACAGCATTAGATGTGAGAGATATTTAATCCATATTAGTACATTAAATCTTTAATCCGTATTATTCAGCCTCAAAATAAAAAAGGAAGTCTTGCTATATGTGACAGCATAGATGAACCTGGAGGGCATTATGCTAAGTGAAATAAGCAAGTCACAGAAGGACAAATATTGCATGATTCCACTTATATGAAGTACCTAAACTAGTCAAAATCATAGGCACAGGGATAGAATGGTGGTTGCTAGGTGCTGGGTAGAGGGAGGAAATGAATTGTTTAACAACTAGTACAAAGTTTCAGTTATATGAGGTAAATACATTCTGGAGATCTGATATACAAGGCTGTGCTTACATTTCATAGTGCTGTGTTGCACAGGGTATTAGTCTGTTCTCATGCTAATAAAGACATACCTGAGACTGGGTTATTTATAAAGAAAAAGCGGTTTAATGGACTCACAGTTCCACATGGCTGGGGAGGCCTCACAATCACGGCGGAAGGCAAGGAGGAGCAAAGCCATGTCTTACATGGCGGCAGGCAAGAGAGCTTGTGCAGGGGGAACTCGCATTTATGAAACCATCAGCTCTACTAATTCACTACCATGTGAACAGTATGGGAGAAACCACCCCCACGATTCAATTATCTCCAGCTGCCCCCCTCCCTTGACATGTGGAGATTATTACAATTCAAAGTGAGATTTGGATGAGACACTGCAAAACCATATCAGAAAGTTAAGTTTGCTAAGAGTAGAGATCTCATGCTAAGTTTTCTTATCACAATATAAATTAAATAAATAGCCACCCTTGTCCTAAGATAAACGACCTAAAACATGTGACTCTATGCCATGCATACACGTGTACAATGCTTTGAATAAAGAAAAAAACTGTTATTTTACTCACACACACAATGTTGAAAAGGCATGATGATATGAAACAGCATGCAGGACATCATCAGAAGTTTGGCACTGTGAGAGCACAGGATGTAAAAGGTAAGGTCTAAGAGAAATAGGGCTGGAGAGGTGAGCCAAAATCCCATTTTAGAGCATGAATTTTAGAAACTCATGGGACTAATAAAAGGTATCATACAGAGAGTGACACGGTTAGATTTTGTCTTTGGCTTTAGTGGTATAATTAAAAAACTATCCCAGGAGTTTAGAAAAGAAAATACGGGGGCCGAACTAAAAATGGAGGTAAAATTGAGAGAATTTGAAGATCCTCTGGAGGTACAGGATGAGGGATGGTCTTAGGACAGGCTGGCTCTCAAATTTTTAGGGGAACAGCCACTGGGGATACCTGAGAGGAGTGGAACTGGACAAACTAAAGCAAAGAGGGACCTTTCATTTTTGGACATCTATGGTATGCTTGACATTGCTAATATCTTTCATATCTTCATAACGATCCTGCAAAGTAAGAATTATTATCTTCTTGGGAGGCTGAGGCGGGTGGATCACGAGGTCAGGAGTTCAAGACCAGCCTGGCCAAGATGGTGAAACCCTGTCTCTACTAAAAATACAAAAATTATCTGGGCGTGGTGGTGGATGCCTGTAATCCCAGCTATTTGTGACGCTGAAGCAAAGAATTGCTTGAACCCAGGAGGCGGAAGTTGCAGTGAGCTGAGATTGTGCCACTGCATTCCAGCCTGGGCAACAGAGTGAGACTCCGTCTCAAACAAACAAACAAAAATAATTATTATCTTCATTACATATGAGAAAACTGAAGCTGTTTTATGTGTCCAAGATGACAAGATCATATAGCTGAGACCAAATGTGACCCACAATCGTCTGCATACTGAAACCTATGCTTTTCCCACTAGATCCTCTAAGTTCCTTTTTTTGCTCCAGATTTCAGGATTCTAAGCGTACAAATTAATTTTTATCTGTTCAAAATTGAAATAAGGCAAGTCTTGGTGGAAATGATCTGACTTTATATCAAGCCTGGTTATATACTCTCTTCATATTAAACATATTCATACAGAGGATAAGCAGTACCTATAAATATCATTCCAATAAAAGTGAGGCCATGTATTCCTGAGTGGTAATCCCTGCTTGGGGCAGTGATATAAACCAGGAGGCTGAAGGCCAAACAACTTTAACCAGCCCAGAGATTCAATAAGTTAAAATATGTTTGGAAGACAGCTTCAGGCCAGACCTGCTTTTTTTCTTGACAAGTATATGAAGACACCTTATTCAGCACAAGCAGGCTGGCTACAGGGTGTGAATTTTTGTTTAAAGGGGCAGCAACAAGTCATGCAGGCAAAAGTGATCTGAATTTCAACTTGAGAATTAGAAGTAGGTAACCATGGTCTTTTTGTTGTTGTTGTTGTCATTTGTTTTGTGTTATTATTTGAAAATCTGTATCCACAAAAAACTCACTAAGAGATTGTTTCCTCCTCCTGAAATGCTCTCCCAACTCCAACACTTTTTATTTGGAAACTTCCTATAGGGCAAATTTTAGCTTCTTAATTGGGGGAGATTTTGCCTTCCAAGGAACATTTATTTGTACACACCTAGACACAGTTTGGGTTGTCACAACTTGTGTATGTGTGGGTAAAGGACATCTAAAAGTTAGAGTCCTGGGATGCTAATATTCTTTTTTTTTTTTTTTGAGATGGGAGTCTCGCCCTGTCACCCAGGCTGCAGTGCAATGGCACAATCTCGGCTCACTGCAACCCCCGCCTCCTGGGTTCAAATTATTCTCCTGCCTCAGCCTCCTGAGTAGCTGGGATTACAGGCGCCCGCCACTAAGTCCAGCTATTTTTTGTATTTTTAGTAGAGACAGGGTTTCACCATGTTGGCCAGGCTGGTCTCGAACTCCTGACCTCGTGATCCACCGGCCTCGGCCTCACAAAGTGCTGGGATTACAGGCATGAGTCACCACGCCCGGCCCAGGGATGCTAACATTCTACGATGCATAGGACAGTCCCCACAACAAAGACTTACCCAGTCCAAAACATTAATACTGCTAAGGTTAAGAAATGTGATATAGCAATACCATTCAGGACACAGGCATGGGCAAGGACTTCACGTCTGAAACACCAAAAGCACTGGCAACAAAAACCAAAATTGACAAATGGGATCTAATTAAACTAAAGAGCTTCTGCACAGCAAAAGAAACTACCGTCAGAGTGAATAGGCAACCTACAGAATGGGAGAAAATTTTTGCAATCTACTCATCTGACAAAGGGCTAATATCCAGAATCTACAAAGAACTCAAACAAATTTACAAGAAAAAAACAACCCCATCAAAAAGTGAGTGAAGGATATGAACAGACATTTCTCAAAAGAAGACATTTATGCAGCCAAAAGACAAATGAAAAAATGCTCATCATCACTGGCCATCAGAGAAATGCAAATCAAAACCACAATGAGATACCATCTCACACCAGTTAGAATGGCCATCATTAAAAAGTCAGGAAACAATAGGTGCTGGAGTGGATGTGGAGAGATAGGAACACTTTTACACTGTTAGTGGGACTGTAAACTAGTTCAACCATTGTGGAAGACAGTGTGGTGATTCCTCAGGGATCTAGAACTAGAAATACCATTTGACCCAGCCATCCCATTACTGGGTATATACCCAAAGGATTATAAATCATGCTGCCATAAAGACAGATGCACACTTATATTTACTGTGGCACTATTCACAATAGCAAAGATTTGGAACCAACCCAAATGTCCATCAATGATAGACTGGATTAAGAAAATGTGGCACATATACACCATGGAATACTATGCAGCCATAAAAAAGGATGAGTTCATGTCCTTTGTAGAGACATGGATGAAGCTGGAAACCATCATTCTCAGCAAACTATCACAAGGACAAAAAACCAAACACCGCATGTTCTCACTCATAGGTGGGAATTGAACAATGAGAACACTCGGACACAGGAAGGGGAACATCACACACTGGGGCCTGTCGTGGGGTGAGGGGAGAGGGGAGGGACAGCATTAGGAGATATATCTAATGTAAATGATGAGTTAATGGGTGCAGCACACCAACATGGCACATGTATACATATGT
Organism: Hylobates moloch; assembly: GCF_009828535.3. Lineage (NCBI taxonomy): Eukaryota > Metazoa > Chordata > Mammalia > Primates > Hylobatidae > Hylobates > Hylobates moloch. The sequence continues at coordinate 18,347,400 of NW_026652296.1, read as the reverse complement.
AACAAACCTGCACATTGTGCACATGTACCTAGAACTTAAAGTATACATAAAAAAAGAAACGTGATATAGAGTCTTATCTGATTCTCAAAGTAAATTAGGTCCTCCACAATTTATGTTTTCACAGCAACCTAAATTCTTCTTTCACAGCACTCACCACATGTTGAGAGACATGTTATTTGTATGATTACTGCTATGGTTTGAATGTATTCCCCCAAAACCACATATTGGAAACTTAATACCCTTGCAACAGTGTTGGGAGGTGGGGCCTAATGGGAGGTGTTTAGGTTATGAGGGGTCTACCCTCATGAATGGATAAATGTTGATTATAAAAGGGCTTGAGGCAAGGCATGGTGTCTCAGGCCTCTAATCCCAGAATTTGGGGAGGACAAGGCGAGAGGCTTGCTTGAGTCTAGGAGTTTGAGACCAGCCTGGGCAACATAGTGAGATCCTGTCACCACAAAAAAATTAAAAAATACAGCTGGGCATGGTGGTACATGCTTGTAGTCCCAGCTACTCCAGAGGTTAAGGCAGGAGGATTGCTTGAGCCCAGGATGTTGAGGCTGAGGTGGGCCATGATTACACCACTGCATTCCAGCCTGGGAAACCCAGCAAAACCCTGTCAAAAAAAAAAAAAAAGGCTTGAGGCTGCCAGTTTAACTCCTTTCTCTCTGTCTCTCTCTCTTCCTTTGCCCTTCTACCATGAGATGACACAGCAAGAAGGAGCTGAACAGTGACCCAATAAATTTCTCTTCATTATAAATTCCTCAGTCTGTGGTATTCGGTTATATCAGCACAGTATGGACTTATACAAACATCTAACAGCTTTCTTCCCTATGCGACTGACTCTAGGAGGGTGAGAAACAGCATTCAATTTCCTCCCAATTGTATTCTCAGCAGCTAGTATAATACTTGGCACATATTAGGTGACACCCTGTCACAAAGTTCTGGGGCTTGTAATCAATAAAGACTTGTGAATGAATCAACACATAGTAAAAGACAGAATGCAAACAGTCAATACATTATGCTTATGAAATTACATCCCTACTTCAGTTGAGCAAATTGATGAAAAATATAAATTGATTGATTAATTGATTAAGAAAAGTATAAACCAGGAATCATTTGTCACCATGGTGCTGCAGACCCACACAGTACTAAAATTAACCAAAGTAAATGCCAGCTTCCATTAACCAAAGTAAATGTCAGTGGTAGTCAGCTTCCAAGATTGTCCCCAACCATCCCTACCTCCTGGTATTCACATCCAGATGTAGTACTCTCCTCCTTCCAAGGCTGGTTCATGAAATGCATTATAATTTCTTTCCCTTTTCTCTTGGCTCACTTACTCTAGTGAAAGCCATCTGCCATGTCATAAGGAACTGAGGCCTCTGCCAATAGCTGTGTGAGTGCCCCATACTGGAAGTGGATCCTCCAGTCCCAGTCCGACCTTCAGATGACTGTAGCCCCAGCTGACATCTCAACTGCAACTTTAAGAGAGACCCTGGGGCAGAACCATAAGCTAAGTCACTCTCAGATTCCTGACTCTCACAAACTGTTTAAGGTAATAAATATCTGTTAAGTGGTAGGAAATTTAAATTTAACCAAAGAACAGGAACTTTCTTGAGTAGTGACCAGGAGGCTGGCAGGTAGGAATAAGAAATTAGGTTCTGGAGTCAGAATTCAGTTTCCAACCTTATTTTATTTAGGTTTACTCCGATGTTATAACTGACCCTGAACAAGTTACTTAGCTCTTTTCATTGCTTTTAAAATCAGAATAATATCTACTTTTAAGGGCCATAGTTAAACACAAATTGAGTAATATGTAGTGGGTGAGTTATTAATGAATTAAGAGGTATTTGAGAATTTTTTAGAGGAAAGAGGGAGGAGCATGGCTAGTAACTCTTTAAAATGAGAATTAGAAGGCAAATGTCCTTTTCATTGTGAGTTCTGGGCTTGCTTGTCCAGGTAGGAATTAAGAGTTCACTTTTCAGATCCCTTTTTTTATTATTATTATTATACTTTAGGTTGTAGGGTACATGTGCACAATGTGCAGATTTGTTACATATGTATCCATGTGCCATGTTGATTTCCTGCACCCATTAACTCGTCATTTAGCATTAGGTGTATCTCCTAATGCCGTCCCTCCCCCCTCCCCCAACCCCACAACAGTCCCCAGAGTGTGATGTTCCCCTTCCTGTGTCCATGAGTTCTCATTGTTCAATTCTCACCTATGAGTGAGAACATGCGGTGTTTGGTTTTTTGTCCTTGCGATACTTTACTGAGAATGATGTTTTCCAGTTTCATCCATGTCCCTACAAAGGACATGAACTCATCCTTTTTTATGGCTGCATAGTATTCCATGGTGTATATGTGCCACATTTTCTTAGTCCAGTCTATCATTGTTGGACGTTTGGAGGCATCACGCTACCTGACTTCAAACTATACTACAAGGCTACAGTAACCAAAACAGCATGGTACTGGTACCACAACAGAGACATAGATCAATGGAACAGAACAGAGCCCTCAGAAATGATGCCGCATAGCTACAACTATCTGATCTTTGACAAACCTGACAAAAACAAGAAATGGGGAAAGGATTCCCTATTTAATAAATGGTGCTGGGAAAACTGGCTAGCCATATGTAGAAAGCTGCAACTGGATCCCTTCCTTACACCTTATACAAAAATTAATTCAAGATGGATTAAAGACTTAAATGTTAGACCTAAAACCATTAAAATCCTACAAGAAAACCTAGGCAATACCATTCAGGACATAGGCGTGGGCAAGGACTTCATGTCTAAAACACCAAAAGCAATGGCAATGAAAGCCAAAATTGACAAATGGGATCTAATTAAACTAAAGAGCTTCTGCACAGCAAAAGAAACTACCATCAGAGTGAACAGGCAACCTACAGAATGGGAGAAAATTTTTGCAACCTACTCATCTGACAAAGGGCTAATATCCAGAATCTACAATGAACTCAAACAAATTTACAAGAAAAAAACAAACAACCCCATCAAAAAGTGGGCAAAGGACATGAACAGATACTTCTCAAAAGAAGACATTTATGCAGCCAAAAAACACATGAAGAAATGCTCATCATCACTGGCCATCAGAGAAATGCAAATCAAAACCACAGTGAGATACCATCTCACACCAGTTAGAATGGCCATCATTAAAAAATCAGGAAACAACAGGTGCTGGAGAGGATGTGGAGAAATAGGAACACTTTTACACTGTTGGTGGGACTGTAAACTAGTTCAACCATTGTGGAAGTCAGTGTGGCGATTCCTCAGGGATCTAGAACTAGAAATACCATTTGACCCAGCCATCCCATTACTGGGTATATACTCAAAGGACTATAAATCATGCGGCTATAAAGACACATGCACACGTATGTTTATTGCGGCACTATTCACAATAGCAAAGAGTTGGATCAGATCCCTTTACTACACCTCACAGGAAAGGAGGAGGAAACTTTTGTGCTTCGGCAGCAGCAGAAGAGGGGCATGGCTTGATCCTGAACACAAGTATAGAAGCCTGAAAAGCTGGAGGAGGATTACCTGAGTTGCAAGAACCCAGACATGGTCCCCTGATGTCACAATCTGAACACATAACACGGTAGCCTCAGGAAGTGGAGCCATAGCCAATGTCCTGGCGGCCAAACTTAGTGTGTGGGGCATGGACACTACCAGCAAAGGTTCCAGGGCACCTCAGGCCTGGACGACTCCCATCGCAGAGGCAACCTGGAGGGACCAAAGACCAGCGATCCTGTTTGGACTTTCTGTAGTGATTGGGTACGCCACGGTTTTTTTGTTTGTTTGTTTTTAAAGCCTAAAGAGTGGGAGGAAGGGAATGCAACAGTGATAGAGCTTGGTTGAGCTGCCAGCCACAATGGTGAAAGATAAGATGTTTTATTAAATTCATCAAAATAGAAGAAACCTGATTATGTCTTGTCCCTGGTGTCATCCAGCAAGTTATACATATTGAAAACAGATGTAAATGCTCTGTCCTATAATTAAATGCTATTGGATTTCCTTTTCTTTCAGATGGCGAGCATAAGCAAGTTAATCATTGACGATACCGTCTAGGTTCTCCCCAACAGAAGAGCTTCTAATGTCGGATGCCCTACAGGAGTCAACAACATTGCCACAGGCTCTATTTTCCTCCCTGCCATGATGGGCAATGGCCAGAGAGGGGCACACTGTCCTTGCCACCACACTGTCCTGCTGCACCCACCTGCCCCAAGCCCTCCCCTGTTCTATCCCACTCTTATACCTGATGCCAACTCTCTACCTCACAGTTAATTTGTCCCCTACAAGCCTGTGTTTTCCCTCATGTCTTGTTTCCATTTCAGCTAATTCCAGGAGAAAATCTTACTTAAACTCACTCAGTTCTAACACAGATGAACATTTCTTGTCCTACCTTTTCTCAGACCTTGCATGAAATGTCTTTGTTTCCTCCCTCTATTCTGTAAGTCAACTAAGAACCTGAAAGGTAAGAGGGCTATTAGCATACATCAGGAAAAATGGGAAAAAAGTAAAATAATAGGTTTTGATAAGAAAATAGAGGCTGACATTTTCCTCTAGTGAAGGGCGCTTGCTTTACTAATCTTTCTTTTGGTATTTCTCGAAAAAAAAAATTCACTTCATTTTTCTTACCTTAACCCACATATTTATCTTTCTTTTTTAAAAAAAAACTGCCATTTTGCAATGACCTACAGTTCACTCAACTTGACATAGGAAGAAGTGAGGAGCTACAGAGTCAGGCAGAACTAGCTTTGGTTCCTAGAAAAGATTGCAACATAATCACAGCTGCTTAGTTCTACCCCTATCTTCAGAGATTTATGGCTTCACAATATAAGGACTGGAAAAGCCTGCCTGGGGCCTGAAAACTCAGAGGGAGTATCATCCATATGCAAGAAACTTTGAACAGCTTTCAGAAGGTGGAATTCACATGGAAAAGGACTGAAAAGGGCATGGGTGGTGCAGGAAAGAAAAGATTTCTTTCCTCATCCATTGCTACGTTCATGGCTGAGGCACCTATAACAAAAGAGATTAACAAGAGAAAAGCATACACATCTACTTAATACATGTTTTACACAACACAGGAGTCTTCAGAAATGAAGGCCCAAAGGAAGAGGGAAACCTGATTTTTTTTATTGCTTAGATTTGATGAAGAGTGGACAGTTGTGCAAAAATATAATTGGTAAAAGTGGGGATTGTCTAATGGTACTAAACTGAAGGGAATTTAGCAAGATCTATTTTGTAAGGATTCTTCTTCGTCCCCCTGTGTCTTCAGAGATAAGGACATTCCTCTCCTCTGGGAGTAGGAAGGGCACCTCTGGAATAAGGGTCTTATGACTTTCTTCAGGGGACAAAGCTGGGGGGAAGGTGAGATATCCTCCTACTTCTGCTGTCTGCCCAAATGTCAAGTTGCCATATTTGGGGGTAGCATGTTCTGAACCCCATCAATTGTGAAGTCAGTAAATCCAACTTCGTTGTAACCCTTTTTAAAATATGCATGTATATTAGGGAATAATTTGAACATAACGCAAATGTTTGATTATGCATCATTTCACAGGAGAGAAAAGCAGATGAATGGAGAAAACTGCACTCAGATGAACCAACCACGAAGGAATACACAAAATGTATGCACTCATACACCTCAAATATCTGCTTCCCCCTCAGATTACAGTGTGTGTCAGCCACATCTGGGGTTCCAACTTTCCCTCCCATTTCAGACGATCTTCCATGCACCATTTCACAATAACGCACAAGCTGGAATCTGATGCCCACTTACACACAGACTGCCTCTCTCTCAGAGTAAAGTACCATATTTATTGTAGTATTTATGTATTTCTTAGCTATTTAACATGTCTAAAACTGAGCTACAATTTTTCCTAGGCTCCTATTGTTTGGGTCACTGATAAAGTTTTTAAATATTGTATTCTAACTTCATTCTTCCTATAAGCCCTGTAATTTCTAGTGTGCAATTTTACATAGCGTGCTGATATTTAGGAATGTATAGGTCACATGACGTCAGAACTGACTGTATTTCCAAGCGTCAGGCGAGTAAAGAGGGTAGATATCAGCAGAACTGCATGCAAGAGTCAGGGATGACTACGTCTTCCTATATTCCTGAATACAACCTGCAAGATGCCCAGTAAGGCAGGATTGTCCAAAACGAATAAGGAGGAAGGTAAAAATGCACAAAGTCTACGATGAAGATGTGACAGGTCTTTTTTTTTTTTAATTTTACTACTTGATGGATATGCCTTCAAAAATGGTAAAAATGTGTAACTTCCTTAGCAAAAGACACACTTGTCTATGTAATATCCATCTCTCTCCCCGGCCCTCTTCTTCACTTCTGGCAAACACTGATTTGCGTGGTATTTACTCTTTTATGTGGTTATGCATTCATCAAAAGAGATCCCCCTTTATCCCATCTCAAGGTTTATTCCACCTCGAGAATAAATATTGAATAATCTCAGTCAATTGTGATAACTATTTTCTTCACCAGTGATCGGTTAACCTATGGGCATGGGACCTCATTCTCGCCAATGAAATGTGAGCAGAAATTTACATTGTGCATCTGGGAATATTTGCTTAAGAGACTCTTAGGAAGGAATGTCCTCATGTCCACATGAAATGTCTGAGGGCATGGCAGCTATCTTCTGACCATGAGGACGGCCAGCCTAAAGACAAAGCCCACACATTAGGGTTGACAGAGCAGAAAAACCTGAGTCAATCATGATGTTTTAAAAATAACGAATTAAGCAATTCCACAGCTGAGGATATGATTGGATACCTTGTTACATGATGTGACACATTTTCCATATGGTATAAGTCATTTTGAGTTGACTTTGTTACTTAGAGCTGATTATTTTACTATTTGTTTAGCAATACTACTTTCAGAAGAACCAAAACTATAAGCAAAGAGTGACATAAAGGGGAATTCATTGAATCATTATTTGTTCAGTGCAATAATGAACAACTAGAAAAAACTAAATACCCAAGGTGAGGGAGTTGGCTAAATAGATTGAGCCCATTTTACAGAATCCTCTGAAACCATTAAAATGAAGGTGATATAAATGTAATATACATTGATATTAAGAAATGTTCAAAATGTTCTTGCCCCTCTTGCTCATTTAAGTCATTTGTCACAGTATTAACTCTGCTGAAGCCCATACTTTCTGCCTACTCCGAGTCTGCTGGACAAGTGTGAGGAAAGCAGTGACCCATGCTAACTGGTCTCGTCGTAACTCCTGTCTGCTAACCTCAAGTGCTCCCTTGGTATTTCCTGCTGATCCTTTACACTTCCCCGTTTCAGTCTCTTTTTCCTATTTCCTACTTTATGGAGTCTCTTCAAACCTCCAACACCTCCATGCACTCCTCACTCTTAGCTGATAACCCTGCTTCCTGTTTCATAGAGAAAATGGAAGTTCCATGGTTAGAGCATGGCACATGTCAGCTTAACTGACCCATCCCCATACATTCTGTCTCCCCTCCTATTTCTACAGTGGAAGGACCTATGCCGCATCTAAGACCAACTCTTCTATGTGTGAGTGAGACCCCCTGTGCTTTCATTTACCAAACGTCATCCCAAGAGCAGTGTCCATCCTCTTTGAGGCTTTTTTCCTTTCCACTGGATCATTTCCCATTAGTTCTAATATTTCTCAAATTTTATAAAATACCGACAACTCCCCACCTTTTGCTCAGAGAACATCTTCAGGTACTGTCTCCTGTCTCTGCCTTCCTTGTATCATTCTGTACAATTCCTCTTCTGCTGCTCTCCCTTGGGCCTGTGTAATCAGATTTCAGTACCCACAATTCTTTAGAAACTGCTAATGTTAAGTCACCAATGACCTCTCTGTTGCTGCATCTAATGGTCAATTCTCAGTCCTTATTTTACCTGAACTACCAAAAGCATTTGACACAGTGGATCACTTTCTCCTTTTGTTCTTTTTTTATTACTTGGCTTCCTGGACCCTGCCCTCATTTTTCTTCTTACTTCATTGGCTGATACTTCTGTCTCATTTGACGATTCTGCCTCAAATTTTCCACCTTAAAAATCCAAGTGTCCCAAAGCTTAGCACTAGAATCTCTCTATTCTGTCTACACTGAGACCCTTTCACCTCCTCCAGCTTTACGTCTGCAAAGCCCGTGCATAGGCTGACTCCCCTGCTAACATCTCCGTCCCTGACTTCTCCCCTGAACCCCAGACTGGTGTATCTGTCTACTTGATATCTCACCCAAAATATCCAACAAGAATCCATCTGAAACTTAACAGATGCCAAGCCTAAATCCCAATCTTTTCTCTGAAACCTGCTCATTCCAGTGTCTTTCCTATCTCAGTTAATAGCAACTCCATCCTTCCATTTGCTCAGTCTAAAATACCTAGGGTCATTTTTGATTCCTCTCTTTCTCTCACATCCCAAACCTACTTTGCTACCAAATTCCATTGGCTTTATCTGAAAACTACATCTAGAATTCTACTACTTCTCATCACTCCCTCCTACTTTGGTCTGAGCCTCCACCATCTCTCACTTGTATTATTAAAATGCCTGCTCAGCAGCCTCTCTACTTCTATCCTTGCCTTCCTTTAGCTTGTTGTCAGCAGAGAAGACAACACGATCCATTTAAATAAAAAGCCAAATTAGTTTCTTCACTCTTTCCCTTACTCACCCTATTCCAACCACACTGGCTTGGAACACACTAACCAGTCTCTCCCATGAGGTCCTTTGCACTTTCTTGTTTGTTTGAGACGCAGTCTTGCTCTGTTGCTTAGGCTGGAGTGCAGTGGCGTGATCCCAGCTCACTGCAACCTCTGCCTCCTGGGTTCAAGTGATTCTCCTGCCTCAGCCTCCCGAGTAGCTGGGATTACAGGCACCCAACACCATGCTCAGCTAATTTTTGCATTTTTAGTAGAGATGGGGTTTCACCATGTTGGCCAGGCTGGAACTCCTGACCTCATGGTTATCTGCCCACCTTGGCCCCCAAAGTGCTGGGACTATAGGCGTGAGCCACTGAGCCCGGTCACTTTGCACTTTCTGTTCTCACTGCCTGGAACAGCCTTCCTCCAGACAGAAATTTGCCTTCCCTCAGGTCTCTGTTCAAATGCCACCTTTAAAGCCAGCTCTTTCATTGAAAATAAAATGTCCCTCCCACACAGGTGCCCAGTACACCCTGTCCCCATTATCCTGCTTTGTTTCCCTGATAGCATTATTGCCATCTGATTTACTATATATTCATTTATTATCTGTCGCTCTCAACTAGAACATAAGCTCCAGTGAGACAGTGTCAGTTTTCCCACTGACATTTCAGTGCCTGGAAAAATGCTAGACCTATGGTGCATATTCATGTGTTTGGTGAATAAATGAAAATATTGCCTTAATTAAAATGCAAACAGGTTATAAACAATTTTTTGTTTTTGTGAAACAAATCTATGGGAAAGCCAATATTTACTGGATATGTACTTTTTTTGTCAACTTTTATTTTGGAAACAGGGGTACATGTGCCAGTTTGTTACAAAGGTATACTGCGTGATGCTGAGGGTTAGATACCAATGAATCTGTCATCCAGGTAGTGAGTGTAGTACCCAATAGGTAGTTTTTCAGCCCTTGCTACCACCCCCCATTCTCCCTTCCCCTCTAGAAATTCCCAGTGTCTTTGTTCCCATCTTTATGTCCATGTGTACTCAATGTTTAGCTCCCATTTATAAGTGAGAACATTTTCTGTTTCTGGGTTAGTTTCTGTAAGTTAATGGCTTTCTGTTGCGTCCATGTTGTGAAAAAGCACGTGATTTCATTCCTTTTTCATGTCTGCGTAATATTCCACAGTGTATATGTGCCACATTGCTTTATTTGATCCTTCATTGATGAGCACCTGGGTTGATTCCAGGTCTTTGCTATTGTGACTAGTGCTGTGATGAACATACATCACAGGTGTCTTTTTGGCAGAATGATTTATTTTCCTTTGAGTATATACCCAGTAATGGGATTGCTGGGTCAAATGGTAGTTCAACTCTTAGTTCTCTGAGAAATCTCCAAACTGCTCTCCACGGTGGCTGGACTAATTTTAATTTCCACTAACAATAGACACTTACTTTGTACCAGTCATTTTACTGAGCAATTTCCTATGTCATCAAAATCATAACTATTCAAAGAAATAGGCACCTAGTATCTCCACTGTAAATTTGAGGAAACTGAGGCTTGAAAAATGTAGCTAACATACTTTGTATTAAATAACTAGAAAGCAGCAGAGGTAGTATCTGGTTTGATGATCTATGTTCTGTGATATACTACCTCAACGTAAGTGTGTCTGTTCCACAAAAAAAATTGTAAAAAGAAAAATACATACATGAGAGGATCATTCCTTAATAAAACATAGATTAAAAGGAATAACCAATAGACGTGTACAAATCTGATTAAACTAATTGTTAATAAAATGAAACAAATTAAAATGGTATGGGTTTTTTTTATTCTATTGGCAAAACTATCAAGCAGTAGTAGCCATAATGTATTAACAAAATAATCATTTACATGTGGGAAGATTTATGTGCAAGAATTTTCATTACAGCATTGAGCATAACAGCCAAAAATTATCTAATAACAGGAGCAGGTTAAATAAATTATGTACATCTCAAAGATGGAGTACTATATAGTTATTAAATGATGCAAAATATTATTTGAGATGTGAAAAATGATGAGTGTATTATTTCATGAAATATGCAGGTTATAAAATAGCATGTACATCAGAATTCAAATGGTGCATCAACAAGAACAAAATCTCTTTGTATATGTCTTGATCTGAATATTAAAATTCTGGAAGGAAGTCATCTTTAATAACAATAATTACCTCTTCACAGAGACTCTACATGTAATAATTTTCCATTTTATATTTATGTATTTTTTAATTTAAAAAAACATAGGGCTGAATCAGGTATCTATTGATACTCCAACATTTAGTGGCTTAAAACAACAATAATTGATTATTTCTTATAGTTTTCTGAGTTAGCAACCTGAGCTGTTCTGCTAGAATTGCTCGATGTCATTCAAGTAGCCATCGACATCTAAGCTCAGCTGAGGCTGCATGTTCCAAGATGGCCTCACTCATACGTCTGGCAGTTGGTCCTGACTGTCGGTTAGGACACTGATTCTCTTCATTTAATTTCTCATTTTCCAGGAGACCAGACTGAGTTTCTTCACAGAAAGGTGGCCCCAGAGACTGGGAGGGCAAAGAGCAAATATTCCTAGTCAGTCAAGGCCTTTGAAAACCTCATTTCGGGACTTGCACGTCATCACTTCTACCACTTTCTATTGGTCAAAAAGATTCACAGTCAGTGCGGACTTAAGGGGCTGGAGACTTAGGCTCCGCCTCTTGCTGAGAAGAGTGGCAATGTCACATTGCAAAGGGGCATGGGCACAGGGAGGTATGATTCACTGAGAACCATTACTTTAACACTTTATGCATTGTAACAGATTATCTATCACAAAGGCCATCCTTTGGCAGTAGGAACTATGGCACCCTCAGAGTTTATCACCCGTGTAACCACAGCTTTAAGCTTGGGCAGCAGTATGAGAAGCCACCTTAGTGCCAAGGCAGGGGAGGAGAAAATGGCAGTGCAAACCAAGAAGTCTAAATAACTTCAGAAATAGCACCAGAACCACCTGGGATGGGGAGCTTTAAAAATACACACACTTGGGCTGGGTGCGGTGGCTCACGCCTGTAATCCCAGCACTTTGGGAGACCAAGGCAGGTGGATCACGAGGTCAAGAGATGGAGACCATCCTGGCTAACACAGTGAAACCCCATCTCTACTAAAAATACAAAAAATTAGCCGGGCGTGGTGGCGGGCGCCTGTAGTCCCAGCTATTTGGGAGGCTGAGGCAGGAGAATGGCGTGACCCCGGGAGGCGGCGCTTGCAGTGAGCCGAGATCGTGCCACTGCACTCTGGCCTGGGCGAAAGAGCAAGACTCCGTCTCAAAAATAAATAAATAAATAAAAATACACACACTCCTAGAGCCCACAGAGGATTCTGATTTCAATGGGACAGGCCTGGGATTGGGCCAATAACTCTTTTGGTAAATCCCTCCCAGGTAATCCAGATGCTTAACCCGGTTTTGAAATCTTTGCACTAAACACAGGATATCCTGAGGGCTCAGACTCATTTTGAGGAATACTGGAGAGAGGCTCCTTTTTTCCTAGCAGCCAAATTGCTTTGAGACTATTGCTGTGACCTGGAGACATGGGATATATTTACTGACTCATCTTGCCCAAGTACTACAACAATGTGGGTTAAATACAATTCTCTAGATTCTAGCCACCATTTACATCACTTTTCACCCGGAAGAATGTATTGTGTCTTTCGAATATCTGACTTATAAGATGACTTTGGCAATATCATCTTTTGTAAATTGAGGGTGGCCTGTAACTTGGTTGCCTTAGCAACATTGGACTGAATGCTAACAATTGAGTCCAGATGTTCATTCCAGGCAGACAAGAAAACACAGCCCGGTCCACTTTGAAATGCACTCATCAGTACTGCCCACATCAGTGTTTTGACATGGTTCTCAGATGCCTCATGTTGTCTTTAACCCAACTCAGAGCCATGGGCATTACCTGTGCCGGATTACATTTTTTCTTTTTACTAAAGAGACAGCAATGTGGAGTAAAACTGATCATTGATTTTTAAGGCAAAACTATTCCAGTGTCTAATTCAGGGACACCATTTAAAAAATCATATGGGACTTCCATATGACTTTCTTTTCTTAGCAAGCATGACCCTAGACAAGCACAGTTGATTGGTTGATTCAACTATTTGAATAATTTTTATTAAGAAGCCATATTTTGCTAGGTCCTGTGCTATGTTCTAGGGAGATGAATCTGTTATAATTTCTTCCCTTGAGGCGTTCAAGCCTAAAGAGGAGATGGTATTTAAATGACTTCTACATTTGTGAGCAAGGACAAAGATATATGCGAAACTGGGGAGTCCAGGGGACAACAGAACTCTCTGTCTCTGAGTAGGTCAGGAAAGACACCACCAAGAACCTACATCTGGCTGGATAAGGTGGACTGTGCAGGGCAGACAGAGTATGAAGGAATATCCCTGCAGGAGGAATTGTCTTTACAAAGCTGAGAACTGGAAGCTCATGGTGTATTGAGGGAATACCAGGCATGCTCGCATGTTCCGGAATGAGAAGAGAAAGGAAACGTCTTGTTGGTCACACTAAGTCCTCAGGCTTTAGAGAATGGAGTTATGGAGGGAATTAGAGCAAGTAGTGTGACATGATCAAATGTGCATCTTGGAAAGTTGGTAGCAACCTTGAGGATAAGTTAAAGAAAGACAATGAAACAGTGTGGGAGTAATTCTACAGCAGGGATAAGGGATCGGGTTTTTAACAGATGAAGCTGTACTGGGAAGGAAGGAAGGATTATTTAGTGGCCAGATGTGGGTTTCAGGAGGAGGGTGGAGCCCAGGACCCCCTAGGTTTCTGGCTTGGGGGTGTTGGGTCTACTTTTTACCAGGACAGGAACACAGGAGCAGGGACAGTTTTGATAAGCTGATAGGTTGATGCAGATTTCAATTTGGAGTAAATAAAAAATGTCAAAATGGTAATAAATAAATAAATAAATAAATAAACCTTTATTTAAAAAAGTCTCTATCAGGATTGACATCTTAATGCATTACAGGCTTAATGTCTCCGAAGCTTACTGATTTATCCCCCTTTTCCCTCACTCTCCACCATCTCTTCTGAATATTCCCTGACAAGATAATACGCAAGGAAAGTTCTGCCAACTCAAGACAATGTTTAATGTAAACCTTGGCAGGGGTTATGGAGCTAGGTAGTGGAAAAAGTGTTAATAATCATAATAATAATATTTATATCATATTCCATAGCTTTCAAACTGCTTCTACCTAATTATTTTACCGTAATAATGTCTGTAAGGAAAATACAAGCATTATTTTTTAATCAGCATTTTGCAAAACAGGAAACACACACACACACACACACACACACACACACACACGAAAGGCAGCCATAGCGCACTGAAGAACAAGTGAACAGAGAGCCGGAGGTGGATTCAAACACCTTCTTTGCAGCTGATGAACCCAATGTGAACTTAGACATTGTTCTCTCCAAGCCCCAAGCCCCTCCTTTAGGAAATGGGGTTAGCAGAGAGGATGGCATGTTACAATGGATGTGCCAAGTACAGGCTTAACCAAAGGATGTTAAATCCCCAGGCATCATCACTGTCACTGCCAGCCTGATCACCAGCCAAGTGGAGAAGACAGATCACTGGAACAAGCCTAAGCCATTGAAACTGATTGCCACAGTGTGACATTGTAAGATGTTATCTTAAATATTTTGTAACTGCTGCTTGGCTGGGGAAACAGGGGTGTCTTGGATTTCCAGAGCTTTCTCTCTACCTTACTGGTCACAGCTGGTGGACATATGTCCTGTCCTGGGACAATCAGACCCTTCGTGGTGGGAATTTGAAATTGGTTCACTCTGATTCTAATCAGGCTAAGAACTGTTAGGAGGGCTACAATGACACATTCTGCCAGGTGGAGGAGGGGAGCAGAGAACAGAGAAAGGTGAATGAAGCAGGTTTGCAGAGAGAGCACAGAGGTGTGGGAGAGAGGGAGAGAAGGACAGAGACTCAGAGCCAGCCACTGCCTCAGTTTCTGTTGTGGGTTTTGGTTCCCCAAAACATCCCTGACTTGAGATTTGTGTTAGCCTTATATCTTTCCAGCAAATTGTCCTCTTGATTAAGCCAGGTGGAGGGGGTTTCTGTTATTTGTAACCAACCAAGCCTGTGCTAAAAACAGATGAGGGCCTATTTTCAGATAATTGGACCCAAGAGGCTGGAGGCGAGCATGCAACCAACACATTTGTGAAAAATGCAAAGAAATTTACATGATCATTCTCAGAAAGATGGCCTGTTTGCTCAGGGAGGATAGTGCAGTTTAAAAAAAAAAAAAAAAAGGAAAAGTCAGCGACAGCTAAAGACTTCAGTATTGAGCCAGTTCTGAAAGGCATTGAGACTGACCCAATGGCCTACATCCAATAATATGCAGCATTTACAAGACAGAGAGGGAGGCGGGGGTGTGGGCACACAAGAGGAAAGGGGACTCAACAGTCTGGTTTCCAACAAAGAAAAAGCGATAATAATGCTTGGTGTGGATTATAAGGCATTTAATCTGGAGGAACTTGCAGGATTTGTGAAAACATCTGCTGCTACTCATGCCACCTTGTGTTTTGCTCTCTCGGGGGGACTGTGGTTTGGGGGGCTGTGTGTGTGTGTGCGTGTGTGTGTGCGTGTGTGTGTGTGTACACACATGCATGTGCTTGTATATGTTCATGCATGAGCATGTGGGTATTACAAGGACCACTATAACATCTGATTCTGTGAATTGTTAAAATATACAGCTGTCATATATAAAAATGACACAGTTTTAAGAAGACAATCATTATTTCATTATTCTCAATGCAATACTTACAGTAAAGAATGCAGATAATACATAAAAGAAAACAAAAAGTCTTAGTCTGATTACCCAAGAAATCTTAATACTTTCATGTGTTACCTCCCCCTTTTACTTTTTTCCTGCTTATTTCTACACAGTTTCAGTAATTCTAGGTATACGATTTTTGCATTTTGCATATATTGCTTATATTATTTCATAAACTTGCATCTTGGATTCTTGAACGTCCTTATCAACATTTTTAATGACTCTAATATTCCATGGTATGCCAATACCATCATTTATGTAAACACTTCTCTATTTGTTCATATTCCAGTAGATTTTTCTTCACAATTATAAATGATACCACAATGACTAGCTTTGTGAGCACAAATTTTTTTTAACCCTATGTTGGACTTGTACTGTTAAGTATATCACAGATAAACAGATACCTTCCTCAAGTGCATCAAACAGTTACTACTACTACCTACAGATGAAGACAAGGTGACAGGTTGTGTGAATGAGCTTTTTAAAGTATGTGGGATTTAAAATCTGACCTCATGGTTACATTTCAATATTGGATAAATGAATCCCTTTCTGCTTTGAAGACTTTCAGTCTTCATTGCTCCCTTTAAAATGCAAGCATCATAATACCTTGGGTAACAGCGATCAAAACCCTCTTCAATGACCAGATCTGTAGACAAACTCCTGTAGAAAAGTGCAGGGACTTGGACCTATGGGTCTCTGCTCTGTCACCTCCACTCTTCTCCTCCCCCACATTTGCTCGCAGTAGTGATGGTTTTGACTTTCTAATCTGGCCCTATCCAAACCTGCCTGGTTGGTACAGGTGACCTATTCTCACTACTTGATGGCTTATCCTTCTGCCTTTTGTACCTAGAAAAGTACTGGGCTCTTTTCTCCTCATTGTATGGGAGTCTACCTCCTCACCCCTCTAGGCCCTCTGGGATTTTGCCCGCATTTCCAACAAAAGCTCCAGTTCTTCAAACTCAGAACTTCATTCTGATCTCCAGATCAACAGGAGCCCTGGACTCAGCTGAGCTTCTTCCACATTCAAATTCAGGCCCGTTCACCCAAGAACAAGATATGGTTGAGACTGGCTAGATATTCACCAAAGCCAGTTCTTCTCCTGGGCACACAGCTGGACAAAGCTTTGCATGTAGCTGTGGTCATATATTTGAGTTCTCACCAATGAAAAAGAGGTGGAAGTTACTGTGCCACTTCTAGGCTTGACTTACGAGATCCCGTGTGGAATCTTTCACTCTCCTTTCCCTGGTCAGCCGTCCAGACCCTGCAGAAGACCTGAATGCCTTAGGGGATGAAGAAGACACCAAATAAAAAGAGCCTGGGTGCTTGAATGACTGAGTAAAGATCTCACCTCCACACACCCTCCAACATTCATTCAACCATCATTCTTAAACAAAAATTATGGTTTTCTGGTCATTATTTCCATTTTTTGCCTGTGCCAGATCATCTATTCTTATAGCATCAAATAGAA
Organism: Hylobates moloch; assembly: GCF_009828535.3. Classification (NCBI taxonomy): domain Eukaryota; kingdom Metazoa; phylum Chordata; class Mammalia; order Primates; family Hylobatidae; genus Hylobates; species Hylobates moloch. The sequence continues at coordinate 18,330,422 of NW_026652296.1, read as the reverse complement.
AAATTTGACTACAGGGCACTTAGAGAATGTGATGTGGTGGAAAGAGGTCAGATTCATCAAATTCAAGCTGTATGACTTCAGACAAGGCCATTCTGCTCTCTTGGCCTCAGCTTCCCCATTAGTAAAATCAAGAGGCTAGTCTACATTGCACATAAGAATTCTCCTAACCCTAACATTGTATGGATTTGACAAATTACAAGAAAATTTCAAATGTAAGGAACTAAATGTGATTGCTATATCTTACAATTTTCAAAACGTCAATTGAAATTCCCAATATCAATAGAAAATCCCAATTGAATAGACATCTTGAAAAATGTAACAGTCATAAACAACACAAAAGCTAAAGATATAAAACAAAATTGGATAAAAACAACTGAAGTATGAGATTTTATTTTTTCCAGTAGTGAGATTAATTTTTTTGTCATGAGAGATAGATGAGATAAAAGTAAGCATGTGAATAGAGGGCTAATTAATTATATATACACACACACACACACACACACACACACACAAATATATAACGTATCATATGGCACCATTACGCACTAAAAGAACTTGAAGTCCTATGATGTACAGTCTTTATGTCCTTAGATATAAATATAAACATATGTAAATTTATATATACAAATTGTTCATTTGGCTAAAAAGAAATCATAATACATTCTGTTATACAAGTGATTTTGCAGGCCACATTTCTTTTTTTTTTCTTTTTTTTATTATACTTTAAGTTCTAGGGTACATGTGCATAACATGCAGATTTGTTACATATGTATACATGTGCCATGTTGGTGTGCTGTACCCATTAACTCGTCATTTAGCATTAGGTATATCTCCTAATGCTTTCCTTCCCCAATTTCCCCACCCCACAACAGGCCCCAGTGTGTGATGTTCCCCTTCCTGTGTCCAACTGTTCTCATTGTTCAATTCCCACCTATGAGTGAGAACATGTGGTGTTTAGTTTTCTGTCCTTGCGATAGTTTGCTGAGAATGATGGTTTCCAGCTTCGTCCATGTCCCTACAAAAGACATGAACTCATCCTTTTTTATGGCTGCATAGTATTTCATGGTGTATATGTGCCACGTTTTCTTAATCCAGTCTATCATTGATGGACATTTTGGTTGGTTCCAAGTCTTTGCCATTGTGAATCGTGCCACAATAAACATACGTGTGCATGTGTCTTTATAGCAGCATGATTTATAATCCTTTGGGTATATACCCAGTAATGGGATGGCTGGGTCAAATGGTATTTCTAGTTCTAGATCCTTGAGGAATCGCCACACTGTCTTCCACAATGGTTGAACCAGTTTACAGTCCCACCAACAGTGTAAAAGTGTTCCTATTTCTCCACATCCTCTCTAGCACCTGTTGTTTCCTGACTTTTTAATGATTGCCATTCCAACTTGCAGGCCACATTTCTAATCATAATATAATTCAATTAAAATAAAAGCCTTAACTTCTTGGACACTGAAAAACTTTATCTTAAATACACAGACCCTACATCAAACAGGAGATCCAAATGAAAATTATAAACTATTTAAAAAATAATCAAGAAAAAGAGACAATTTCATGCCAAAACACGTGGAAGCAGCTAGGGATATATCCAGAGTAATGTGATCCAAGCATTTCAACATTACAAATTAGAAAAAGAGGAACAAAATAATAAAATAAAATTAGGAGAATATAAGAGCTAAAAATAATGACATGATTTTCTTTTTAGCGAAGCAAACAATAATAATGACATAAAGAAAAAACATGTATCTAAATAAAATCAAAGGTGGCCCTTTGAAAAAACATGGTACATTTGGTGAAGCAAATGAAAATAAGAGAGTATAACATATTAAAAAAGAGAAAGGTGATATAACCATAAGTAGACAAGATATTAAATTTTAAAATATTATGTATAACTCTGTTATAAGAAATTTGAGAATTTTGAGAGTGATAATTTTTCTAGTAAATAAACTGAAATTCAACCACGGAGAAGAAAATCACATAACAGTTTAAGAAAGTTATTTAAATACCTTTATAAAAACCACCTCAGGTCTAGATCCTTTTTTTTCCCAGATGATTTAAAAAATATATCCTTTAAGGAAAGATAATTCTGATAATATTTAAATTATCTGAGTCCATATAAAAATAAAGCTTTTCCATTCATTTTATATATCCAAAATAATTTTCATGCCAAAACAAGATACAAATAATGCAAAAATAAAACTAGAGATCAATTTTACCTATAAAAACAGATGGAAAATGTTAAACAAATGGAATCAATCAGTGCATCCAAAGTACAAACCATGACTAAGAAAGGATTATTCTAAGCATGGCTCATCATCAACAAATATATTAAGACAATGTATTACAAACAGAAATTAATGGGAAAAGCCATCTGGTTGAATCAATAGACACTGAAGTGACATCTGTTACTGTGACACCCAGTAGCTATTTTCCCTTCTTCTGGTGACTGATACCAAAGCTTTCCTTTGGGAATCCACCTGCTCATCTCTTTTAAGCAGATGTAGAGGGGATGGGATCCTACCCAGCTCAGGGGTGGAGCTTGTGATCTACATTTGAGCCAATCAGTACATCACATTTCCCTGGTCTTAGTGATTGTGATTTAGAGGTAAGACTATGGCCCTACCAATCAGAGAGATATAATAAAATATTTTCTGGGAGCCCTAGGAATCCCTATCTCTTCCTCTACCACTGGATTTGAAGCTAAATGCTTATGAGTTTTACAGTTGCTGCAGCTGATCAAGGGGCCATGAGGGAAGAGTCTATAAGAGTTACCTGATCCTGATAACACAGTTTGAACCCTTGTATCAAGCTGGTCTCAAGCCAGCCTCATTCTGAGCATTTTCAGTTATAAAAGCCAATGCATTCACTTTTCACTGGAGTCAATTTGGGTTAAGATTTCCTGGAATTTGTCACAGAGGAAGTTTTCATTGATGTATATGCCAGGATACATTTGATAAAATCCAGTAGACATTCCTAATGAAAACTTTAACCAAAACAGAAATTGATGGGAAGTACTTAAATATAATAAAGGCTTTTGAAAAAAACTTCAGTAAACCCCTTATTAAGGGGCAAAATACTGAAACCATTTCCTTTAATATCATGAGCAAGACAGGTATGCTCACCATCTCCATTTCTATTTAACATTGTTTTGGTGGTTAAGCCAACACACTTAGTAAGGAAATGAAATACTCAGGAAAAATATTTTAAAAAGAGGAGACAAAATAGAATTTATCTATAAACGATGTGACTCTAAACTTAGAAAACTTGAGTGACTACTTAAAAAATGTCTAGAATTTATCCAGGAGCTGATAATTTGGCTAGAATCTATCTAAATACATAAAAAATCAATAGCAATAATAAAAAAATCAGAAAAAACTCCCAATCATAATGTGACTTAAATAACATGAGACAAGGAAAAAATACATTTAATGGGAATGGTTCTAAACTTAAAAAGATATTAAAATGCAAACAACTAATAAATTTTATTGAAACATATAAAAACATGTCCTGAACAAATGTTTTAAAATACCACATGTATGAATGAGCAAACTCAATATTATAAATGTCAGTCTTCCCAAAATCAATACATTGATGAAATACAATTTCACTCAGAATCTTTATAATTTTAATTCATAAAATTAACTACAAAATTATTTTAAAGTGTATATGGAAGAGTATATGTCTAAGAAAACTATAAAAGTAGGAGGAACCACCACGTTTCTTTATTAAGCTTACAATAAAGTCACTTAAATAAAATTGTATATTATTGGTCCAGAAATAATAATTTAGTAGACTAAAACAGAAATACCAGAAGAGATTCAAGTTTGTATGACTATAGAGTAAGTGACAAATATGGAATTTTAATTCAGTAAAACCCATGTGTGTGTCTGTGTATATCTTATTTAAAGAAATAAGATTAATACATAAGGTGATATTTTCTTGATAAAATTAAAAAGTAAGTATTCTTCTGGCAACAAAATTAGGGAATGCAGTCAGGGCATCTGCAAGGCATAAGAAGAATGATCTCTTCATAACAACTGACCTTTAGATAGGAAACCGGACCTTTTGTGTGAAATCTATCCTGTGGTTTTTTTTGTTTTTTTTTTTTTTTTTCCTGTTGGGATAAAATTATATATTGGCCATACATGGGTGAACAGAAAATTAAACCTGATTAACAGACCAATCCATCTTGTGATACAAAAATGAAATTATGAGGAAAAAGATTATCTAACTATCTCAGTCTGCCTTCTGCTGCAATAACAAAATACTTGAGACTGGGTAATTTATAAACAACAGAAATTTATTTTCTCACAGTTCTGGCATCTGAGAAGTCCTACATAAACACTGGCAGATTGGTGTCTGATAAGGGTTGCTCTGCACTTGCAAGATGTGCCTCTTATTGGGTAATCACATGGGGAAAGGGGAAGATAGCTCCCCAGTATCTCTCTCATAAGAACGCTAACCCCACATAGGAGGGCTCTGCCCTCATGACTTAATCACCTCCCGGGGTCTCACCTCCTAATACTATCACACTGACGATGAAGTTTCAACATATGAAACTTGAAGGAACACATTCAGACCTTACCACTGACAGATCTATTAAACATGGGCTTGTTATCCTGAAATAGTTATACCATTGCAATAAAAAAGATAGAACAAAATCCAAAATAATGTCAAATTGAAGGTATTATTTGCAGCCAGGCGCAGTGGCTCACGCCTGTAATCCCAGAACTTTGGGAGGCTGAGGCGGGCGGATCATGAGGTCAGGAGTTCGAGACCAGCCTGGCCAATACAGTGAAACCCTGTCTCTACCAAAAATACAAAATATTAGCCGGGTGTGGTGTCGCGCACCTGTAGTCCCAGCTACTCGGGAGGCTGAGGCAGAAGAGTTGCTTGAACCCGAGAGGTGGAGGTTGCAGTGAGCTGAGATCGTGCCACTGTACTCCAGCCTGGGAGACAGAACGAGACTCTGTCTCAAAACAAACAAACAAACAACAAAAAAAACCCTATTATTTGTACAAATAGATATATCAACAATGTCTTGCATTATAAAAGTGCCAATAGGTTGCTGGAAGGCAAAATATTTGAAAGGTGGAGCAGTCTCAAATAAATTGTGTCTATATTTTCTTTTGTTTCTGACGTAGTTTTAGAAGAATATGTTAAAGGAAATATAATGGAACTAAGATGATGCAAATTAGAATTTGGTTGGTCCCTTCAGGAAAGAGTTTGGCATGGCCATGGGCCAAATTCAACCTTTGCTCTATATTTGTAAAGTTTTGCTAGAATATAGCCACACATTTTTCTTACCTAATGTCTATAGCTGCTGTCACACTACCTACTTGGCTTAAAAGAAAACTTGTTTAATTCTAGAAACGGAGCAGACTGCAGTCTCTGAGTACAACTCAGTACATTTAAAAAGAAATCACGAAAGTAAGAACAAACAAACAAAAACCCAAACCACTTGGAAAATTTTAAATATATAATAAAAATTTGATTCAAAGAAGTCAAAAATCTCAGTTTGTTCCAGAAATTTTGGAAAAGAACGGTAACTATGATGTTTCATGCAAAAATTTAGGGAATACTGCCAAAACTGCATATTTCATTGTTTCATTACATACAGGAAGGGTGAAAATAAATTATTGAAAGCATTTAATTCAAAAATATTGATGAAAAAAGCATACCACGAAATTCTGAGGTACTCAGAAGGAGGAATTAATAAAAGAAAAGTAACAAAAGAGTAGGCTTAAAAGACATATTCAAGATTGAATTTGTTGGAAATCAAACATATTTCCATCTAGATAATAATGTAGATGAGCCAACAGCTAATAAAATCAATAAAAATATGTAAAAATGCACCTAACAGCAGTTACATAAAACAAAACAAAAATACACCACCAACAAAAATACATAAAACAAAACTGAGCACTGAAAAGAGAAATACGAAAATCCACAACTATAGTTGAAAACTTTCCTCTCCCAGTAATTGACAGAACAAGTAGAGGGAAAATTACTAAAATTAGAGAAAATCTGAGCAAAACTTCAACCACTTGACCTAAGTAATGTTATTTCAGACTCCATTCAACAACAGCAAGATATACATTCTTTTCATGTGCCCCTGGCAAATTCACTGAGATAGACCATATACCGTACTATGAAACAAATCTTAACAAATTTAAAAGAACTTCGATAACAGAAAATGTGTTTTCTGACTACAGTAGATTTAAACTAAAAATTAATAACAGAAAGATATCTGAAAAATTCCCCAATATTTGTAAATTATACAAAACACTTCTTAATCCATGGATCAAAGAGTAAATCACTAGGAAAGCTAATGTACATTGAATTGATTGAAAACTAAAACACATCATGTCAAACTATGTGTGGCAGTGGGATACAGCTAAAGTAGTACTTAGAGGTAAATTTATGGCAGTAAAATACCTATATTAGAAAACAGAAAAGTTCTCATATCCATTAATTTAAGCTTCTAAATTCAGAAACTAGAAAAAGAAGTACATAATAAATATAAAGGAAGCAGAAAGAAGGAAATACTAAAGATAAGAACAGAAATGAGTGAATTTGAATATAGAAAACTAATGAAAGCAAATGGTAAAATCAAAAGCTGATTCTCTGAAAAGATCAAGGCCAGGCGTGGAGGCTGATGCTTGTAATCCCAGCACTTTGGGAGGCCGAGGCGGGCCGATCACTTGAGGCCAAGAGTTTGAGACCAGCCTGGCCAACATGGTGAATCCCTGTCTCTACTGAAAATACGAAAATTAGCCAGGCATGGTGGTGTGTGCCTGTAATCCCAGCTACTCAGGAGGCTGAGGCAGGAGAATCACTTGAACCAGGGAGGCAGGGGTTGCAATGAGCCAAGATCGCACATTGCGCACTACAGCCTAGCCAACAAGAGCTAAACCCTGTCTCAAAAAAAAAAAAAAAAAGGAAAAAAAAGAAAAGATCAATAAAACTGACAAGTCTCTAGCCAGACTGATCAAGAAAGAAAAGAAAGAAGACACAAATCGTTAGCATCAAGAATATAAGGATGAACATTACTAGAGATCTTTGAGATATTAAAAGGAAAATAAATATTAGAAGCACTTAATGCCAAGAAATTTGATAGCACAGATGAAATAAACAAATTATTTGAAAGACACAAACTACCAAATCTCACTCAAGAATTAGGTAATGCATTTCACCAAGAAAAATCCATATCAAAACAGTTTCACGGAGGAATTCTACCAAATATCTACAAAAAAAAAAATAGTATCAGAGAAAGAATAGTATTTTTAGGAAGCAGTGCTTAAATAGATATCCATATTTAAGAAATCAACCTAGACCCATACCTTGCACTGTATACAATAATCAACTCAGAACATAACACAGGGGAAACATTTTGTGACCTTTGTTAGGCCAAGAGCTTTGAGAAAAGGCATCAACTACAAAACAAAGAAATGTTGATTAGTTGAAATTCATTGAAATTAAAAACTCCCGCTCTTCAAAGGGCACTGTCAAAAAAATAAAAAGAGATGTCACAGACAGGGAGGAAATATATACAAAACACACAGATGTGATAAAGGATTGTATCCAGAATACATAAAGAACTTTGAAATTCAGTGGTACAAAGACAATTCAACTTAAAATATAGGCAAGCAGTTTGAACAAAGATTTCATCAAAGAGATATGTGAAGGACAATAAGCACATGAAAAATTCCCAACAGCATCAGTCATTATGGAAATCCAAATTAAAACCACTATGAGCTCTAATCACTTACACACTCACCTACTAATTTGGCTGAAGCAGGGGAAAGGGAGACAATGAGAAGTTCTCACAAGGCTATGAAATGACTGGGACTCTTAGATACGGTGTAAAATGGTACAACCACTTTGGAAAACAGTTAGGCAGCTTCTTATAAACTTATACTTTACATATAACCCAGAAAGTCAAATCCTGGATATTTATCTAAGAGAAATAAAAATGTGTGTCTATTCAAAGACTTGTACACAAATATTCATAACAATTTTACCTATAGTAGACAAAACTGGGAACAATACAGATTTCTATCCATGAATGGATGAACTGTGATATATTCATACAATCAAATACTATTCAGCAGATAAGAAGTAAAGTACTAATACATACAATAGCGTGGCTAAACCTTGACAGCATGATGCCTCATGAAGGAAATCAAACTCAAAAAGCTACATCCTGTGGGATATCATTTACATCACATTCTAGAAAGAAACAGAAAAACTATAGGGACAGAAAGCAGATCACTGGTTTTCAGGGCCAAGGACAGGGAAGAATTAATTTTAAAGGGGCATGGGGAAACTTTTTGGGATTATGAAAATATTTCTTATTTCAATAGTGGTACTGGTTATACAACTATACATTTATCGAAACTCATTAAATTTTCCTCCTAGAAATGGTACATTTTTTTAAATTTATTTATTTATTTATTTTTTATTATACTTTAGGTTTTAGGGTACATGTGCACAATGTGCAGATTTGTTACATATGTATCCATGTGCCATGTTGATTTCCTGCATCCATTAACTCGTCATTTAGCATTAGGTATATCTCCTAATGCTGTCCCTCCCCCCTCCCCCAACCCCACAACAGTCCCCGGAGTGTGATGTTCCCCTTCCTGTGTCCATGAGTTCTCAGTGTTCAATTCCCACCTATGAGTGAGAACATGCAGTGTTTGGTTTTTTGTCCTTGCGACACTTTACTGAGAATGATGTTTTCCAGTTTCATCCATGTCCCTACAAAGGACATGAACTCATGCACACGTATGTTTATTGCGGCACTATTCACAATAGCGAAGACTTCGAACCAACCCAAATGTCCAACAACGATAGACTGGATTAAGAAAATGTGGCACATATACACCATGGAATACTATGCAGCCATAAGAAATGGTACATTTTATTATAGATAATATTTTTTGAAACTTAAACACATACAAAATTATTTATTAGGGCAAACAAGCAGAAACAAAGATGACATTAGAGTGATATGGCACAATATTTTTGCCCAACCCTACCACCATTTTATTTGAAAACCTGGATGGATTTCCAAGAAACCACAAATGAACAAATTTGACTGAAAACACATGGAAAAGCTAAATAAATCAATAATCATAAAATGAACTAAAACACATAAGAATATCCCAGTGGCTTGAGTGCTTCTCCTATCCTCTCCCCAAAGCACCAGGACATTCAGTTTTAGGAAAGAGTATTTTCATTCCTTTAAGAATAAAGTAATTCCTATATCCACGAAATGGTACTAGGACATAAAAAGTGAAAGACAATTTAGGAATTCCTTTTTAAAGCTAGTCTAACACCCAAAGCAAAACTTAACAAAAGGTAGGCTTAAAAACCCCCAGGCCAATCTTACTTATGAATATGGATGCAAAAATTTTAAATTAAATATTGTTACTTGAGCAGCTCAATAAAATACCCTATCTTGTGATAAAATGAGATTTATTTCAGCTGTGCAAGATGGTTCAATATTAGAAAATGTGCATTCATGCATTACCACATTAAGAGATCCAACAGAAAATCACCTGATCATTTCTGATCCTACTGGTTGATATCTTTCCCAAGATCTCACACGGCTCACCCTACAAGGCATTCAAACCTCACTCAAAGAACAACTCCACAGGGAAGTAGCCTTCTTGAACTATCTTTGATATGTCACCTTCCTACCAGCCCAGAACCATCACTCTTCATGAGAGTACAGACTTTGTTTTTTGTTTGTTTGAAACAGAGTCTTGCCCTGTCACCCAGTTTGGAGTGCAGTGGCACGATCTTGGCTCACTGCAACCTCCGCCTCCCAGGTTCAAGCGATTCTCTTGCCTCAGCTTCCCGAGGAGCTACCATGCCCGGCTAATTTTTGTATTTTTAGCATAGACGGAGTTTTGCCTCGTTGGCCAGGCTGGTCTTAAACTCTAACCTCAGGTGATCACCCCGCCACAGCTTCCCAAAGTGCTAGGATTACAGGTATGAGCCACTGCGCCCGGCCGAGACTTTGTACTGCCTACAGAATGCCTAGCACTACTCAACCAATACTTGATGGATGAATATCAGTAGACATTGACAAGGGTTTTAAGAAATTCAACCTCTATCTATGATAAAAGGCTTGGTAAAATGGCAACAAACAGCTACTTTTTAAAATGACAAAAGAGAAAAGTATCTCATATCCATATTTTGCTTTCTGTTTAATGTTGAAATAATCCAAGCATTTCCATTAGATTCAGAACAAAACAAGGATGTCCTCTATTCCAGACATAAATGCCAAAGCAATTAAACAAGAGACTGAAATAAAAGGTATGTCTGTTTTTAAAAAGGAGGTAAAAACAGTTATTATTTGCAGGTCAGCCTTGGTGAATCAGCTGAAAATCTTATTAGAAAATAAATAGAAGATATTACTAAGGGAGCTGGTTATAAAATTAATATGAAAAGCCAGTAGCTTCACAATGTACAATAAACAGAAAATGTAAAGGAAGTAACGATCAGTTCGAAAATGTAATGCAAGAAAAATCCTATACATAAAAGTCATCAGAAAAAATAATCTAGGAGCAAGCAAAACTAGAAATCTGAAGTACCTATGTGAATAAAGCTATGAAATTCTACTCAGAAATATAAAAGATTTTATGAAGTCAGAATAAATTCATTATTGTAAAGGTATCAATTTTTCCTAAATTAATCTATAAATTCAATGCAGATAGAATATAAATCCAGTAGGATTTCTATTGCAACTTACAGTTCTCTCCCACTTATCTGGAAAAATAAGTGTGTGAGAATATCCAGAAAGTGTGTGAAAAAGATAGAGGGAGATAGATCTATCAAATATTGGTAATGTATTGTAAAAGTACAGAAGGTGAAACTGTATGATAATCGTGCAGAACAGCCCAACGGAAAATACTACAGAATAGAGTCCAGAAATAGAACTGGAGGAACACGTAAGTAAAAGGCAGCAGTACAGCCTAGGGCAATGGTTGGGCATTAGGTTCAAATCCCAGTTTTGCCTCTTCTTGCTATGGGACGATAGGCAAGTTGCTTACTTTTATTCATCTGTTCAGTGATTTTAGAGAAGGGCCTTGCTCTGTTGCTCAGGCTGGAGTGCAGTGGTGTAATTATGGCTCACTGTAACCTTGAGCTCCTGGGCTCAAGCGATCCTCCTGCCTCAGCCTTCCAAATCAGCTAAGACTACAGGCATGTGCCACCAAGCTCAGCTGGGCTTTTTGTCTTTTGTTTGTTTGTTTAGATACAGGGTTTCACTACGTTGCCCAGGCCGCTTTTGAACTTCCAGCCTCAATCGATAGTCCTGCCTTGACCTCCCAAAGTGCTGGGATTATAGGTGTGAGACACCATGTCTAGCCCAGTTGCTCTGCCTTTCTGGAAAACATTCTTCTCCTGCATGGTAGTGGGGAAGAATAGTATTATAATAATAGTAATGACCTCAGATGGTTTTGATATAATTACATGAAATAATCTATAAAAATGCTAGCAGAGGACCTGGCATTTAGGAAATAGTCAATACATGCTAGCATACATACCTGCATACATATATGAAATTCTTATTTTAAGTTTGTAGAGAAAAGAAGTTGTTAGCACAACTAGTTAGCTATCTTGGACAAAGTGTGTACATGGGAGTGATGCTGTATGAGGATGGTCATCTCCATCATTATTTATAGGGATGAAACATTATTAATCCACATGACTAAGAAAAATGAACATAAGAGACCTCTATATATTGACACAAAATGACAGTGTTATCTTGTTGAGTAAAGAGGTTAGAATGCAACATGTATATAGCACAAACTTGCAATGTATAACTGTGTTCATAAATCTAAATGCTTTCTCTTCCTGTAGTGGGTTGAATGGTGACTCCTAAAAGATATATCTGCTCAGAATCTGGAATTGCAACCTTATTTGGAAATAGGCTCTTTGCTGATGTAATTAAGTTAAGGATTTCAAGATGAGACCATCCAGGAGTAGGGTGGGCCTTAAATCCAATGACAAGTGTCCTTATAAATGGAGAAGAGGAAAGACACACAGAGGAGAAGGCCATGTGAAGACTGAGGCAGAGACTGGGGTGATGCGTCAGTGACACAAGGGAAGCCAAGGGTCACTGCAGTTACCAGAAGCTAGAAGAAAGGCATGGAACAAATTATCCTTCTGAGCCTGCAGAAGAAATCAAGCCTGCAAACACCTTGGTTTTGGACCTCTGACCTCCAGAATTGTAAGAGAATAAATCTCTGCTGTTTGAAGCCATAGGGTTTGTGATAACGTGTTACAGCAGCCACAGGAAAAAACTGTACTTCCCAACATCATCAAACCCCAGTATTTATCTTTGAAAATCCGCTCATTCACCTCACAGTTCAATTTCTCCCTACCTCCAAGTCTCTACTGGCCTTCTATTTGCTGCCCCTAAGTTAAATAGAAGAAATTGTTTTCAACCTGGCCCTATGCATAATTCATGGCTGACTCTGGCTGTATCTGCTTTGTCAGCTTTTGATCTGCTGGTTAAAGAGATAAAGGTGTTATCTGTATTAGAGTAACAGTGTCCAATAATAAGGGATTGGGTAAGTAAATTAGGGTCCATCAACTAGATAAAATACTACATACTGACTGAATAAGATAATGAATAAGACAAGCAATGTGGAAAAAATAAGGTCTTTGACATAATGCTAAGTGGAAGAAAGTATGTTATCAGATTGTATCTATAATATAATAACAACCAGGACAAAATTCTTCCTAGATGTGGACAAGGACTTAAAACAGGTGGATGTGTTGGGCTGTGGGATTGTGGGTGTTTCTTCTTTCATTTAGAGTCTTAGAGATGCTATTATAATGGTGTTTGTGCTATAGTAAAAATGGAAACAAAAAAGGCACCAACTCACAGGGCGCATAGAAGCTGGAGAGGGAGAAAGGATGCCCTACCATCTCCAAGTAAAGGGCCCTGTATAGAAGCTCTATCAAACTCTGTCCTAATAGAGAACTGGGCACCTCCATTTATAGTATGGAGTCTTGGATTTTTGAGTAATGATTCAAATCCATTTTTGAATAAAACTCAAATTCCTCTTGGCAGATTTCAGGTAAATGCAAACACTGGATAAGATACAACGGCAGACAAAATAACCCTGCACCCCAGCCCTTCCTATGACCTGGCTTTCTTGGATTTTACCCAAGCAGCCTCCTGCCATTCTCTTCCCCCAACCCTGTATATATGCTGTTCTTCATGGAGATTCCTCCCTATTTCCCGAACATGCCTTATTTTGTTGTTTCCCTGCAAACACAAAAAGAGGCTACCCCTATATTCCTTCTCCTCCTCGTTTAAGTTAGAACTGAAATATATATTTTGTTGGGGGAGACAAAATTCAATCCACCACGAGATTAATCTCCCTGGAATTTTTAGGGAGACAATAAAAGGAAAATAACAGTTAGAGAAAAATAATGAAATAAAAAATAATGGACAAGCTAATATCTATTATGTTTTAAAAGTTCATTCATACTTCAAAGCAAACATTAACTGTATCCAGCACACCCAAGATGAATGAATAATATGAAGATGAGGAAGGCTTGACATTTATTTGTCTATTTATTTTATTTATTTTTTAGAGTCAAAGTCTCACTCTGTCACCCAGGCTGCAGTACAGTGGCTTGATCATAGCTCACTGTAACTTCAAACTCCTGGGCTCAAGTGATCTTCCCACCTCAGCCGCCTGAGGAGTTGAGATAACAGGCATAAGCCACTGCACACAGCTAATGTTTTAAAAGTTTTTGTACAGAAAGGGTCTCTATATGTTTCCCAGGCTGCTTGACATTTTTTGATCCCCTACAATGTTCCAGAAGTTCTCACACATAAGCTCATTTTATCCTCAGAGTGACATTCAACAGGTATTTGTATCCCCTCATTATGCAAATGAGGAAACTGAAATTCAGCCTTAGTTAGGTCTCTGCCCCCACAGCGAGGACCGTGAGTTAGAAAACAATGTTTCAGAAATAACACATAAATAGTTAACAACTACATGGAAAAAAATTTAACCTAGCCAATAATCATTAAATGTGTGGTTTATGGCTGATAAGTGAAAGACAATAGGAACATGACCAATAGCTTGCACTCAAAATCAATGTCCAAATCAGAATAGAACACAGAGACACAAATTACCTGGACACAAAGATGGGTTCCCAGGCTCTCAGGTATGCACTGCTGCTCAGATCTGGAGAGGCATAGGGTATTCAGCCAGGAGCACAGGGGCCAGGTCGTGTTACGGGAAATCCCTGCTGCAGCACATACCCCAGTCTTGACCACAGGAGAGGCTGTCCTGGCTGGAGGACACCCTCCCCCGGTGGAGGAGGAAGCTATTAAAGATGAATCTCCTATCTCCTCTTGCCTTTGAGAAAGACTTCCCAAATTCGGTACAAGCTGCCTCCCATTATAACTAAAACATCAGCTCCCAGAGGGGAGAGGTTTGTTTGTTTGGTCCATCAGCGTATCCCAACTGCATAGAACAGTTCCCAGCATATAATGAGTGTTGAAGAAATAGTGAATAAATGAACTAGCAAATGAATGAATGGGTTGATTTCTCCCCATAGGGTGCTGCCAATAGTGAGACACTGTAACAGCTAAAATGAGCCTGGTTTTCTCTGTGACAACTTTTGTGTGTCCCTCTCATGCGTGAGGCCCCTGATTTTCAGTGTGTCAGTGTTCCATCTGCACATGTAGGTCCATCCCACCCAATATGTGGCCAAGACAGAGGTTGAGCCTGGCTCACCAGGGCCAGAATAAAGTTCAAGCCCAGTTGCACGTGCACATAATTTGCATGAGCATGAGGGAAAGAGGGGTTCATTGCTTTAGCAAAGAGTGAAGAGGGAGGAGCTTCAAGGTGCCTACAGTACCGGGGCAGCACGGGAAGGTTAGATTTTTGGGGAAACATGAACAGATGGCTTCCTCTATTTTAGCATGTCTCTGCTTTGAACCACCTCCTTTTCTTAGAAGTTTGCCTCACAACCCTAAGATTCCCCTCCAGGCAATTGTACTTTCTGGCATGTGGTTTAGATGTTAAGTGCTGTGGACGCTGGAACTTGAGGCTGGGGTAAGGCAGCTTTGAGTACTCCTTTTACCCGCGTCATGCCCTCTTTTCTTCTCCCTCTCCTAGAATTTCCTCTCCTCCAGCCCCTTCCCTACCTCCCTGGTTCTTGTTACTTCCTCCTCTAATTTCTGTCCTGACAGTAGAGGATCAGCTGAAGACCTTCTGTACCTGTGAAGTGACCTTATTTGAAAATAAGGTTTTTGCATCTATAATCAAGTTAAGATGAGGTCATTAAGGTGGGCCCTAGACCAGTATGTCTGGTGTCCTTATAAAGAGCAGAGGAGACACACTGAAGAGACACACACCTAGCAAGAATGCCACGTGGAGACAGAAGCGAGACTGGAGCAACGCAGCCACAAGCCCAGGATGCCAAGGATTGCTCATAACAGCAGAAGCTGTGAAAAAGCCATGGCACAGGTTTTCCCCAACAGCCTTCAGAGAGGGTGGGGACCTGCTGACACCTTGATTTTGATTTCTGAATTCCAGCCTCTGAGACTGTGAGAGAATGAATGTCTGCTGTCTAAAGCCACTCAGTTTGTGGTGCTTTCCTATGGCAGCCCTGGGAAAATCATATTGGGTTGCCGTGTCTGTCTGTCGTCAGTTGTGACAGGTGACTTGGTTACCAAGAGGCACAATTGCAATGAGAAAAAGTGAACCATTATGTAAATACATTTATCTGAGGGCCTGAATACAACTCTCCAATGCCTATAATCTCTGAGCTTGGGGTTATCATGAAAAAGGAATGCTGAACTCGTTTTGACTCAGATTAATGTCTGAGCTCCGGTGCTTATTCTGGCCGTGCACCATTTCCTCAACCTCACGCAAATGCTTCTTTGCTCTGATTGCAAATAAAATGCATGCTTGTTAGAAAACCCAGAGAGAGAGAGAAAAAACAAACAAATCATAAAGGGAAAATAATTTGCCTCCCTTCTCCTTACGCCAGGCTAATCACTGTTGATGTTGTGTTATATTCTTTTCCTCTTTCCTCATTACGCTGGTCTCACAAGGGATTCAACTCACCTTACTGTCCAGTGCATACTCACGAACCTGAGCCAGTGGGCTTGGTTACTGATGTCTGAGGCACTGATGTAGTCCTCACAGCCCCCACCTTTTGAGGGGGATTCTGGTCTGTCTTGGTCTGTCCCCAGAGTGTGAAAAGCCCAATAAATGGTTAGTAGTTAAGCAATTCTGAAACCAACCCCTACCCACATGGGTCTAGGACCAACCCCCACCAAGACCTTACAACATTTGGGGGTGTTGCAGAGAACACTGTCTGGAGTGGGGTTTGGGAGTTGCTGCGGATAAGTGAGGCAGCTATGGAAGAAGCCCCTACCGGTGGTTGAAGCAACCCAGAGGGCACTTCTGAACCTTAGTTAGGGAAGGATTAGGATTGGTGATAGGGGATTTCACCGCTGCCTCTTTTGAGTTTAAAAGCTCCAACCTTGCCCTAGGTCATGCATAGCTCACCCAGAGGTGAATCATACTAGCCCAGGTGTCTGCTCTTGGTGGATCCAGAACTGCTTCTTGTTTATCTTTTAATTCTCCTTGGAATCAGGCAGATCCTATATAAACCCTCAAAAAGTAAAAGGTCTGATTACCTCCCATCTTTCTGAAAAAATGAGATGCAGTCTGCACTTCTCAACATAATGACATGTGGTGTTTCCAGCAAGTTCCTGACCCCCTAACATACACACACACACATGCACACACACACACATACACTTTTTTAAAGGAGTTGCCAAGTGCAGCAGGTTGAGTGGTGGTCTCCAAAAGATACATCTATCTGGAATCTGTGAATGTGACCTTATTTGGGAAAAGTGCGGAGGCAGGGAGAACAGGCAAGAGATTATCACAGTCAGGATGAGAAACCAGGAGATGTTGACAGTCACGACTAAGGTGGCAGGAGTGAAGGTAGAGTTGTGGGATTTCAGGGACATGTGGAGGTAGCACATGAGGCTGATGGGCTGATGGGGTGTGTGTGTGTGTGTGTGTGTGTGTGTGTGTGTGTGTGTGTGTATGTGTTTGGGGGAGGAAAGCAGACAGTGCTCATGGATAAGAAGAATCAATATCATTAAAATTGCCATACTACCCAAAGCAATTTATAGGTTCAATGATATCCCTATTAAAAGGCCATTGACATTCCTCAAGGAACTAGAGAAGAATATTTTAAAATTTATATGGAACCAATTAAAAACCCTGAATAGCCAAGACAATCCAGCAAAACGAACAAAGCTAGAAGCATCGTGCTATCCAACTTCCAACTATACTACAGGGCTATAGTAACCAAAACAGCATGGTACTGGTACAAAAACAGACACAGAGACCAATGGAACAGAATAGAGAATCCAGATGTAAGACTACACACCTACAACTACATGATCTTCAACAAACCTGACAAAAACCAAGCAATGTGAAAAGGATTCCCTATTCAATAAATGGTGCTGGGATAACTGGCTAGCCATATGCAGAAGACTGAAACTAAACATTTTCCTTACACCATATACAAAAATCAACTCAAGATGGATTACAGACTTAAATGTAAAATCCAAAACTATAAAAAATCTGGACGACAACCTAGGCAATACCATTCAGGACATAGGCATGGGCCAAAATTTCATTATGAAGATGCCAAAAGCAATTGCAACAAAAGCAAAACTTGACAAGTGGAATTTAATTAAACTAAAGAGCTTCTACACTGCAAAATAAACTATCAACAGACTAAAAAGACAACCTACAGAATGGGAGAAAACTTTTGCAAACTATGCATCTGACAAAGGTCTAATATCCAGCATCTATAAGAAACTGAAGCAAACTTACAAGAGAAAACAACCCCATACAAAAGTGGGCAAAAAACATGAGCAGACACTTTTCAAAAGAAGACAACAGGCGGCAAACAAACATGAAAACATGCTCAACATCACTGATTGTTAGAGAAATGCAAATCAAAACCACAATGAGATACCATCTAACACCAGTCAGAATGGTTGCTACTAAAAAGTCAAAAAATAAACAGATGCTAGCGAGGCTGTGGAGAAAAAGGAACACTTATATACTGTTGGTGGCAGTGTACGTTAATTCAGCCATTGTGGAAGGCAGTGTGGTGATTCTTCAAAGACCTAAAGACAGAAATACCATTTGACCCAGCAATCCCATTACTGGGTATATACCCAAAGCAATATAAAACATTCTATTATAAAGACACATGCATGTGGATGTTCATTGTAGCACTATTCACAATAGCCAAGACAGAATCAACCTAAATACCCACCAATGATAGACTGGATAAAGAAAATGTGATACATATACACCATGGAATACAATGCAGCCATAAAAAGGAATGAGATCATGTTCTCTGCAGGAACACGGATGGCGGTGGAGGCCATTATCCTGAGCAAGCTAACACAGAAACAGAAAACCAAATACCACATGTTCCCACTTACAAGTGGGAGCTAAACGATGAAAACACAGGGACACATAGAGGGGAACAACACACACTGGGGCCTTTCAGAGGGTGGAAGGTGGGAGGAGGGAGAGGATCAGGAAAAATAATTAATGGGTACTAGGCTTAATACCTGGGGGATGAAATAATCTACACAATTAGCTCCCATGAAAACCTTCACTTGTACCCCGATCTTAAAAGTAAAAAAAAAAAAAAAAAAGGAAGACAAAGCCTAATAAAAGAATCAGAAATGAGTCAATTTCTCTGCCAGGCACTTTTGCATAGGCTCCCTTTCCACCATGCGGCAAACTTCACAGAGTCCTTGTTAGTCTCCCTGCTTACAGGCTAGGAATCAGGCCCCAGGGAATGGCACGTCACCCAGGGTTAGTGGCACAGTTAGACTGCATTTCCCTTTTTTATGTGATTCTTTGCCCACATCCCTTCTAATACACCCTCAGTCTGGCCCCAACTCTCTCAGCCTGTGGCCTCATCCCGTGCCCAGGCCCCTCACTGGCCTCAACCTTCTTCCAGCTGAAGCCTCCTTATTTCCAGTCCCTTTGATCAGAGCTTGGGTTGACGCAATGCACCACTCTAGGGGAAGCATAAACCCAGAAAAACATCAAGGGGTTGTGCTGTTGACATCACAATCATAATTCTGGAAACTTATTTGAAGGAAATAATTTAACAAGACAGGAAAAAGCAAGTTCATAAAAATGTTCACGGAAACCTCTATGATTTTCCATAATGGATAAATATTAGAGGCTATGTGAATGTCACATAAGGTAGTTAAATAAATCATGATAGTGTCACTTGATGGGACAGAATGCCGCCATTAAAATGCTAACAATGTAACTATGTATCATTTTACATGAGTAAAAAGCATTTAAAATAATAAAGATGCAATAATTACATAAAAATGTCATATGTATATAGACAGGTACTAGGAGAAAAAAATGAAACAAAAGTAAGATTCTAAGTAACTGATAATTTGTTTTCTGTTACTGTTACTACATTTTATAAACAACTAACTTTTAAAAACAAATTTAAAGCTTTTGCTAAACTGTGACTTAGCCCCCAGTAAATCTCTATTTATTTGGCATCTGCTAAAAGAACGAAATGCTCTTGAGATGCTGATGGGACCAATCTTAAAGCATTTAGGTTTTTTATTTTTTTGCCCTTAAAACATTTTTGTTCTTGTCATGACTTTGGACACTCAAGTTTTCCACACCTCAAAAAACAAAACCTTTTTGCCCCCAGCTGAAATCCAATGTCACAGGTGCACTTTCTCTGTGCAAAAAATACTCCCAATTTACTGACAGAAACTTAACAAAGCCCAGATTGCAGCTTTCAAGGTTACTCCAAGGGCATTGTTATCCTAGGACCCCTATGAGTCAGGCTGTAAGTTTCCCACCAGTAGATTCCAGAGCCTTGGGCAGAAAACACCAGAGCTGGTAGTAAACAGCTTCCACCTGCCTCCCACTCTCAAACTGAGGGATACTTGTCTGAGGGGGCTCGCTGTGCCTCGAAAGCCTTAAACAGCAAGCAAAATGAGCTTCCCTGTGCCTAATTTGGGAATGATTTACTCATTTACACAAGCAGCTCAAGTTTGGTACAATTAGCTGGTGTAATTGGAAGTCACTGTCTATGAGGATGGTGGTACAATTAGCTGGTGTAATTGGAAGTCACTGTCTATGAGGATGGATACAGCAGCCCTCAGACCACACCAAGTGCAGTGAAATTACAGCAAATTGCAGTGCTCCTGGGCACTGTGAAATAGACTTTGCCATAGCAGCCATGGCATATCTTTTTGTCAGGTGAGAACACAAATATAAAACAGTCCTTAGCAACATCTTTCTTCCCAAGACAAGAATGCAGGAGGGAATCTGTGATGCCTTCAAGGTATTATGTAGGGAGATGGTTCCGGTAAGAATCCTGTTAAAGAGAGTTGCCTCTCTCTGATGTATGCATGGAAAAAGATGGATTTAAGCAAATAGACACGGCTGACAAAAGTATGTGGAAAAAGAAAACAAGAAATGCTTTTCGTTTTCTATATTTCTTTGACATTACAGAATTTACTGCTCAGCTAAAATAGGATAGGTTGAGGGGGAAGAAAGGCCAATTCTTTATTTATGAGTTATGTATTATGAGTAACATGGGTTATGTATTACTCAAACATCCAGTATGCATCCACTCTGTGCTAGGTACTCTTCTAGATGTCTGGGAAACATTGATGAACAAGACAAAATCCTTGCCTGGAGTGTGAGATGCACACAGGAACACCCACACAAAGATTACTATAATGCAATGCAGTCATTGCAATGACAAAAATACTCCAGAATATTACTTGAGGGGGGTGCATAAACCAGTTAGAGGAGGTGAGATGAAGTCTTTTTGAAAAGAGGTAATGCCCATTCTACTCACTGAATTTATAAGTTTGACTTTTTAAGTTCCAAATGTACGTGAAATCATGCAATATTTGTCTTTCCGTACCTGGCTTATTTCACTTATCATAATGTCCTCCAAACTAGGGGGTGAAGAAAATGGGAAGATCTTGGTCAATGGATGCAAAGGTTCAGTTATGCAAGATGAGTAAGTTCTGGGGATCTAATCTACAGCATGGTGACCATAGTTGATAATATTGTATTGTATACTTGAAATTTGCTAAGAGAGCTTATTTTAAGTCCTCTCACCATGAACAATATCATAACTATGTGAGGGGATGGATATGTTAATTAGATTGATTGTGGTAATCACTTCACAATGTATACATATGTTGCACACCCTAGATACAATTTTTATTTGTCAAGTACACTTCAATAAAGCTGGGGTAAAAGAGAGGTAATGACTGAGATGATTGAGGCAAGCAGACATTACCCCAGCAAACAGCCAGTACCTGAGAGAGGGAGGCCTTGAAGGCAGATCAGCGTTATCAATGTGCAAAAAAAGTACAAAGGTAAAGAGCAGCTTCTGGAAGGGGCTGCCAATAAGCAGTTTGGTGCTGCCAGAACATAGAGGTGGAAAAAGCAGATGATCAGAAGGTCATGAGGAGTCCAGGGGCACCCAAATGCTGGAGTAAAGAGCTGTATGGTTCGTGAAAGTTGTCTGTGTTTGCAGGGCCTGTGTGTTTCATAGTGATATGGATAGGAGTCAGGGAAATACTGGGTAGAAGAGGGTTCCCTGGCAAAACCCCCACCCTCAAGCCTGGAAACCCACAGCCCTAAATGGGAACAGGCATTTCTGTTTTCATGCCCAAATGTGGCCTTTTGGCACACCACACTCCCCTATCCTGTACCCATGTAAAACCCAAACCCTGGGCTCCACAAGAAGACAAATAGAAGAGAAGAAGAGTAACAGAACAGCATGGCAGAGGAGAGAAGAGAAGGAGCATCCAAACATTAAGAGGAGTTCAGCTGGGGATGTTCAGAGAGGAAACCGGCTGCTGGATGACCAAAATCCAGGGGAAGATCATCTTCCCACTCCATTCCCTTTCCAGCTACCCATCCATCCTGCTGAGAGCCACCTCCAACACACAGTAAGACCCCCACATTTACCATCCTTCAAGTCCATGTGTGAACTGATTCTTCCTGGACACCGGACAAGAACCCAGGTACCAAGAGGGCACTGAATTGGTTAACACTTAAGTCATCTGCAGATGGCAGAGCTAAAAGAGCAGTGTAGCATGCCCACTGAGGTTCTGGGAGTTGCAGGCACCCACCCCTAGATGCTGCTGTGGGGCCAGAGCCCAAAAGTGCTAGCCCGAGCTCATGTACCTGCCTGTCTGTGTGTTCTCCCTCCCATAAGGGGTTTGAATGTGCACAGTGGCTGAACCGATGAGTCACACCCCTGTTGCGTGTCCTGCAAGGGGGGTCAGGGAACCCTCTTGTTTCAGTAGGTTGGTCAGATGGCTGATGTGGAGGGTGGATCTTGGAGAAAGGACCAGAGGAAGCCAGCAGGTGATGGATGCAGGAGTCCTGAGAATTTGAGATCCCAACCAGGGCGAAGGTAGGAGGGCAGAGGTCAGTGCAGACAGATTTGCCACAGTAGCTCTCAAACATGGTGGCACAAGAGACTCCTCTGGGTCCATTTATAAATATTTCCTGGCCCCACCCCTGAAGTTTCTGATTCAGTAGCTTTTAGAAGGATTTGGATCTGCCTGTCTTTTAAGCCTCCAGAGATTTGAAAGCTCAGTCAGATTTGAAAGCCATTGATTTAGAATGTAAAATCCATCCCTCCTCTTTTCCCCCATTCTTTTCTTTCTGTAACAGTCTATTTGGCACCGACTGCATGGCAATACTTTACTGAGGTTAAAAAGTACCATGGGAGTTAAAGAATACACAAAAAGGGAAGGTCTTTCATCCTTTTAAGTGTTTCTCAAACTTAAAAACTTGTTAGCCTGCAAACCTGTAAAACTTATAAAATCTGTCTTAGTTTGGGCTGCTATAACAAATTACCACAGACTGGGTAACTTATAAACAACAGCAATTTGTTGCTCACAATTGAGGTTGGGAAATCCAAGATCAAGGTGCCTGCAGATTCAGTGTCTAGTGAGGTTTTGTTCTTCCTCAATGGCGCCTTCTAGCTGTGTCTTAACATGGCAGAAGGGGTGAACAAGCTCCCTCCAGCATCTTTTATAAGAGCACTAATCCCACTAATAAGGGCAGACTCCTCCCAAACATCCAAGCATTTTATCTTCTCCCAAAGGTCCCACCTCTTAATACCACTACATTGGGAATTAGGTTTTATCATAAGAATTTTGGGGAAACACCAACATTCAGACTATGGCTACCCCCAGGCATAAATGTGTGGACACCTCACGCCTAAGCGTTCCATAGATTACAGTTGGAGAAATGCTACCTTGACCATCATATACTACCACTTATAGTCACTGGGTTCACCCATTAACATTGCGGTTACAGAAGCAGTCATCCAGGTGGCCCAGGTTAGGTTTCTTTTCATTTTTCTTTTTAAATAATCATTAATTTGAAAGTGAGAAACTTCATGAACTGCCATGGTTCTTATTTACAGACAGCCCTGTCCATTTTGACATTTCTGTGCAGATGTAAGAAAGGAAATTCTTTTTTCAAATTTGACTTGGTATGGGAAACATTTTTCCAGTAATGAAAAATATTAGCCCAATTTGTCTTTTGCAATTTTCCTTTGATGTTGACACACCAGACAGTGCCTATTTGTGTCAGAGCCCTCCCAAAGCCATCAGGTCAAGCATGCCACTCAGCTTCACAGGAGGGGAAGGATGGGCTCTGAATATGTCTATTCAGTTGCAGGAATGTTCAGGTTGAATGGAATTTGCAAATACAATCATGATGACGAAGTCACCTCCACTGTGGGCATGAAACTCAACTCGTCCCATTTGTTTTTTCCCACTCATTTCCCTATACAAGCCTTGTTCATCTAATACTGACAGGGCACCCCTCCTCAAGGATTTGACAATTCAAGCTTGGGGGACACCATGTAGACTAGATGGTTTCCAAGCCAAGGCTAGATCCAGACCTCAGTCACCCTCTTCCTTCCAAAACTGCGCCTTTACTCCTCCCCACCCTACATCTGCAAGCTTATGGCCACCCTAATCAAGTGGATTGATCATGATTGGGAAATTCAGGTTAATTTCACCATCATTTATTGAGTGCCTTTGGAAAAGGCACTGTGGCTAACTAGTTAAGTGGGCAAGCTTTGTTTTCA
The DNA here is from genome assembly GCF_009828535.3 of Hylobates moloch. Taxonomy (NCBI): domain Eukaryota; kingdom Metazoa; phylum Chordata; class Mammalia; order Primates; family Hylobatidae; genus Hylobates; species Hylobates moloch. The sequence goes on along the minus strand of NW_026652296.1, from coordinate 18,306,173 downwards.
CACTTAGTAGGAATCTAGGTTTTGTTTACTAGTCAGATCATCTCAGGCAAGTAACTTCCTTCCTCTAAGCCTCAGTATTAAATGGGGATAGTGATCCTTACCTTGAAGGGTTGAGACAAAGTACGTGATGAAAAGCACTCTGAGTGATACATGGTAATGATAATGGGGTCCCCATGGGATTCTAGCAGGAAATAGACAGATAATTCAAGGAGAGTTGACTAAAGGCACAATTTACAATGCTGTGAGCCGGTTGAGAGAATCAGGGCAGAGGCATAGTGGAGGAGTGAACTAAGTAAGTGAGGGTGGGAGGGGTGGAGGAGGGAGCAGGTCCTAGAACCTGAAAGGTCGCCTTGGGAGGAGCTGTGACCTTTCTGGAGGGGAGAAAGCTGCAGCAGTCAACACCCCTCCCTTGGTCTCCTCCCTCTCTCCTCATCCCCTGCAAGTCGCTCTTTCAGATGAACAGAAGGCAAGGCAACGCAGTGATGTCTGAGACTCAATCTCCTGTGCCAGGGAGCAGGCAGAGAAATGTGGAGGGAAGACATGAAGGAAGGAAGGGCAGGTGGCAACACCACTGCCATTCATGGATGACCTATCCCATGCCAGGTCCTGGGAGCTCAACAATGAAAAAAATGCATTTGGGGAAGTCTAAGAATTCTGAGCCAAGTTGTAGACGGATGTAGAAATCCACAATCACAGTATGGGGGAATACATTCTATTATAAACTAACAAGTAGGAACCCCTCATCCAGGTGCAGAGGGACAAAATATGCCCCAAAGAACCCTTGAGCAGGGTGCTGAGAATGCAAGAAAGGAGGAAGAGGGAAAAGATAGCAAGGGGAGTGTAGTGTGGCTATAATGTAAAGTCTGTGCATTCGGGAGTGGGGATGGAAAAGCAGGAGAGGGCACTGGGCAAGCCCGCAAGGGCTGAGTCACTCATGGAGGAAACTGTTGGCCAAGTTAAAGAGGAGGTTAGGTTTTATCCTCAGAGCTGTTGGGATTTATAAGGATTTTAAATGGTACAGTGTCTGGTATAATCTGTATTTTAGCAAAATGATTTTGGTCTCTTCAGGGAGGGAAGTGTTGGTTTCTCTGACTCTGACCCATGAGCAAGGTCCCCACGGTCCATGGTCCACAGACATAACTGGGCAAGGGGAGGAATTTCACAGCAGGGTGAGGAAATCCTGATGTAGTAAGAGCATGGTTCAGGGAGAGACTGGTTCCAAAACTGAGGCTCCAGTAAATGTTCCTGGCATGATGGAAAATGCTTGGCCTGCATACAACTCAGTACTGTACTTGCTGAACTTCAGTGTGCACAGTGACAACCTGGGGATCTTGCAACAGTGCAGACCCTGACTCAGAAGACCTGGGGTGGGGACAGAGATAACACTTTCCTAAAAAGCTCCCAGGGGCTGCTGATAACAGAAGAACACAGAGAGGTTCAGCTTGAGACGCCCAACTGCTTCAACCTCTTCCTCTGCAGGTAGGCTAACAGAGGCAGTGGAAGGGCATGGTTGGTGATGTATCATAAAGTCGGTGGCAGGACCTGTAGAAACCTGGCTGCGAGTCCTTCAATTCAGAGTTCCCATGGGGCTTCCAGGATCCTCTGGGAGATGACTGGGGACCAGGCACTCTACTTGCTATTGAAGGGCAAAGGGGAAAGGGAGTGAACAGGAATTGATGAGGCAAGAGTGTCTCCAGCATGTCCTCGGAGAGTGCAAATGGATCTGCCAACATGCATGATAAGCTTTTCACACATCAGCCTGCTCTGAGAGTATCATGAAAGCTGACACAAATCTCTGGTGGGCTGCCAAAGGCCTTCTTCCCAGACATGGTGACATGGTGACTGGCATAAAAACTCAACACAATACTTAAAACACACACTCACACAGGTGAGATCTATGTGCAGTGCAATTTGGCAATATGTAGCAAGAGTTACAAAAGTATTCATTCCATTCAACCCAGTAATTTCATGTTTGTGTGTGTGATGGGGGTGGGAGTGTCTAATATACAAATACTCTAAACAGAGGAGGAACAAAACAAACTTTGACACTGAATGGATACCAGACAGATAGGACTATAATACATTTTGAATTCTTACAATATTCCTGAATTGTAGGCTTAATATTGCTTCTCCTACACACAATTTTATTAAATTAAACCAATAAGATCATTCAATTTCAGAGGTTAATTTGCCCAAAAGTCAGCCACCTAGGCAATGTTAGATCTAGGATTTGAATCCAGGTCAACCAGATCTGAAGGTCATGTTCTTTCCACTATGATGCAATGCCACCATAAACATGAAGTTTATCACACTGTTATCAAATATATAAAAAATAAAGGGATGGATAAGAAAATTACAGTATATACACTAATGGACAATTATGCAGTCATTAAAAAAGATGAGCTATTTCCATGGTTCTACAAAGGCATCATGATTGTGATTAAACCCTTAATGAAAAATTACAATAGCAAATTTTATGTAATTATAGCTAGGTAAAAGATGTGTGCATGTTAACAAAGATAAAATACAAGGCAAAATAAGCACTGTGGTAGAAGTGGAGATTATAGGTGATCTTTTTCTCTGATATCCAAACATTCTATAATATTGTTATAAAAATTGGCCAAGAAAGGCTAAGATAACAGAATGCATTTATTGGTGGGGAGAGCAGAGAGCCTATTGTACATACAAGATCCTTAATGGGATTTCCTACAAAATCTTGAGACCTCTGCACATGGCCTTGTCTTCCTGTGGTTCTGCCCTTCAGTCATGAAGACTCTCTAGATGACTTGCTCTAATATAGACTCTCTCACCTCTGGCATCTTTTTCAGGAAGGCTTCTATAGCCCTGGTCTCTTTATCCAAGTGGTAACACAGGTAAGCATCATCAAAAAGAACTGCCTCTCACAACAGCAAATAGAACATTTATACAGTAGGTGGGAAAGGACACACAGGGCCTTTAAGCATTGCAGCTGACAGCATGGCTGCTGCTGGGAGTGAAGGGCTAGTCTTCACAGGCATGGCTCATAGGATGAGGAGAGAGTAGAACTAACTCTATCTTGTCAAGAGACAAAACAGCTAGGAGAGAAGGGAGACGCCCAAGCCATTCTCAGTTCCCACCTTCCCCATGTCTTCCTAGATAATCTCAGTCTAAGCCTCACTTAGGACTTGATACCCAGGAGCCTATGGCACCAGTGTGCCTAACACAGCCCTTCCTGGGAGGCTGCTGAATCAAACCTGCTTGCAAGAGTCTTGACACATTCTCTGCACCTCCACACACAGGCTAGGGTCTTGCTGTCACTAGGCTGATCCTCAGAGACATGAGCCCACTGCTTGTTTTCACTTCCAACACCTTTGGTACTTTTGTAAACTCAAAGTAAAATCCTAAGCTCCCAACCAACTGAACGGATGCGTTCTTGGCCAAGGGTACCCCAGAAAAACCTGAAAACCGGAATTCTTGGCTGTGGGGGAAAGGAAATCACACATTACTACATTTCCACCCTTTTGGATTTTAGGCACAGTGGACCAGCATTAATGTTAAAACAGACTCTTTGTGGCAATACAAAACCAAATTAGGAACAAGGCCTAAAGCCATGCAAAGCAAGGGTTAAGTCACAGCTGCAGGCCATCAATCCAGCTACGTAAAGTCTTTATCTTAACTGAAAACATTCCTTTCTGCTGATTCCAAGTTTTAGACAGAGCCTTACTCCTTTAACCAATTACAAATTTAAAAATCTCTGAATCCACCTATAACATGTAAGACCTCACTTCAGGATATCCCGTCATTTGGGGCCAAACTAATATATACCTTCCATGTACTGATTTATGTCTTTGCCTGTAAATCTTGCCACCCTAAAATGTATAAAACCAAACTGTAACCCGACTATCTTGGGCACACTTTCTCAGGATCTCTTGGGACTGTTTTCCCAGGCCATGATCACTCACACTGGCTCAGAATAAACCTTTTTAAAAGATTTTGCAAAGTTTGGCTTTTCTGTTAACACTCTTGACTCACCATGTTGAGTCCAGTCATGAGATGGGTGGGACTCTGACATGGACATGTCTGGACTTTGCTTTAATCTACTGGCAAATGCAAACCCAGCTGCCGATGGGGGATACAGTGTGTGGGAAGTTTCCCCAGAACCTCACACCATCTGCTTTATCTTCTTGTTGGCCCATAATGCTGACGTCCCTGCAGATACTGCAACAGAGTCCACTAGGATTACAACTGTTGTGAAAAGGACTGGAAACTGCAACATGCTTACACTGCAGAAAAAAAAAATCCAGAAATTACCTAATTACCATAAAGACAGATTCTATAGGACAAACCAATGAGTGAGGGTAGAGCTTCACCTATCCCCCTATCAACCTTCTGAGAAGAGGCCAGAGACAGCAGGCAGGGTATACCTTGCAGGCTAACCCCATTCTGTTGGAAATGACCAGCTGCAGTGCTGTGCCATGATGAGAGGGATTCTGAGGCCATGTTGGAGTGCAGTGGAAGAGCATGCCCTGATTGGTTATTGATGTCCATCATGGGAACGGTATCAGGGAGGAGTCAGGGCACACACTTGCCCTATATTCATCTCCCTCTGCTAGGAAATAAGCAAACTGAAATTCAAGTTTTAAAACAAGGAGGAAAATAGGACCACCACTTCTAAGCTCGAGTTTATGGGTCCCATCCAAATGTGTATGTGTTGTTTGACTCTCCTCCATTAGATCCATGTCTATTGAACAGAGTGAGCTATTATTTAGACCACAATTCTACAATCAATGGAATGCATGTGAATGCCACTGCCTGCTACTGAAAAATCTATTGAGAGGGAAAAGGAAAGCAGAAATTCAAACTCTCCTAACCAGCTGCTTAAAAAGATCCAGTTCACTCTTATCATACCCCCAAAATTATATCTAACATTCTAGTAAGATCAATCAACACATCCCAAATAAACTGATTTGAAAGTAAAGTATGGTCTGTATGTTCAGGGGAATGGAGAGCCATTAAATGGAGTAAACAGATTACAAAGAAACAAGAATATTTTGGGCATAGTGAAAATTAAAAAAAAAAAAGTCACCATAACCACATCAAAGCTGTTGCAAATGCACAAGAACTAGAAAGAAAATAAGCCCACATGAAGATGGCTAGTGTGTTATTTCCACTCCCTATTTTTCTAACACTATATAATATTGTTATATTGTCACTAACATTTAATGAAAACTAAATTATTTAAAAAATCAAACAATCATAGCGATGTCGATATTTGAATATCTCTTACGGCTGTTGCCTTAACCTTGACTCAAGTTTGGAATGCATTTTTATTTATTAAACAAATATTTGTTGAACCCTACTTTGTGCCAGGATCTGTTCTAGGCACCGGGGATATACCTGTGAATACAGATCTTTAACCTTGACAAGTTTATACTTTAGCAAATGAATTCTATGAGTTAAGTATAAACTCACTGGTCACTGGAACCTCATGTAGTCTATTAGAGATTATTATAAGACTTGAGACATAATCTTATGATTTTGGATGGTCCTATAAGGTCATATATATGGACTAATGGATGCTAAGAAATACTTCTAACTGTTATTCTACCTAGGCCATCAAAGGGAGCCCATCTTCATAAGAAAAGGCCATCCCATCTTCATAAGAAAAAAAAAAAAGAGGCCAGGCACAGCGGCCCATGCCTGTAATCCCAGAACTTTGGGAGGCCGAGGCATGTGGATCACTTGAGGTCAGGAGTCCGAGATCAGCCTGGCCAACAAGGTGAAACCCCATCTCTATTAAAAATTAAAAAAAAAAAATAGCCAAGCATGGTGGCATGTGCCTGTAATTCCACCTACTCAGGAGGCTGAGGCATAAGAATCGCTTGAACCCAGGAAGTGGAGGTTGCAGTGGGCTGAGATTGCATCACTGCACTCCAGCCTGGGTGACAGAGTGAGAATCTATCTCAAAGGAAAACACACACAAAAAAAAAAAAAAAAAAAGAGAGAGAAAATTTTAAAAAGAAAAGAAAGCAAAAAGAAAAGGAAACAAAAAGGAAAGAAAAAAAGCACCACCAAATTTGAGACCCTATTGTGTTCCAGGTACTATGTAAGGTACTGAGTTCCTTCCAGAGATGAGCTATGTATATATATAGGAGTGTGTGTGTGTATTTATATGCACATACTTGCTTGTACATGTGTATCCCTATATTGTGAGTCCCTTTGTTTATAAATGTGTATCCCTTGGCACTTACAATATAAGGATAGACATTTATAAAGAAATAAATAATAATTGTGAACTGTGGTCCATGTTATTCAAAAATGGGAAGCAATGGTAGAGACAGTGGTGAGTGGGCAAAGCCCTACCTGAAGACTATTAGGCAGGGCCCTTCTGAGGTGGTAGCATTCACATCAATACCTGTAGTAGGAGAACGAGTTGGCCATGGAAGAGGAAGTGAAAGAGCTTTCTGGCAATAGGAACTCTGCATGCAATAAGCCTGAGACAGGGGCCCCTAGCATGCTGGAGGAGAGTAAAAGAAGGCAAGTGAGAACAGAGGAAAAAAGACAATGGGAGGTGCAAGTCTTTCAGACCTAAGGTAGCAGTTTGGATTTTATGTGAAATGCAATAGCTCTAAAAGTAAGGTAATAAAACTATGAGAGACATTAAAGAAAACCTAAATAAATATACAGAGATTGAATATCATAAAGATGTCAATTACCCACATATTGTTCTATACATTCAAGGCAATTCTAATAAAAACAACAACAGATGTTTTCATTAAACTTGATAAGTAGATATTAAAATGAAACAGCCAAGGGCAAGAATAACCAAGATATTGCTGAACAAGTATGAGGAGGAGGAATCTTCTCTACCAGAGATCAGGACACTGTAAAGCTGTAATAAATATGACTATGCATGGTTATAGTGCATGGAGGCCAGTGGAATAGAGAGCTCAGAAAAAAATTCATGCATATAAGAAATTTTGGCATAAGTCAGATATGGCCTGGTAGAGCAGGGAATAAGAGACTATAAAAAGGACTTAGATAAAGTGTTTATCGATGTAAGAAAAAAATAAAATTTTCACTCCATCTCTCACCCTATGCAAAAATTAATTGCGGATAGATCAAAAACTTAAATTTCAGAAGCAAAACTATGCAACTTTTAGCAGAAATACAGGCAATCATCTTTCTCACCTTGGTTTAGGGAAGAATTTCTTAAGGACACAAAATGTGTTAACTATATAAACAAAGACTGATATTGGCTATAATTAAGGACTTTTGTTTTTCAAAGATACCTTAGAAAAAGTAAAAACAGCAAATTACATTTGTAACTGGCAAAATATTATCAAAAGTATATTATAAAACTATTACATATCAGTAAAGAAAAGAGCATATAACCCAGTACAAAAGTAGGCAAAAGACATGAACAGATAACCCACAGAAAATGAAATACAATATTCAACCTTATTAATAATTGAGGGAATACAAAGCAAGACAACAAGATACCATTTTATATCTATTTAGTCAAAATGAAGAATCTTGACAACACCAAATGTTGGAGAGGGTTTGAAATCATAGGCACTCGTAATTTGCCGGCATGTGTAAATTAGTGCAACCAGTTTGGGAAAGAGTTTGGAGTATTTTTGTAAAACTTAACATTCATTTACCATATGACCTAGTTTCTAGATAGAAATTCAAGAGAAAATCTTGCACATATACAGGAGAAGGTATGTACAAGGATGCTCATTTCATCACTGTTGATAAAGGCAACATTCTGAAAGCAACCCTAATGTCTATGAAAGGATCGTAAGTGAAAGTTTTGTAGTATCTTCATGCAGTGGAGTATTAGACAGCAGTCAAGATGAATGGACTACAGCTGCACTCATCCATGGAGATGAACATTTGCAATACAATATGGAATAAAAATGTCCCAAAAGTTTATACACAACTTAAAATCCTTTATTAAAGTTAAAACACTAAAAAATAATATGCTTGTAAGGAATTCACACAAGTAGCAAAACTATATAAAATACACAGGAATTATATTCAAGATTCAGAAGAGTGGAGGGGTCAGGAAGATGGGATGGGGAGAGGTGAGTGAGTAGAAACAGATGCGCTTGTGTAGATCATAAGTAAATCTTAGGTGTTGTCAACATTCTGGTTGTCTTTTAGTTGGTGTGTTTCTGAAAAATTAATGAATAAAAAGAAAAGAGAATCACGCACAGACCAATACGGAAAGAGTTTCATGAAACTAGGAGTGAGATTAATCTAATTTTGGGCACCCAAGTGATAGTTCATAGAAGAAAGAGCTTTTTGAATCTCCCTGGTCCAAGCCTCCTAAGCCATAAATGTGGAAACTGAGGCCCAGGTTGGGAAAGAAACTAACTAGTTCAAGTACACTCTGCAATGACTAGCCAAAGGTCAATCTTAAATTTGTTGTTTGCACAACCCACTATTTGATGTGCAGCGATACACACATGTTAAAAACGTGCATAAAATAAAACAGAACAAGAAAGCAGTGACCTTTCTTTATGCCATCTTGAAGGACCCTGGAGACATGGTATGTATGTATGTATGTATGTATGCATGTACATATGTACGTATGTATTGAAACCATAATGAGGTAGACCAAGATCTCATACTTGGGTGTCAGTTTTAAGGAATTACTTTTCTGTTGGTAAAGAGTAAGAAAAAACAGTCAAAAGAAAAAATACCCATTGACTTAAGGTAAGGGGAGAAAAGCCACCTGCTAGCTCCTGAGCTAATGAAAAGATAAGCAACAAATCACAAATTTGAATTCCAGCCTCCAGAGACTTCAGAACAGAGGCTCCAAATGTCCTGATGATAGATGAAAATATGCAAACATTTTTCATTTTGTTCTGACCAAAACAGAAGCGAAAGAGTCAGTTAAAAGCAGCAAATTCATGCTGCATTGCCCAGCCTAGGCGGAATTCCAACAGGGATAACACGGTAAAACATCCGAGATGAAGACAGAACAACTTGTGATGTTTAAAGAGACACTTCGCAACTTAAACGCTGCCTCTGGGCACAGTTTATTGAAAGTACCACAGCAGCCAGGGAGAGAGTTCCATCTCTAGCCATGTGGCCATGTTCACAGAAGGACACCCTACAAAGGCCTCTGGGTGCACATGCAGTGCATCAAAATGCAGTTTCCCTCCCAGATAAGAAACATGAAGAAAGCCCATGCCCTGACAAATGCAGAACTCACTCTTCATTTCCTTCCCTTCTTTCTCCTAGGACAACTGTAGATGCATAGGATTAAATTGAACCTGGAGATTTTTTTTTTAATCCAACATTTTTCTTTAGCAAAACTCTGGAGACAAATTATGGCAGACATTCATGTTAAACAGCTGGGAGCCCACTGAAATGAAAGAAAGTTTCTCCCCTGGTGTTACTACGGCACGGATATGAGGTGACCAGAGGCCCCCCCTAGTCCATGAGGAAACAGACATAGCCCTGTGTCTCTGATACCTCTGTCAGTTAACTCTCCAATGAAATAGAACAATCCTAAGGATGAAGCTGGAAAAATGGATACATCAAAGGATGAAAGCTTCACACAAGCATGCCACCAAACATACAATTATATGTGTGCATACATGTGACAGCATACAACTACATAAACTCACGAAAACATATGCTCATACACACACACCAAGACAAACATACTCATTCACATGTGCACAGTGCAGGAATATTTTTCATGCAGCAACCTTTATTGTTTTCTACAGCTGAACTGAATGATTAATGTTTACTGTGAAAACCTCACTGGCAGGACAACATGGTTTGCTATCCTTAGGTAACAAGTGCTATGCATCTGTTGATTTCCACTGTCAAGTTATCTGGCTCCATCACAAATACCTGTGTCGTAATAGAAAAGAAAAAACACCCCAAGGCGAATATAGAGGCAATCCTAATATACCACAAGTGGACGACCAGCAGCTCTAATGGGCCCAGGTACATAAATGCAAGTCACTAACATCAGAATGCAACTTCTTTTCCTTCCAGACTCTGAGTGCCAGAAATCATTCTTTTCAACCAGAGCTGCTTCTACTGAAACACCTGTCAGCTTCCCTGTCAGCCCAAATGACCTGTATATGGCATCCAAACAGGGATGCCTGCATTTTTCAAGTTTCTGGAGGGGAAACATCTTATGGAGGCTGAATGATGAGCTGTGGGCTAGAAAAAATGGCTCCTAGACATCCCAGGGCCCTGACTTTTAAGATTTAGGGAAGGCCACTGGGCAAATCTATTAAGTTTTGTGTGTATGCATGTCTTTTCTAATCTCACAAAAATACCACAACAGGACTGACTTCTGCTATTCAGGAGAGGGAGAAAGATTTGCAAGGGAAGGTCTGTGGTGGGCTCTGGCATCAGAGTTGCAAGATGCCATTAGTAACACGCAAAGGGATATTGACAGAACGATACCTCCCTACATTTCTTCAACTACTCCACACACTGTTTAGCAACCTTGAGGGAAAAAAGACCAGTGTTTCTTGAATTTAATCCTTAAAAAAATTAGCACTTAGCATCTGCCTGTGCAAGAGTGAGTTGGCTGTAGCGTAACATCAGATAGAGGTGGAGTCTGGCAGAGTGAGAGTGAAGATAGGTTAAGCCAGGATCGAGACCGGGTTTATTTAGAAGGTGTTTAGCTAGGATACCAGAGGAGACCGACTGGATTCATTTCACGCAATGCTTCTTCCCAACCCTGGATGTTTTAAAGAAATTCTCAAGGAACTTTAAAACAACAAACAAATACAGCACATGGATAGAGCCCCCTCCCCTAGAGATTCTGATTTTTTTGGACTGCAATAAGGCCCATCCATCCATCCTTGAATTCATTCAGGTATCTAGCTGCCTATTTATCTATACATTGTTTCAAGCTCTCAAGGTATGATTTTTTGTTTGTTTGTTTTTGTTTTGTTTTTGAGACAGAGTCTCGCTCTATCACCAGGCTGGAGTGCAGTGGCGTGATCTTAACTCACTGCAACCTCCAACTCCTGAGTTCAAGCAATTCTCCTGCCTCAGCCTCCCAAGTAGCTGGGACTACAGGCACGTGCTACCACAAGCATTTAATTTTTGTATTTTTAATAGAGACGGGGTTTCACCATGTTAGCCAGGACAGTCTCAATCTCTTGACCTCATGATTCACCTGCCTCGGCCTCCCACAGTATTGGGACTACAGGTGTGAGCCACCACACCGGGCCAAAATAGACTTTATTTTTTAGAGCAGTTTTAGCTTCACAGCAAAATTGAGCAGAAGGTATCTCAAGGTGTGATTTTAATATTCAGCCAGGCTTGAGAACGACTAAATTAGTTAGACAAAAATAATCATCATTACCCCTTGCTAGGATACAGCACAAATCCATATATTTATCCAAAGAATATTTATTGAGTACATACTATGTGAAAGCTACTATTTAGGTCCTCCGGACACAGTGAAAGGCAAAAATAAATATAGCATGTATTAGTTTTTTTTTAGACGGAGTCTCACTCTGTCACCCAGGCTGGAGTGAAGTGGCATGATCTCAGCTCACTGCAAGCTCCGCCTCCCGGGTTCACGCCATTCTCCTGCCTCAGCCTCCCGAGTAGCTGGGACTACAGGCGCCCGCCACCATGCCCGGCTAATTTTTTGTGTTTTTAGTAGAGACGGTGTTTCACCCTGTTAGCCAGGATTGTCTCGATCTCTTGACCTTGTGATCCGCCCGCCTTGGCCTCCCAAATGCTGGGATTACAAATGTGAGCCACTGCACCCAGCCTGTATTAGTTATCTCAAGACCAAATGCTGTCAGGCTGGAGAACCAGGAGAAAGCTGATGTTGCAGTTCCAGTCTGAAAGTCATCGGCTGGGGAATTCCCCCTTACTCGGGAGAGCTCAGTCTTCTGATCTATTCAGACCTTCAGCTGATGGGATGAAGCCCATCATATGGGATGAAGCTCCCCTATGTTATGGGGAGCAATCTGCTTTACTTGAAGTCCACCCATGTAAATGTCAATCTCATCCAAAAACACCTTCACAAAACCATCCAAAGTATGGTTTGACCACCAATCTGTCAAACCGTGGTCCAGCCAAGTTGACACACAAAATTCACCAACACAGGACCCATGCCCTCACAAGGGTTCAAGTCTGTTGCAGGGCTGGGTGATACTAAAGTACACAAATGAAACAAGTGCAGATTGTAGAAATGGTATGAAGGAAAGCAATTTGTTAAGAGAGGAAACAGAGGGGAACCTGTTTTGGATCAAGTGGACAGTGGAGGGAAAAAGCCTCTTGGAGGTGAAGAAAAGGAAGGAGCCAGCTCTGAGGAGTGTAGAGTGAGGAGCATTACAGGCAGAAAGAATGACACAGAGTGGCGAGGGCTGCCAGGAACTGGGTGAGCTTGGGGAATGCCAGGAGGCTAAAGGAGCTGGACTGCAGTAAGCAATGGGAAGAGGAGCGGCAGGTGAAGCTAGAGGGGCAGCCAGTGCCAGATCATTCAGTGCCTTGAAGTTAAGATGAAGCCAAAGCAGACGAGGAACAGGATCAGATTTACCTCTTAAGATGTTCTGTCTGGCTGCAGTGTGGACATGTGGAACAGGTGAAGTGTGGAGGGGTGTGGGCAGGGAGGAACTGAAATGCTCCAAGCATCTGAGGGGTGCTCAGAACAGGATGTGGCAGCAGAGATGGTGCCACGCGGCCTGACCTGTGTCTATTTTGGCAAGAGAAATAATCAAACTTTCTGGGAGATTAGCTGTGTGGCTGCTGGGGGCAACAGATGACGCTCACATTTCTGGCTTGAACAATTTAGAGGAAACAGGAGCTTTTTTCCTTGTTACCAGCCTGGCTCAAGTTATATTCAATAGCGGCCTGCATTATGCAAATCATGTGTCCTAATTAACGTAGATCCAGTTTGAATTATGCAAATTCTTGCTTTGGGCTGTATTAGTCACAATCCAGCTGATTTCCTCCCGCCTAGACTACCTCCTGCCCATCTGGAACACATCCCATTCTCCACACTGCTCCTCTGTGGACTAGAGTCATGAGCCAGTCTGGGGTCAGTGAGCCCTGAGTGGTCAGTGCAGCAAAGCTGAAGGATGGGTGGAGGTGTGCTCATCCATCCAGACACAGCCAGGAACCTTCTCTGGGCCTCTGTCTTAAAGAGTTTCCTCGTGAGCGTATCCACCCAGCTGGTCCCCTCTCTCCATCAATGTCTGTGTTCAGGCTTTCATTCTGTTCAGAACTCCTGCCTTAGAAGACGCTCTAGCCTCCTTGTAATGCACTGTGATGGCTTGTTGATTCCTGGGGCCTGTGCTTTTTGTTCAGATTGAATCCAACCATCTGTGTGCTGAAAAAATATTGACAAACCCTCCGACCTATTGTACCTTTTAAAGGCGCTCCCATACAGGAATGCCGCCTTGTTTTATTGAAGCGAAGTCTGTTTTATTCAACTCTGAATGCCAGGCACCTAGAATAGCTTGTGAGATAAATGCCAATCAACTCTAGCATAATCAAGACACCCATTCCTGCCTCATTAGGGTCTTCTCATTCCCTTTAAGCTTCTCAGATTTATACACTGTAATTAGAAACTTGGTGATTTTGACTGCTAAACAGAAAGGCTTACTGGGAGGCTTCATATGTCTGAATTTTAAATATTTTCACACTTCGTTAACCCAGTTGCAAGTGTAACATCTTCTGGCCCAATTCCCTCACACTGTGTGATTTTTATTTTTGGACGAAGACGAGAACAATTAATTGAATTGAAACACATATTGATTACTGTTTTCCATGAACTCTGAACAGCTTGTCTCTGAATGATTTTATTGAAGGGCTTTTAGACAACTGTTTGGTTGGACTGCTTCCCTTGGTGACCTCATTCTGGCTATAAGTGCCTGTCTGCAATTGCGACGGTCTGTGTTCTTGGTGAGTTGTGGTTGTTCCCAAGAGCTGAGTCAGAATGAGAGAGGCCACACCACCCTTCTGCACATCCACACCCTGATTAGGGAACCCTGATGCCTTAATCAAACCCAAAAGCAGGGTTCTGGAAGAGTCTATGCGGATGTCATGATTTCCATATTCCTGATGTAAATACTCAGCTGTTTGGACCTCAGGTGAGCAGGAATATTCCTTACTGCATTAAATGATCACATTATTCATGCAATGACTGCAATGTTTTCATCAGGCAGAGCTTTCCAGACCAGTTGATATTCCCTTACCACCTCTACCACCCTCTTGTGCAGATCACGATTGTGAGATTTGAGAATGTTTCTTAAACAGGGCTTTTTATGCTTTAATGTACACATGAATTATCTGGGGATCTTGTTAAGAAGACTCTGATTCAGTGGGTCCAGGCTGGGGCCTGGGATTCTGCATCTCTAACATGCCCACAGGTGATGTTAATGATGCTAGTTTGTGGACACAAGGCCATTGGTGCTGCTTCTATCTGTGCACGATCTGTCACTCTGTTAGGGGGATTATCATAGAATTGCATTCTGCATCTCCCACTAAAGTGAAAATCCCCAAAGATCGGAGGCCATTGTCTAATTCATCTTAATACTTCCTACTACAGTTCAGATGAGGCTGGAACCAGGATTCTGAGCTCCCCTTTCAGTGGGCAGAGAGAGAGTTTGAGGCTGCTGCACAATGAGACGGTTTCATAGCCCTGGAGTGGTAATAGGGTCAGGGTGAGACACCCATCTTTCAGGGAAGGTGGGCCTAGGATCTAAGGGTCCATGGCTCCAGGGTGCTCATCAAGATAAAAACTCATAACTGGCCGGGCACAGTGGCTCACGCCTGTAATCCCAGCACTTTGGGAGGCCAAGGCAGGCAGATCACAAGGTCAGGAGATTGAGACCATCCTGGCTAACAGGGCGAAACCCCGTCTCTACTAAAAATACAAAAAAATTAGCCGGGCATGGTGGCGGGCGCCTGTAGTCCCAGCTACTTGGGAGGCTGAGGCAGGAGAATGGCATGAACCCAGGAGGTGGAGCTTACAGTTAGCCAAGATCGCGCTACTGCACTCCAGCCTGGGCGACAAGTGCGAGACTCCGTCTCAAAAAAACAAAAACAAAAAACAAACAAACAAAAAACAAAAACAAACAAAAAAACTCATTACTAAAAAGAGGGTGTCAAAGCTGGGTTAGCAGCAGTAAAGAGGCAGCTGTAACAAAGCTTGCACATCTTCTGCTCAGGTACAAGGTCTCCTAATAAATAGTTCATCTTAATATCATAGATAACGGAAATGTCCTTGCCTCCTGGTGCATTTTCCAGTTGTTTCCAAGATGCTGTGTGCCCACCATCTCTTATCCACGCAACAGCTGGATGATCTTTTAAGAAAATAAATTGGATCCCTTCATTCCTCTGTGTAGAACCGTCCTAGGGCTTTCCATTCCTTTCAGGATAAAATGCAAGTTTTAGGAGTCCTGCCATCCCTGGCCCTACCCACCCTTTCCCCCACACAGTCTCATCACTATCCTCTGTGCTCAGAAAGCCCCAGTCACTCTGCTCTCCTTTTTACTAGATTTTTAAGACTTGCCTAAGTCATTTCCACCTCAGGGTCTTTGCACTCGCTGTTTTTATTCATATGTCATCACTACTTTACCTTCAGAGACTTTGGCTGGCTTATAGGCAAGAATTAAACAGCAAAGCAACTCCAAAAAGAGGTAGAATCTTTGATTTTGTGGGTTTGACATAGATTTACTTTCCCCTTCATTCTTACCCAGTTGAAGCCTAGAACAGTCTGACACCTTCATATTAGAAAGAGAGGACTGAAGACTGGAGACAGAATGGGACTCAAAGCCACTCACATTTTGGGAGGCAGAATTGTCCAAGGATGGACCCAGAGGTTGTGACTTGGACTTGTGCAGAAGGAAATTTAATCTTAACCACTTGGACCTGCTGTATTTAACAATAACATAGTTATAATAATGAAAATTCCCTCCTTTCCCTCCCTTTTTTTCCCTTTGCTTTTCACTTTGCTGAGTCCAAGGTTGTATATACAAGGCCACAGACAATCCTGAATTTCTCTTCCATTTGCATTATCCTATTTTTCTTTGTAATAAAATATTCTTTTTTGAGGCCAAAAGAGGGTAATTTATAATTTATGAATTTCTCTCTTGACATTACAACTAGAACCTAATTTTAAAAATCAAATTGGTTTCATCTAATTAAATTTGTAAATTGCCTCATAAACACAGGCTTTGTTATAAATGTTTTTAAAAGCAAGGTCTCTTGCTTACTGTCTGGGGCTGGATTGGGTTGAGCCCAGAGTAACAGGTACTTCTCATTTCTCTACCCAAGAGAACATACTCTATCCATTGCCAAAAGTTTCTCAAGAGTAGTATTTTCCAGAACAGTGCTTCTGAAACCATAATGCCCATAGGAATCACCCAAGGATCTTGTTAAACTGGAGAGGCCTGAGTGCTACGTTTCTAACTAGCTCCCAGGTCATGCTAATGCCGCTGGTCTATGGACCACGCTAAGTTGCAGCAAGGGGCAAGACATCTGTACCTGCATTTAGGAGAACTGGGTTTGGCATCTGGGTAATATGACCTTAGTCTTTTCATTTTAACCCTCTGCACTCAATTTCCTCATTTTTATGTAATGGTAACAGTTTACATTTATAACGTTATTTCTAAATGCCAAACACTGTGCAAAACCTATCTTTAATTGGATCTTCAGAGTAATCCTATAAGGCCATTTTATTATTACCTTGATTTTTCTGATAAAAGACTTAAGGTTCTGAGAGGCCACTTGATGTACTCAAGGTCAGAGAGCAAGTAAATGTCAGAGCTGGGATTTGGATCTAGGTTATATGGGCTCAAATGTCACCATCCTTATTTTCTTAGGCCTCACTAGCTTTTGATACACGAGACTACACTCATGTTTATGCTCACAATACAATGGCCTAAATCTACAACCTCCTTAGCTGTCTTTACAGCATCCCTCAATAATTTTGGCATAGTCCCCAAAAGTAGCCTCAAATGCTTACAAACAAGTCAACCAGTTACAATACTCTGGTTCTGGTTCTCTGCAATTATAGTCCAAGTCACAGCCAAGAAGCTACTTGAAGATATCTTTCATCATAGTTGTCTCCCATAGAATCCACGGGAATGCCAACATCCCTGGCATCTGGTCTCTGAAAATCCACAAGGCATCGGATTCACACAGAAGTGAGAAGGACATCCTGCTCTAATCTGTACCCGCCTTTGTGCGTGGGGCTTCAGAGAGTGCACTATATAATAATGCCTCAATTGCAGGAGGTTCTACTCAAACACAGAGTCTAACTCACAGTTGTGTTTGGACCCTTGCTCTCCCTCTGTTTCTTCTTCTTATCATGGAATTTTAATCATGATATTTCTCATCCAGTCTAACGCATCATTCTACTAGAGGAAAAAGTGTATTACTCTCAAGGATCCACTCTAATGCATCATCCTACCAGAGGAAAAAGTATATTACTCTCAAGGAATAATATGTGCAGAGATATGACTCTACCTGCAACATGGCCCTACACTAGCGGTTTCCAAATGCAGGTATGTACAAGGACCAGGGCTTTTCCATGACAAAGTTGCCATCAATCCAATGCAAAATTAGAAAAATTAATGTGACTGTCATGAATTAGTAAAAAATAATAAATTTATTCAATTTGAAGGATGGACTTTTATTCTGAAATTATATCCTTTCTATATTTTTGGAATTATGTCTTTTATAAAATGATGTAAATAAAAGATGTTGAAGTACCCTAGGTTAGTCCCCCAAACCTTTTTTAAATGCTACTGGCCTGTGAATTCCAAAAGTCTTGAACATCTGGCACAGAGCGTCTTTTACATAACAGTATCAAGTAACTTAACTTCCTAAATCATAGGTCCTTTCCTTCTGCTTTACAAAGAAGTTTGCAACAGATCTTTATTTCATTTAAATGTGTGTGTGTGTCTGTATGTGTGTGTGTGTGTGTATGTGATTGTGGTTTCTGCTTTACAAAGAATAACATGTAGATTTGAAGTGACTGGATTTTGTTTCAGTTAAATTTTCAGGACCTCTCTTTCCCAAAGAGGTTTTGAAAATGTGCTAGGCAAGGTGTTATCAGCATGAGTACCTGCCCTCCTCCCGGGGTACCCCCCAGGAAGAAAGCTTCTCCCAAGCGTGTGGCCTGAGAAAACTCGTAAGTGGTGGGGATGGATGTCTGTTTCCTCCTTCCATCTGGTAATCCTGAGAGCTGCACCAAGCTCCCTGCAGTTTCTAAGAGGGAGATGTTAGCTCTCCTGAGGAATGCTAGTTTTAGTGAGATAAGGTGTTTTCTTAAGCACCTTGTACATGTTGGATAATCTTCTCCCTCAACGAGTTCTCAGGACCATCTATGACTCTCTAGAGAGGTTATGGGTCTGTTAGATTAATCTTGAGCACTTTCCCTTCATCAAAGACTCCTTTACTTTCCTTCCCAGAGCTCACCTTTCCTTATGGCAGCAATATTCTTCCCCCAAGCCCACTCCCTATACACGCATGTTTCTGCATGAGCGTTCAGTGGCTTAAGCCTCTTCGTGGGCCTGTGGTACATGTTTCAGTCTGGGATGCTTCTGTCTTTCCCCCTCCTCAGACTCCCTAGGGAAACCCTGAAGAAGTGGTTACCACCTTTATTTTACAGATGAGAAAAATGAGGCTTAAAGAGAGGAGGAATCTACCAAAGGTAACTCAGGAGAAGGTGGAGCTACTAGGACACTAGGCTACATCATTCCAGCTTCGGTATCCATGCCCTTCCTTCTGCATTCCTGTGTGTTTCCACTTGATCTAGCATTGTAATCTTATGTTGTGAAAGAATACAAGGGGTGGGAGGAGAGTCAACCTTACTCATATCACAATACTTGAATCTTAGCTATATCAGCTTTGTTGGAGATTTTTTTGTTTTGTTTTGCAATAAACTTTCACACAGTTTGTCTTATTTTTGTAACTTTTCTGGAAGGCACATTGTGTTGGCTTGATGGGTACATTCCTGCCTGAGTAGGTTCTGGTTCATCTCTGATATGGTAAGGCCCAGCTAATGCTTGCAATGGGGGTTTTGGATGCTATCACCTGGGTGACAAAATATGCCTCGGGCACAAAGCAATTTAAATCTCAAGAATCCTGTGTCCCTGCTGCAGAGAATAACATTGGGATTCTTTTCAAAACGAAGGGACTGATATTCATAGAGTGAGCATCATGTGGGTATTGCAGTTTCCCAGATGAACTTTCACTACTGTTTGCCAGGCCTGGGCCTTCTCCTCTACATAAGAACACTCTGATTCCCTGGGTTTTGGCTCATTTGTGGATGAGGTCATTTGTCACCACAGTCACTTCAATGCATGATATGCACAAATTTCTTTGCTCTTGGGGCTATCAAGACAGCTCCACTGTGTGTGTTTATGTTTGCACCCCATTGTACTGTCAGAAACCTTTCGGTAAGTCACATCTTACTCACCTTTATACCTTCAGCAGAATGGGTATTCACCAATGTCAGGCTGAAGTGACTTGAATAAAGCTAAGCCAATGGATGCAGCACAAGGGACTTCCTTACCTCATAGAGCGTGATGACCCCATTGGTCTCATTGGGAGGTTTCCACTGGATGTAGATCTTCTCCTCAAAGGGTCCCCCTTGGATGGATTCTAGAGGAACAGCTCCTGGAACTACAGAATGGAAAAGTTATGAACTTGATGTCACCTTCCACATTGTTCCTCCAGCCCCACTGACCTAGAACAGGGGTTGACAAAGTTGCTGTAAAGAACCAGATAGTAAATATTTTAGGTCTGATGGGCCATACATTCTCATTACAACTACTCAACTCTGTCATTTTAGCACAAAAGTGACTACAGATAATCCATAAATGAATGAGTACGATGGTGTTCCAATAAAACTTTATTTATAAAAACAGGCAATGGGCTGCATTTGACCCATAGGCCATAGTTTGCTGACCCATTTTCAGAAGGCTGATCAGGCTTTTCATCTGCAGACTGACCAAGTCGGTTTATGAACCGAATCCGATAAGGGTAGAAAGGACATGAGCAGTTTCCAGTTCTGCCAGAGGTGGGAATCTGAAATGAGGTCTTTGCTTCAGGAATGTCTAACCTTTTGGCTTCCCTGGGCCACACTGGAAGAAGAATTACTGTGGGCCACACATAAAATACACTAACACTAATGATAGTTCATGAGCTAAAAAAAAAATTACAACATGAACTATGTGGCTTGAAACCCCAATCCAATTAGAAGAAGCTCGCCTTGCTCCTAGAAGGCAGCTAGCTTGACTTGCTATTGAGTCCCAGTGCCTGGCATGAAGTACATGCATAATAACTATTTGCTGATTGGATGAATAGGTGAATGAATGACCTATGCCAGCATTTTGCCCTAATGAGTGCAACCTTTCCTGGGGCTCCTTCTGTAAGCCGGTCAGTCTTCCTGCCAGCATCCTCCTGCTGGATTTCACTATTCTTACAACAGTCTGGAAGATGGTGAGCCAGAAAACAAATTATTCCCCAAACTTTCTGCTGTAACCCATTAGAAATAATGAATTTCAGTAAATTGTTACCAGATCTATTTATATTTTGGCATTATAAAAGCACTTACTCTTGGACTAGAATTTTACCTACATTATTTCACTTAAGCCACAAAACAGCTCTGCCCAGTAAGTATTATCTCCTTTGCGTCAATAAGAGAACTGAGGCTGAGAAAATGGAATAACTTGCTGAAGGTCATATGGCTCTTAAGTTGTAAAGAGGGAACTAAACACCTGTCTGTGAGTGTTAAAGCATATACTCTTAATCATCACACTACGCCTCTCTACATATAGCCTTGGCCATATGTTGCAATCAGTTCCCCTTTGTTAAATTAAAATATGTTTAGTTTTGCTCATTATGGACATGATATACAGAATTTGTTGAATATTAAGAATATATAAAAAGGTTAAAAAAGGAAAAGAACAAAATTACTCATAATTCACATGTTCAAAGATTATTTTCCAATCTTTTTATGCATATAAAATTTTGTTAAAAAAATAAGATATGCCTATGCATATATATATATTTTTATTTTTTTTTAAATGTTAACTCCTACTGTGCATATTTCACTGTGACCTTATTTTATCACTAAAGAAATTGCAGACTTCCCTGGGGCCATACATTTCTCTGGGGCCATGCATTTTAATGGCTGCTTAGAGGGGGCATTGCCCCTTTATAGTCACTAATCCTTTATTATTGGGCATTAAAGTTGGTTTGAATTCTTAATGATTTTGAGCAATGCTGGAATGAGCATGCGTATAGGTAAGTATGCCTGCAACTCTGCAGATAGTCCTTAAGATTAATGCTTTGGAAATTAATTTACTGGGCCAAAGTAAATGAACTATTTTATTTTTAAGGCTTTTGACATATATTACCAGATTGCCTTTCAGAAAGTTTGTACCATTCTGGACTCCCCAACAGAAGACTATGTCTGTTCTTGCCAACACTGACTATTTAAAAAATTAAGTGCATGTGTATGTGTATCTTTTTTAGAATACTGGAGAGTACAGATTTTGTTTTCGGTTTAATTAGCCATTCACATTGCTTCTTTTATGAACAAATTATCTATACCTTGTGCTCATTTTCCTGTATGGCTCTTCATTTTTGCTCATCTTTGTCTTATGAGCTTGTAATTGTAATTTCATTTTAAGGACATAGCTTTCTTGCATAGGTTGCAAATATATTTTTGCCAGTTTTTTTGTTGGCTTTTTAAGTCATTTAGGTATGCAGAAGCTTTTAATTAGTTAGGTATCCTATTGTTTTCCCTTATCCACCCTTCCTTTCCAGAAATATTTATTATGTATTTAATATGATCAAGGGACCACGATGGACACTAGAGATGTACCAATAACAAAGAGAGATATAGTCAAATCCGTGGTAAAGCTTGTATTCTAGAAAGAGAGACAGACATTAAATGATTATACTCAAAATTAATTCATTACATTTTTTTAATCAGGACTCTGACATAAAGGGATATGGTACTAGGAGAATTATTAAAAGCAGAGAAAAACCTAGAATGGCAAGTTAGGATATTAAATGGCACATAAGTTAGAGTTGCTGGATAAGTAGAAGTTACCAGGGCAAAATGGGGAGGAGGTGCTGTAGTGTGGTGGACAGCTTTGTGAGGTTAAGGGTGGAAGGAGAAAAATCCGTTAGGAGGCTGTCATTGTCATCCTGGGGAGAAAGAATTGTAACATGGACTGGAATGATGGTAGTGTAGAAGAGAAATAGATTGTATAGGAGATGTGGACTCAGAGGATGGCAGTGTGGAAGATCAATGACTTGGTGGTGACAGATAAGGGTGAAGGAGGGAAGGGATGTGTCATGGAGAACTGCAACCCTTTTGTTTTACACAACTGGGGGATCAGAATGTTGTTTATAGAGAGGGAGCCTTAAAGGATGACCAATTTTGGAGAGGAAGCTGGTGAGCTCAGTTTTTGTCATACTTTATTTCAGGTATACATAGAACATCCAAGTGGCAATGCTGAGTAGCAGTTGGATATGGGAAGACTGTGGCCAATGTTTGGAAATGGAAACCGTGGGCAGGGAATAGATGGCAAGAGTATAGAGCAGAGAAAAAAAAAATAGGTCTAAGACTAAGTGAAGAAGAACTCCAGAATTAACAATTAGGAGGAAAATGAATGGAGAAACCGGGAGTCAGTGTTCAGAGAGGCAACCAGAAAACCAGGAAGGTGAGCTGTCATTGTAGCATCCAAGAAAGGAAAGAGGCTCAAGAAGGTACCGGTCAGCAGTCACAAATATGGCTGAGTAGTCAAGTAAGATGTGGCTTTAAACTTGCCCATTGAACCTACTGTCCTCAAGGTGACTCGTGAGCCAAGCAAGAGTAATTTAAGGGAGAATGTTGGCATCACAAGCCATACTGAAGAGGGTTGAGAAGAGAGGGGAAGGTGAGGTGAGGCAAGTAAACAATGCTGGCTGTGAAAAGGAGGGGAATTCAAACCATAACAGGAATGAGATATGGAGCCAAAATAATGACTCTCTTAAAGACAAGAGAGGTTATGATTAAAGCAACCAAGAAAAAAATTCAAAATAGAGGCTGGGCATGGTGGCCCACGCCTATAATCCCAGCACTTTGGGAGGCCAAGGTGGGCAGATCACGAGGTCAAGAGATTGAGACCGTCATGGCCAACATGGTGAAACCCTGTCTCTACTAAAAATACAAAAATTAGCTGGGTATGGTGGTAAGCACCTGTAGTCCCAGCTACTCGAGAGGCTGAGGCAGGAGAATTGCTTGAACCCAGGAAGTGGAGGTTGCAGTGAGCCAAGCCCATGCCACTGTACTCCAGCCTAGTGACAGACTGAGACTCCATCTCAAAAAAAAAAAAATTCAAAATAGAGGTAAGAAGGAGAAGAGTGAGAAAGAAAGAGGAGATAACTGACAATGGTAGGGTCCTGAAAGCAAGAGCAAGAGCAAGGGTGGGTTGAAAGGAGGGTTCTCTCCTTTTGCAAGAGAAGAGGAGAGGATGGAAATGTGCTAATGCTTTTTGTGGAGGAATTGAAATGTCCTAATGGCTCTGTTTTCTTGAGAAGTGGGGTGAAGCCATCTACCAAAAGTGTAGTGGGGGACGAATTGCATCAAGAATTTGGAAAGACAGGAAAAGCTTTAATCATGGAGAGTAGAAAGTAAGCAGAGTAGAGGATGAAAATTCTATTCATTCACCTGAGGGTCTGTCTGTTGGAAATTGAGGAGGGTGTGTCTGATGGACAATAAGAAGGGTCTATCTGATGAAGATTGTGAGCATGAAACTCAAGCTAATAGATCTTGGTCTTTCCAATCTGGAGAAAATTCTCTTTTTCACACCGGATCAGATGAATGGAAAGTACAGATGAATAGTTGTTTTATAATTTATTTATTTTCTGTTTTATTCCCATCTTTTTCTTTTTACACCTTACACTTTAATATTTCTGAAATTACTGTGTATACCATACATGGTAGAAATCTAACTATAATTCCTTACAATTTTCTCAATTATAAAGGACAATTAATTGACCAGTCAAAACTTGCCCCAGTGATTTAAAATGCCATCTTACCACCATATTAAATTATTTTATATTGTAGCGTATGTTGTTTGGCTTTCTGTTCTATTTCACTGAGTTGTAGCTTTTACTGTGACAGTATTTCTCTATTGCATTAAGATGACATGTTTTGATACTTGGTAGAACAAGTCTTTTTCCTTTATTATTCTTCTTTTGCAAAGTTTTTTGAGGTATCACTACCCATGTATTCTTCCAGAAGAATTTAGGAATAGTTTTATAAACTTTCAAACATATTTCATCAAAATTTTTACTGCCGTTGCATTTTTTTTTCTCATTTTGGGAATCAGAAAGTATCACTTTTAACATGAGTCCTTCTATCCAGTAAACCATATAAATCTAATTCATCTCCATTTCTACAATATATGAACATTAGAGTTGTATCCAGGTGGGGCTTTCTTACAGTATAATTTATTAGAATACTTTTGTATATTTGGTTGAACATATATACAAGATTTTACTAAGGTACACTTAGGAATAGAGGGTCTATTCCTATGACTGAA
The DNA here is from genome assembly GCF_009828535.3 of Hylobates moloch. Taxonomy (NCBI): domain Eukaryota; kingdom Metazoa; phylum Chordata; class Mammalia; order Primates; family Hylobatidae; genus Hylobates; species Hylobates moloch. The sequence continues at coordinate 18,281,625 of NW_026652296.1, read as the reverse complement.
GGGCGTATCTATCTTTGTTTTCACAGGGTAATGCCAAATTGTTTTCCAAAGTGGTGGTAGTACTGCCCCAGGCAATGTTCTGAAAGTTCCTATTCCTCTGCATCTTTATAAACATTTGGTATTACCAGGTTTTAAAATTCTAGACCATCTAGTAAGTGTAAAACAATACTTCATTAAGGTTTTATATGCTTTTACCTATTTACTAGCATCTTTTAATGTTTGTTGGATATTATTGTCCTTTTCCTGTTGATCTGTAAAGACTCATTGTATATGTTTGATACTAATAATTTTATTGGCTATATGTGTTACTGAAAAACTTCTTTTAATTTGTGTCTTGTGTTTCTCTTTATGTTACCTTTGAATATGGATCAGTTCTTAATTTTAATATACTCAAATTGGTCAGATTTTAGTTTTTGTATGGGAGAAAGAGAGAGACAAATTTAGTAGCAGACACTGTTGACGGCCTGCCTATATCCCACTGAATAATGCTTACTGCAAAATACAAATTTACCTAAATGCTGTGGGAGCCAACTTGTTCTCCACATAGAAAAACAAGAAGTGCCGGAGAGTTAATGCCCTGAAGACATTCTTCAAGCATTGAAAGACAGAAAGTTGATGGATGAACATCCCAGTTTCCTTATTACTTGGTTGGGTAACTCTGAGACATGTTTTACTAGCACTTCTCAAACTATTTCAAACACTGAAACCACTGTGATGATGATAACGATAATTCCAAATCCATTGTGGGCTCATGATATCACAAAATACAATAAAAATAAATTACTAGGGAAGTAAAATTTTGAAGTAAAAGTGAAATTGAAAAAGCAAAAAAGAAAAATAGTAAGCTCTTTCTTTTTAAATACTTTCTCTTTCTGTACTTGTCTTGTTAAGGATTACAGAGTCAGTGAGTCAGTGCTGGTCCTTGGACCACACTTGGAATAGCACTGTTCTAGAACTCAGTTATTCACATGGTAATTTTTTGTTAATATATTTTGTATTGACTTTCTTCCCTTTCCTGTTTCACGTTCCCTCTTTCTTATAAGTGTGTCCTGAGACCATTTTCTAAATAAACTACTTCCATTTGTATCCGTATCTCAGGGTCTGCTTCTGAATAAACCTGCACAAAAGAGTTTTACTTAAGAAACACTTTCTCTATCCTGAAGTCCTAAGAATATTTTTCTAAGTTTTCATTGACATTTAAGAGTTACTCCTTTAATAAAATGTCCTCAATTCATTTACAACTGTGTTACTATGTATAACATGAGGTAGGAATCCAATTTTAATTCTTTCTCCTCATCCTAGGGAGATTGAAAAAAATATTTTTAATTCCTCAGTCGATCTGCCTGATAATTTTAACTTCTGTCACATTTCCATATATGTATGGGTCTACTTCTATGTTCTATTATATTCAATTATTTCTATTAGACTTTCCCTGTGTCAATATCACATCTTCCATAACAATGAGGTGTAAGTCTTGCTATCTGGTAAAGTCTACTACTTTGTACTTCATGTTCATGACTGTTTTAGGTACTCTTACCTTTTCTCCTTACATAAACATTTTAGGATTAACTTGTAACTTTTCTTTTTTTTTTTTTTTTTTTTGAGACGGAGTCTCGCTCTGTCACCCAGGCTGGAGTGCAGTGGCGCAATCTCGGCTCACTGCAAGCTCCGCCTCCCGGGTTCACGCCATTCTCCTGCCTCAGCCTCTCCGAGTAGCTGGGACTACAGGCGCCCGCCACCGCGCCCGGCTAATTTTTTTGTATTTTTAGTAGAGACGGGGTTTCACCGTGGTCTCGATCTCCTGACCTCGTGATCCGCCCGCCTCGGCCTCCCAAAGTGCTGGGATTACAAGCGTGAGCCACCGCGCCCGGCCAGTAACTTTTCAAAAAATGTTTGATTTTTGAATTTTAGTTGCATGTATTATAGATCAATTGGGAGATAATATCACATCTTTATAATAATAGGTTTTCTCATCCATGAACATGGTGTATCTTTTATTTAGGCCTTCCTTAACATCTTTCAGTGCTTTATACATTTGTACGTGCATCTTGAAAACTTATGTTAAATGTATTACTAAATACTTTATATTTTTATTGCTATTGTAAATAATGTCTTTAAGAAAATACCACATTCTTGTTAGGTTAATAGAAATGGAATCGACATTTTAATGTTAATGTCTTGGCAAACATGCTATATTCTTATTTAATTCTAATAATTTGTTTGCAGATTTCTTTGGGTTATCTATGTAGAGATAATTGTAGCATCTGTAGCTAATAATAGTTTTGCTCTTTTCCAATCTTTTATTTTCTAATCTTCAATGATAGCCACCAATACAGTCTTTAACAGAAATGATGATATGTCTATCTCCAATTTCAAAGATAATGATGATATTGTTTCACCTTTGAGTATGATGTTTGTAGGTTTTTTACTTATCTTTATCAGGTTGAGGGGGTCATTTTTATTCCAGGCATACAAGAATATTTTGTTTTTTAAATCATGTGGAGAATTAACTGATGCTTTTTCTGTATCTATTGTAGTGATGATATGTATTTCCCCTCTCTTAGTATGTTACTGTAGCAAATTACACAAACAGATTTACTAAAGTTAGACTAACACTAATTTCTTAAACTGTATTTTGCATATTTACACAGTTTTGGATCATTTGCTAATATTTTATTTAGGTACTTGCATATATTTTTTCTCATAAGCTTTTCTGCTTTTAATATCAAGGTTATAGTCTTGTCATAAATTGAAGGGGGAAGTGCTTCTTCTTTTTCCTTTCTCATACAGTGTATAAGATTGGGATTACAAACTCCTTGAATGTTTGACTGATTGCACTTGTGAAGTCACCTGGGACTGATGTGTACTTTGTTGCAAAAGTTTCATTACTGATTCTATTTCTTTATTTGTTGTAAAACTATACAGAATTGTTTTTCCTTAAGTCAAGTTTTTTAATTAATATTTTGCCATATCACCTACATTTTACATTTATTGGTATAAGATTACATACACTATCATCATTTATCTTGGTTACTGTGAAATAAACACAAATGCATAAAACAAACATCTCATTAATTTTTCAGTAGTGAACTTCATACCGTGACCTTGCTTTTCCTTATACTTTTCACTCCTTAAGCACATATCCCTAAACACAATAGAGTTTATCATCAAATAAATAAGAATAGTAAATAGTGCTAAACTCTTTTATAAAGGCCAGTCTGGGAGAACTAATACCTTCACAATGTTAACTTCCATTCCATGAACGTGTTCTATCCCAGAATTTATTTAGATATTCTTACTGAGCATGTGTATTAGTTTTTTTGTTTTGTTTTTAAAAATCTTGTTTCTTGCTTCAATTGTTAGGGGGTATTTGCTTTGCACTATCAGATTTGTTCTTTACAATAATGAAAGCATTTTTAAAAATCTATCCAGTAACCTTTCCGCATGCAGCCTTATAAGAAGTGGTGTGTGATGGTCTGCTTTAATGGGTCATTCTGCTAGTTACCATGTAAGTCCTTATTTTAAATATTTCCAACTCACAGGGAAAGGAAAGAATTTAGATATATTCATACATTACTTGGCTGGATAAGGGTTCTGTCTGACCTGTGGGGCAGTGGCATGAGGGGCAGTTAAGGAAGGGAAATAATTAGGCAGCAGGAAGATTCTCCATGGCAAGAGGGCTTTTCAGGTGTTTTGAGGGGCAGCCTGAAGTTAGTTACCACAGACACTGCCCCTTCCTGCAATTGTTTCTTTACAATGAGATCCTTCCACTGAAGCCCTCTTTTCTTATTTGCCATATGACCTGAATGTAGGCTTGGAGGGGGAGCTCTCATTCTCTGCATCATGGACTAGCAAATAAAGATGACCAGGGCACTGACCTCTCTCCTTTCCCCACTTCCATCCACCAGCTCCAACGCCCACTCCTGTTTTTAGCACTGGTTGGCCAAAGTTGGAGGTACTGATGCATGTAGACTTGGAAGTCTTTTCCTCCAATTCCCTAAGAGGTTTTCTTTCCAGGCAGTCTCAGCTTAGTCATCTCTTTCCCATTTGGGACTCCCTCCCCCATGACGTCTTGCGTTAATTCTTTCAGGAGCAGCCATGGCATCTTCTTACGGTTCTCAGGGCAGGTACAGAGGTGTTTTTATCTATATTTCTTTAGGACAGTAGTTTAAGAAGAGTGATCAAACTGGCATTTCTAATCAAAACTCTTATTGTCATCACTGAGACCTAAAAGGCAGTATTGTAGGATTAAACAATGATCATGGGTTGAAGCCACACTGCCTGGGTTTATGTCCTGTTCCCACCACTGTATTACCTTGGCCAAGCTGCTTAATGTCTCTGTGTCTCACTTTCCTTACTTTAAAATGAGGATAAAAATACTACCTACTACATAGGTTGTCCTGGGGATTTGATATATTAATATACACAAAGTGCTTAGCTAGGTGTCTGGCACAAAGTAAATACTATATATGTCTGTTCCTCCCCCCGACCCCATTGCATTCTCTGAGAACAGCTCTAGGGTAGCCTAGAGATCACCAATTTGATTTTTTTGTAGAGACAATTCAGATTGTTGCTATTTCCTGTGATGTCCTTACCTCAATCTGATCTATCCGAATGATGTTATATTGCTAGTCATAGAAGCTATATCTTCTCATAGCTTACTGAGCTTTCTACGATCTTCTTGATTTCTATGGTAAATAACCTTAAATCTAATTTTTCTTTGAGGACTCAGAATTCATTCATTCAATAATGTATTTATTGTGTCCTTATTTGTCTACCTGGCACTGTTCTTCTAAATGCTTGGGAAGCAGCAATAAGCAAAACATAAGGAAAAAATCTTGTCTCTATGGAATGCATTCTAGTGGGAGAAGACAGATAATAAAACATATAGTGAAATATACAGTATGTCAGATGATAATTGCTAAGGAGACACCCAAAGCTGGAAAGAGGGACAAAGAGTGTGCTGTAGGAGGCTTCCAGTTTTTAATAGAATGGTCTGAGAAGAGCTCACTGAGAGGTGACATTGGAATAAAGACTTGAAGAAGCTGAAGGAACCGTCCTGCTTATTTGGCAGAACCTTACTGTAGCCAAAAAGGATGGCAAGTGCAAAGGCCCTGAGGCAGGGATGTCCCTGATATATTTGAAGAGAATGATGACTGAATTTGCATAGGGAGGTACAAGTAGCAAGAGATGACAGAGAGGCAAACAAAAGTGTGAATTCTGGTCACCTGGAGCATGTCAGCTACCATAAGGCTTTGGGTTTTTAATCTGAGCGACATGAGAAACCATCAGAGGGCTGGGAGCAGAGGGAGTGATATGATTTGCTTCGTGATTTAACAAGATCATTTTGGTGCTGTGTTGAGAAAAGAATGCAGGGGCCAGAGCTGAAGCTGCAAAGATGATTGAGGCTGCTGCAATAATCTGGGTTGGAGAGCACAGTGGTTTGGACCTAAGGGGTAGTAGTAGAGGCTGTGAGAAATGGTCAAAGTCTTGATATATATTGCAGGATGAACCAAGAGAATATGTTAGTGGTTCAGATGTGGGGAACAGAAAGGCTGCTGCTTTGTACAAAGCCAGGGGGTCTTAATCAAGAGCAATAAAGGGTGAAGAGGTTCTCTTTTTCTTTTTTTGAGACAGGGTCTTCCTCTGTCACCCAGCCTGGAGTGCAGTGGTGCAATCCTGGCTCACTGCAGCCTCGACCTCCTGGCCTCAAGCAGTCCTCCCACTTCAGCCTCCTGAGTAGCTGAGATCATAGGTACACAATACCACACCCAGCTAGTGTATGTGTGTGTGTAAAGATGGGAGTTCACCATGTTGCCCATGTTGGTCTCGAACTCCTGGGCTCAGGCAATCCACCTGCCTTGGCCTCCCAAAGTGCTGGGATTACAGAGGTGAGCCACCATGCCCAGCCAGAAGGGATTTTCTTTGGAGACGTAAAAGCCAGGGCCTCAGTTCTGACAAAAGTGAGAAGTCAAGGTTTTTGGCTGGAGCCACTAATAAAACAGAGTTGCCATTTACTGAGATGGAGAAGATAGTGGGAAGAACAAGTTGAAGGATGATCACAGGCTCAGTTTTGAATGTGTTTAATTCCATGGGCTGATTAGCAATCTAGGTAGAGCCGTTGAGGAGACAGCTGGATAAATGACTCTGGAGGGCTGGGGAGAGGCCTGGCCTGGAGGTATCAATTGGGAAAATTATTAACATATGGATGGATTTTAAAGCTAGGAGACTGGAAGAAATAATTAGGGAAATGAATGTGGATCCAGGGTCAGCAAACTATGGCTCTCGGGTTGAATCCAACCAGCTGCGTGTTTTTGTAAATAAAATTGTATTGGAACAACTGCCACACCCATTTGTTTACCCATTGTCCCTGGCTGTTTTCCTGCTACGATGGTGGCATCGAGTAGCTGCTACAGACCCTCTCATGGATAAAGCCTATACTTTAAGACCTGGCCAACCTCTGGTATGGATACGAACGGGAAAGAGTCCCAAGAACTGGGCGAATAAGGTTGGGATGTGGTATCGTTTGGCTGTGTCCCCACCCAAAATCTCATCTTGAATCGTAATTCCCATAATCCCTACATGTCAAGGGAGAGACCAGGTGGAGGTAATTAAATCATGGGGGAGGTTTCTCCCATGCTGTTTTCATGATAATGAGTGAGTTCTCAGGAGATCTGATGTTATTATAAGTGTTTGGTAGTTTCTCCTACGTTCATTCTCCTTTCTGCCGCCTTGTGAAGAAAGTGCCTTGCTTCCCCTTCACCTTTTGCCATGATTGTAAGTTTCCTGAGGCTTCCCAGCCACGCTGAACTGCGAGTCAATTAAAGCTCTTTCCTTTATAAATTACCCAGTTTTAATCAGTTCTTTATAGCAGTATAAAAACGGACAAATACACGCTGTTTAAAAGGAACCAGCAAACTGTAATCCCAACACTTTGAGAGGCCGAGGTGGGAGGACGGCTTGAGGCTGGGAGTCTGAGATCACCTTGGGCAACACAATGAGACCCTGTCTCTACCAAAAAAGTAAAAATCAAAATAAATAGGCCGGGCACGGTGGCTCACGCCTGTAATCCCAGCACTTTGGGAGGCCGAGGCCGGTGGATCACCTGAGGTTGGGAGTTCGATACCAGCCTGACCAACACGGAGAAACCCTGTCTCTACTAAAAATACAAATTTAGCCAGGCGTGGTGGCACATGCCTGTAATCCCAGCTACTCAGGAGGCTGAGGCAGGAGAATGGCTTGAACCCAGGAGGCGGAGGTTGCAGTGAGCCAAGATCGTGCCATTGCACTCCAGCCTAGGCAACAAGAGCGAAACTCCATCTCAAAAATAAATAAATACAATAAAATAAACAAATAAATTAGCTGAGCATGCTTGCACACGCCTATATGTGATGGCACATGCCTATATGTGCCTATCCCACATGTCCTAGCTACTGGAGAGGGTGAGGTGGGAGGGCCATTTGAGCCCAGGAGTCAGAGGATACAGTGAGCTGATCATACCACTGCCCTCTAGCCTGGGAGACACAGTGAAACCCTATATTTAAAACAAAAACACAGAGGAGAAGCCACTGCAAAAGGCAGAAATCCAGAAGTGTGTGATGAATTGGAAGCAAAGTACAAAAAGTGTTTTAAGGAGGATTTAACAACCAGCTGTGTCAGATATTGCCAACTGGTTAAGTAAGAGGATCTGACTCTCTGAGTAATGACTATTGGATTTGGTGACTTGAAGGTCACAGGTGATCTTGAAATAATTGTTTTGGTGGAATGGCAGGGATCTGAGTTACTTTCGTTGAATGGATTCAAGAACAAATAGAAAGAATGGATGCATAAAGAGGGAATGGAATAGTAGCTTGAGGAGAAGATAGAGCTGGGTGTTTCTGTTTTTTTTTTTTTTTATCTTTTTAAAGACGGGATAAATACACCTTGTGTGGAGGGTGAGAAATATATCCAGTTACAAAGGGAAATTTTGATGTAGGGTGGAAAGGGAACAATTGCTGGAGCAATGACATTGAGTTAAAAAAAAGTAAGTAGGATTTGCTGCATTAAGTAGCAAAACTGGCTTTTATTTAGAAAACAAATGGTTCATCCATAGAAACAAGGAGGTGAGGGGGAGGTCAAATATGTGGGCAACATGTGGGCAATGAGAGCTGGAGGGAATTTCTTTGCATGGTTTCAGTTCCTCAGTCTATTAGGTAACAAGGTCATCTGTGGAAGTGAGAACAGGTGGATGTGCTATTAGTCTGAAGATAGGAGAAATATTCTCTGGGAGACTAGAGGGATGAATGGGCCAGGGAAAGACAGTATTGCCAGGCAGCTTTAAAAGCCAGCTCCAGTGGTGCTTCTGGCTTCCAAGTGAGAGTGGTTAGCACAGTGGTGTGCAGCAGCTACGGAAGGAACAACCTAGCACAGGCAGGAAATCAGATGGAGCTAGGGTTGTGAATAGCTGGAAATGAGAATGAGGCTGAGGTGTTGGGGGATTATGCAAGGATGTAACTGGAATGCTCAGCCAAGGAATTTATGCTGGGTAGAGAAGGGAATGGGGGCAATGAACAAGGTAGCAAGTCCTAGTGGGGCTGAATTTTTGGAGCTACAATACTAGAGGGAATAAATTGAAAAGAGAAGAGATGTGGTCAGAGTGAAATGTTTAAAAATGAGATTACAGAGGGGTTAGAGGTTATTTAAAAGTGGCCTTTTGCCCAGGGCAAATGGAAATTTTGCATAGATCTCTTGTTTTGTTTTTTCCTGAACAGCCTGAAATAAAAAGGTGTCTATGATGGCTGATGTTGGCCACACAACACTTAGCAAAGCTCTTGGCAGACAGGAAGTTAAGGGCTTTACACATAGACCTTCATGTACTACAGCCTCTGTAGAGAGGCATTTTACAGATGGGGCACTAAAGTACAGAATGCGATTCCTTTAACCAAGGTTGCATAGTGAAGTAGTGGATGAAGCCTGGATATAGCTCAAACTCTTCTATTTCCAAAGCATTTCCCATATCACCCCTTTCTTCTATCACCTGGTAGATGTGTGGGTCCAGAAGGCCAAAAGGCTGTCATAGCATCTTCAAGCAGCAAAATCAGGATATCTCACCCCAAGTAAGAGGCTCTTTCCACCCACTACATTGCCATTCCATAGTCAAGATGTCCTTTACAATGAGATAGACTTACTTTCCTTTGATTAAACTAGGTCTCTCTCTCTCTCATTGTAAAAAGACTTCTTGGCAAAAAATTCCTTTTTTGTCTTATCTTCTAATTCTGTGTCCCTTTTCCATTCCTTTTTCTTTGTAATTCTTTAATGAATCCACATTTTCCCTTTCCACAATTTCATTTCTTCTTCTATTTAACAGCATGGAACTTTCCATCCTTTTGACAGAGTTCTACAACAAAGGTTAATTACTTTATAATTTCATTCTCTTAAAAAAAAACACACTGAAATTGCTAATTTAACTGTGCTTCTTGTCAGTGGGTTCATGTAAATTCACTGTAATTAAACCAGATGTTTTCTTGTGCCTTAAAGTCAGGTGGTAATTTAAGGAAAATTTTCATTTCAACATAAAGGAGGACAGAGTGTTATCAAGGGAAGTTTTCTCCTCTCCTTTCCCTTCCCCTCCCGTACTCTCCCCTCCTCTCCTCTCTTTATCTCCATTTCCACATCTGAAAAGGGGTTAACAATGGTGAACTGTGGGGGTAGATATGAGAAATACCAAGGTAGGATATATAAAAGCACATAGCCATGTACAATTCAACAGGAGTTTCCCTTGATACTTTTCTTGTCTATGTCATTTTTTTGTCTCTCCACTTCAGTTGCCATATTTGTTTATTCATTCCTTATACAGAGGCTTGGAACTAACTTAATAAGAGATTTAGCTAATTTTACTCTCGTATTTCCTAGTTGTGTTGGAGAAAATATATTTGTTCCAGATAAATCTTTACATCTTAATTAACTATAGCCTTTTAGTTGAACTATACAGTGGTATGCTACTAAATGTTTCACAACCTGCTCTCCAGGGAAAAATAAAAACAAAAAGTTTGCCAACTTCCATGGTGTAAATATTTCCACCATGGTTTATTTGAAGCAACGAATGTGGTACTACTGAACTTGGAGGTGGGAAGAGATGCAAGCTAGTCTGAGTTAGCTTTGAATATAGCTAAAAGATGTCATTCATATCCCCCATCTTCACAAGCAATACCCATAAATGGGACACTATGGTATCACGAAAAGGGCATGGACTTTTATGTGGAATGGTCATTTATTCATCCATCTATTTATTCAACAGTGAGCCCATACTATGGATTACCAGAGTGAACAACACAAAACAAAGTTTCTATTCTCATTAAGCTTATATCCCTTATAGAGAGATAATAAAGTAATCAATATACAGCATGAGGTAGAGAAAAATAAAACAGGGAAGAGCGGTAGATGTTTTGGCCAGGTATAGAATTATATATTGGGTGGTCAGGGAATGCCCTTCAGGTAAGATTTTGAATTCTATTTACTCCTCTTCTGCACAACTGTATCAATAGCGTCTACATCAAAGTATTTGGGAATTGACTGTAAGAATGGAGAGTATCAGCACAATGCCTAGTTCATAGTGGGCATTTGAAAAACATAATTGCATTTCTCTTTGCCCTTTATAATATCTCAAGACTATCCTGGTAAACGTCTCAAATGTACTGAGCTCTAATAAAGTGATGGATGCCTTCAGGACTCACTAAGGTGTGAATAGCTTTCACTCTTACACTAAATGACTCTGGACTGCTTTACTTATTGCCTTGTTGTTATTGCTTTTTCTGCTTTTTCTCTCACTTTTCCCTTTTCCCAGTTTTACATGCCACATCTTGTTACTACAGATGTACTCATCCTTAGCAACATGCAGCCTCCTTCTCGCTTACTGTGACCTGAGAAACCTGATCATCGGCTCATTAGAAATGTACACTTACTAAAGGTACTCATTCCTGAGGCACGTCAGTCTTCCTTACAATTCAAGTACATGAGCTTTTTAAAAAGCATGATGTTAAATGAAATAATATATGTTTTGTATGTGATTAACTGTATTAAATATCAATTATAGTGTATATTGTTATTAATTATAATCAATTACATTATATGTAATTACTATATGGGATTCTACATTTCCTTATTTGTAAAATAGAAAAAACAACACTCTTTGCTCCTTCACATTTAGCGTTCAGATTAAATGAATCTACATTGCTAGTGAAAACGCAAAATCATACAACTTCTATGGAAGAGTACCTCTCAACAGCTAACAAAACTGCATGTGCACTTACTCTGTGACTCTTGCAATCCCACTTTTAGGAATTTACCCTAAAGATACATTGCCACAAGTACCAAACAACATATGCACAATGCTATTTGCTACAGTATTATTTATGATAGTAAATAATGGAAACAACCTGGGTGTCCACTGGATATTGGTTGAATAAATTACAGTATTTACATCAACACAATGAAATACCATAGAGTCATAAAAAATAATGAGCAAATTCTGTAGTAACTGATAAGAAGTGATTTCTAGGATATACTGAGTGAACAAAAACACAAGATGCAAAGTATATCAATTATGCTACCTTTTATATAAGAAGTAGGAGGAAGAAAAGTATTACATATTTTTTTTTTTTTTTTTTTGGAGACGGAGTCTCGCTCTGTCACCCAGGCACCCAGGCACCCAGGCTGGATTGCAGTGGCGCGATCTCGGCTCACTGCAAGCTCCGCCTCCCGGGGTCACGCCATTCTCCTGCCTCAGCCTCTCTGAGTAGCTTTTGCAAAAAGAACTCTAAGAAAGATCAACCATAAAGGAATGAAAATAGCTACCTTTCTTTCAAGTGTGAATTGGAATAGCGAAAAGGACAGGAATGGTGGTAATATTTTTTGGAATATACTTTTAAATGTAGTTTTTTTAATGGTGTTTTTATTTTTAATTTAATTTAAAGTTCTGAGATACATGAGCAGGAAGTGCAGGTTTGTTAACATAGGTAAACGCGTGCCATGGTAGTTTGCTGGACCTATCAACCCATCACCTAGGTATTAAGCCCCATATGCATTAACTATTTACCCTGATGCTCTCCTTCCCCACACTCCCCCAACAGGCCCCGGGGTGTGTTGTTCCCCTCCCTGTGTCCGTGTGTTCTCATTGTTCAGCTCCCACTTAAAGTGAGAACGTGCGGTGTTTGGTTTTCTGTTCCTGTGTTAGTTTGCTGAGGATAATGACTTCCAGCTCCATCCATGTTCCTGCAAAGGACATGATCTCATTCCTCTTTATGGCTGCATATACCACATTTTCTTTATCCAGTCTATCACTGATGGCCATTTGGGTTGACTCCATGTCTTTGCTATTGTGAATAGTGCTGCAATGAACATATACATGCATGTATCTTTATAATAGAATGATTTCTATTCTGTTGGGTATATACCCAGTAATGAGATATAGTTTTTACTTTTCAAACATGCAACCGTTTTGCATATTAAAAACAAATTAAATTAAAAAGCATAGGTGGAAGGCAAACATTAAAATGGAAACAAATAAACATAACTGGGTATCAAATTGATAATATAACCATACAGAGAAAAGAACTGAACTTTTGAACGTAGTATTCTCACTGCATACCCTCAGTGGTACACAGTAGCCTAAGGAAAGAAAAACTGAAATCTTTAACCTAACTTAGTATAATAGCTTTATTGTTTTTTAGAGGGATTGGTGTTGTAATTCTGAAACTATTTTATGTGTGTTTCAGGATGCAGCAAATGAAAACTATGTGGATGTTGAGCATCAGGGTTCTCACTGCAGGAGAAGGGAGATATATGTATAAAATGTGTTGAATTTGAATCAGTATGAGCTCATGACTTAAAACAAAAATTGTACTCCCTAGCTCTACCTACTGAAAGAACCTAGAGGCAATAATGTGTCACCGAGCACACCTAAGATGTGTATCTTAGTGCCAAAATACCACTCCCCACTGAAAGCAACCAGAAATCCCTAATAAGTGGTTGGCTTCAAGTCTGGGGCAGGGACGTTAAAAGGTAGTCTAGAATATTTTTGTTCTGCCAGAAGCAAGGAAGACTAACGAGAACATGTCAAAAGGACCTGGGAATCAGCTTGAAGAGACTGCCACTGGCCATATTTGAGGCAATTTGAGCATCACAGAGAATGGCAGTAAAGGATTTTAATACATTGGGTCAAAAATGATCTATGAATCAACAGGGAGACCAAAAACAGGGAGGAAGATGAAGAGAGAAAAAAGCTATTCTCTAAAGAAGAAGGCTAACTAGTAAGCGTAGAGAGAATTATAGATGTTTAAATCACCCTTTTGTAAGCATCAGTGTAATAACTGATTCAGGTGAAGACTCTCGGGGAGTGTTAAAACCATTGAGTGAAAGCTTTAGGGGAATATGATACTCATTCATCTCAAAGTTTCACTCCAAGGATACTTTACAAAAGAAAAATGGTGCTACATTTACAGCGGAGGGACCGGGCAGTTCTTGTCTTATCTAAGTGACCATATGTGACATCATCAGTACTGGGACTCCCTGACATTATGAACTTCTTGACAAAATACAATGAGAAATATACATCACCAATGTAATGGTTTTGCCAAAAATATAGTGAGCTCTGGTTTTGTCACATAGAATCAGGTTAAATATTATTAGAAATGTAAACAAACTGTATATTACATGATTTTAAAATTAATGCAAAATTTATTAGAGGTTAAATAGCATTGTGGGCATGTAGCAGAAAGTTCTTATTTTTAGGTCTTTTATGCTAACAGGTTTAGAAATCAACTGTCATGATTTCTGCAATTTACTTTCAAATGGTTAAAATATTGTATGTATTCATAAATACATTTATATAGCATACGTCACCCATCATGTAGATATAAGATACACACGCACGAGTAAACCCAGCAAAGTGTTTACACATGTTGAATCTACATGAGAGGTTTATAAGTCTCCTTTGTACTATTCTTTCAATTTTTCTAGCTTTGGAAATTTTCACAATAAAATCTTGGGCAAAAGGAGTACAGAAGCCACTGTATATAATATGTCTATCCGTGCCTAGCACAGTGTAGGTGCTCAATAAATAGCAGCCAAAGTGAGCTGCCAAGCAAAACCATCAACATGGTTTTCATCTTTCAAGGTGCAAGCGAACTGTGGTTTTGTCTGAGACATTTGTGGAGAAGGGAAAAATAAGGAATCTGTTTAGTCTGTTATGAACAGCTGCGACCCAAATGAAGCCATGGGGCTGAGCAGCCATGAGCTGCTCTCTGGTGCTGGATTTCTTCGCAGGCCCTCAAATGCACTGAGGTGCTGAAATTACAAATTCTGCAAATTCCCCAGAAGACAATTTTGTGGCATGGATGACAGCAGCATGAACTCAGCCATTCAGCCAACTCAATCCTAAAGGTTGCTTGCTGGCTCCCAGAGGGGGGTTTCAGTTAATCTGCTAGAGCCACACTCTGGCCTCATCTTGTCCTTGAGGTGAACGAGTTACCCAGCCAACAGAAATGGTGCCTCCTCCCTCTTTAGAAAGAATGGAACCTAACCCTGGCATACAGCGGGGTTCTACACTGAGCCTCTCCTTCAGTCCAGTGGGTTTTGAGGCAGAGCCTCAGAATAGTTACAGAACTGAGGAATCATGTCTCGTATGTTGGTGTTTTTAGTATGATAATGTCCACACATCTCCATAGAGCAGGAATTGATGTTTTATTAATGATGTTTAATTAAAATTTAATTTCAAAGCATTCCTGCTCTCACGTTGTTTTGATAAAGGCTTTTTTTCTTGGTGACAGGAAGAAGAAAGAAAGAAGTTAAGGAATGCCTTAAAGCTGGACTTGGGGTTTGCTGAGGCACAGGGAGGTAATCCTCAGAGAGCAGCTCAAGGTGGGCAGAGCATCTTTAAAAAGGTGCCCTGAGCTGCTCCTTGGGAAAACCTTATTGTTCATCTCCTGAGTCCTGAATTTTCATCCTGATTTTCAGCAGTGACTTCTCCCTCTCTAATAACCAGGAATTCCCTGTGAATATGAGTCACTAAACCACCCTTTTGCCCTGACTCTGTTTCTCATGTCAGGCACCAAGCACACTGCCACTTTTTGAGCGTCTACAGTGTATTTCCTACAACCAGTTAGATTTCTAGATGTCTGGACATGTCTAGAGCTCTGAAGAGGTTTCCTAGGGGAGCTGGGGAGATTCTCAGTTGCCGGGGCTAGATGCTCCTTTGTGAATATCTTTTTTTTTTCTCCTGTAATTCACCATAAATGTAGTACCTTATAATATGCTGGGTATTAGTCCAATTTCTTTATATATCATCCCACTTAATGTGCACAAGAATCTATAAGATAGGCACTTTAATTATTCCTTTTTTGTTTGAGACAGAGTCTCGCTCTGTCACCCAGCTGGAGTACAGTGGCACTATCTCGGCTCACTGCAACCTCTACCTCCTGGGTTCAAGCGATTCTCCTGCCTCAGCCTCCTGAGTAGCTGGGACTACAGACACGTGCCACCACGCCCAGCTAATTTTTTGTCTTTTTAGTAGAGACGGGGTTTCACCATGGTAGCCGGGATGGTCTCGACTCCTGACCTCATGATCTGCCCGCCTTGGCCTCCCAAAGTGCTGGGATTACAGGGTGAGCCACCATGTCTGGCTAATTAATTCCATTTTACAGATGAGGAAACCAAGGCACTAAGAGGTTACACAACTCGTTCAAGCATGCTTGGCTCCAGAGTGTACATTGTCTTAGCAGTGCACAATTCTACCTGCTGGAGGAAGGGGCTACAGATTTCTGAAACAGTGAAGTCAGATCTAGGGAAATCTTCCTAGAACTGGAAGTTTTACAGAGTCTACTCCAAGGATGACCCCGAAGTCCAGTGTGTGGGGTCTGCAAAGAGGATGGCTATGAGGATGAACTGGAAGGGTATAAGGGAGAGATGGATCATCAAAGCAGACTGTGTAAAACTTCCAGCTCTAGGATGGGACATGGTGGAAGTGAGGATTAGGGGCAGGGTGAGAAGAGGTTGGCACTATTTCCCTTATCTTCTCATGAGATTTTGTAGCTGAGAATGTCAATCTGGGTTCTACTCAGGGTCATGGCTCTGAGGTATTTAGAACTTGCTTAGATGAAGGAAGAGTGCTAGATCCTACTGAATCCCAGGAACACACAAAGAAAGAAAAAAATGAAGATGAAAAAAAGAAAACATGTACTACACAGAATTGCCACAGCAGAGGCTCTGTCTTCAAGTTCTAAGGCTAATCTGACACAAGCCGGGTATATTCTTCATGCAGCTGACAATGCCAGTGCTCTGGCTAGACCTTTCAGATCTCTTTATACCATTTTCGTGAAACTCTATCCTTTACCTGCACATGCAGAGAGACAAAAGTTACAGAAATTTTACCTCTGAATCTCTCCTCCCCATCCCAGACCCTAACTGTTGGCTGGCAGCTTCCTTGCCTAACTTAGGACATCTGTGATGCATGGCCCACCCTGAACAGTTCCCCGAAGGCTCAGGTTGCAGCCAGTTTTTGCTGGACTTGGCCAAAAGTTGCACCTTGGCTTTCTCCCCTTCTTTGTCCCACTTCCCTCACTCCCCTCCCAGTCTCCCCTGGGAAAACTTTCTTAATCAGTCACTTGCACATGAATCTTCATCTGAGTCTGATTCTCAGAAACTATCTAAAGCCATACCACAAGGCAAGAGGCAGCCTGGGCTGGCTGGAGGGGAAAGTGAAATATGGTCATGGGGAAGTGTTTCTTAGGTAAGCCCTGGAACTGGCGAATTCTATGCTATCACTAAGGTAACTGCGGTGAGCCTGGGAAGAAACATCCAAGTCAATCTGGGGCAATCAAGGAAAGCTTCCTGGAGGAAGTAACATTTGAGCAAAGACTTGAAAGTTCAATAGAGGTTTCCTTGCAAACATGGAGGACAGGTTATTCCAAGCAGGAGAAATGGCATGGGTAAGGGCAGAGAGTCAGGAAAAGTTATGTGTTCTGGGTAAGGGCAGAGAGGCAGGAAAAGTTATGTGTTCTAGCAGTAGTGTCCCTAGGTTCTCGGAGTCTCAAGTTATGAGGAAGATAAACTGCAGGAAGCATACCCATTAGAAACTTGTGGCGTATGGAGGTGGGGTGGATTTGGGAGGGAGACATGGAGGCTCCTAGGCTGACTTTCAGGTCTCTATCTTACTAGATGCAGTTCATTGAGATAGGAACACAGGGAAAGTCAGTATAGAATTGGAGATTAGTTCATTTTCAGATACCTTGAGTTTGAGATGACTGTCATCCAGCCAGGTGAATATTCAGTTCTGGGTGCATCCAATGTGTATGCTAAGCTTTTTACATGTATTTTCTGTTTTTAATTCTTACATAATTCAGCAATGTCTGACTTCCAAATTCAACATGTTTAAACAATGTGATACATGTTTTATCTTTCTGGAGGCATCAGTGCAGTCAAACCTTGGAAAGAGAAGGTGGTTGATATAGTTTGGGTATTTGTCCCCTCCCAAATCTCATGTTGAACTGTAATCTTCAATGCTGGAGGTGTGATTGGATCATGGAAGTGGATCCCTCATGGGTTGGTGCTGTCTTCGCGACAGTGAGCGAATTCCCCGGAGATCTGGTTAAGTGTGTGGCACTGCCAATTTCTCTCTTGCGCCTGCTTTGGCCACGTGGTGTGCCTGCTTCTACTTCACCTTCCACCATGAGTAAAAGCTCCTCAGCCTCCCCAGAAGCCAAGCTATGTCAGTGCTATTCTTTCTGTACAGCCTGCAGAACCGTGAGCCAATTAAACCTCCTTTCTTTATAAATTACCCAGTCTCCGGTGTTTTTTGTTTGTTTGTTTGTTTGTTTTTTGTAGAGATGGAATCTTACTCTGTTGCCCAGGCTGGAGTGCAATGGTGTGATCTCGGCTCACTGCAACCTCTGCCTCCCAAGTTCAAGCAATTCTCCAGCCTCAGCCTCCTGAGTAGCTGGGACTACAGGCACATGCCACCACGCCTGGTAATTTCTTTTGTATTTTAGTAGAGATGGGGTTTCACCATGTTGCCCAGGCTGGTCTCAAACTCCTGAGATAGGCAATCCACCTGCCTCAGCCTCCCAAAGTGCTAGGATTACAGGCATGAGTCACCACACCTGGCCGCAGGTATTTCTTTATAGCAATGCAAGAATGGTCTAATAGACTGGTATAAAGCAAGAAGAGGGATGGCGGTACAAAAGGGCCAAAGCTGAGTGCATGTCTATGGCAGAGCTGCCACTGTGATGGGAAAAGCACTCCCTGGAGGTGTGCAATTCACAGTTTACATAGTCCTTCACTGAAGACCTTAGAAAAGAAAGGTGTGTGTGAGGGAATTAAAAATGTAGGAAAAATAAAGGCCTCATAACTGACTGCCATGGCCCTGTGAATAGATTCAATATCCCCATTCCCATGTAAGCTCTCCTTCCTTGCTCACCGTCTTCCTCAGTCTGCACCACCAGCTCCTCGCTCTCCATTCGGCCCTCAGGGTTAGACAGCAGGAGTCGCAGCCGGATGGTCATGAAGGGGCGCAGGCCTCGCAGGGTGTAGTGGGAGGAGGTCTGGATGACCTCCTCAGCCTCGTACTGCTGCTGGTTGAACACATACTGGTACTGCACGGTGAGGTTGTAGCTATGGCAGCGGGTCACCGTGTAGCCGAAAGGCTCCCACTGCAGGGTCAGCTGCCGGGCTCGGATGTCTACGATTTCCACATTCTGTGGGCCATGCACCGGATCTGCAAGACATGCAGGCAAGAAACAACGGCTCTGAAGAGACCATCAGGAAGCTGGGGTGCATATTCTGCTACAACAGGGAACACAGCTTTTCCAAACATATCTCCACCATTCAATCACTGCCGTTATGATTTTTGACACAGGCAATATAATTTAGAGAACTTTTTTCTTTACATCAATCTCCCTTGTCTTATTTAAATACATGCATCTAATAGAAAACATAAATATATAAAAGGAAAACATCATAAATAAATGTTAACCATAAAAATAAATGTGAAATTGTTAAATTCTTACGGGTGCATCAAAGTGCCACTGAAAACCTTCTTGGTACCACACACAGCACACTCCTCGCTTCTGGGATATGCTTATTTAGATGGCTGCTGAGAGCTGACCTGCCTCTTTATACTGAATTCAGCCCCAACCTGTCCCCTTGGAGGTCAGCCTCTCCTCTTCAGCCAACAACATCCAGATGCACAAGCTGGAAACTGAGTCACAGCCTCAACCCGCAACACCCAGTTTATCCATGCGGTCATCATGACCCATTAACCGTGCTTTAGCATTTCCTCTCTTTTCCTTGACTACACAGTTCATCATTTCCTAACTTCCTACAACACTCTTCTACCCCTCTTTGTCTCCCCTGGCCCCTCTGGGAACATCATTCTAAAAGCCAATCTGAGCATGCCTTCTCACCCTAATGCTGTCTCCCACTCCATGCCTCCTATTGATCTTGGTCCCAGATCACCATACATAACATTGTCTATGTCTAATTTTATTAGGAATATTCTATTTATGCACATTAAATAGATTTTTTTTCTTATATAAAACAGGTTATAACAAACATGATGTTTTTCAAAAACCCTGACGTGTAAAGCTCATTTTATGTTGAGGTTTAGGCATTTGTCTTTGGGGTGGCTTGTTTTGTTTGAGATGGGAGTCTGACTCTGTCTCCCAGGCTGGCGTGCAGTGGCATGACCAGAGTTCATCCCAGCCTCAAACTCCTAGGCTCAAGCAATCATGATCCTCTAGCCTCAGCCTCACATGTAGGTGGGCCTACACCATGCTTGGCTAAGTTTTTATTTTTATTTTTTCACATACGGGGTCTCTCTATGTTGCCCAGGCTGGTCTCAAACTCCTGGGCTCAAGTGATCCTCCTGCCTTGGCTTCCCAAAGTGATGGGATTGCAGGCACCATCCACCATGCCTGGCTCTTGGGTCAGGCATTTGTTATGGTAGAAACATAACTTCTCATGTGATAGATATCCCCAGAAATTCTTGTGTCAGACTTTCTTATCTGGGAGGAGTTAGGCACAGGCTAGAGATTAAATCAGTACTTCTCCCCATACCTACAGGACTTTGCCCAATTATGTATCCTCTTTGGGTCCACTTTTTATTTGATTTGTAAAATGATGATAATAATAGTAGCTAACCTCATGGTAGGGGGAAGGGGAAGTTAGATGAGATGTTTGTAAAGCGGTTAGAATTCAAACTTAATAAGCACTCTACGTATGATAACTGGGGTGTGTTGTTTGTTTTGCAGTAATAGTAATAATATATATGTAATAGTAATAATAATAGTGTTCCACATGCTGTGTCTATCTTGAATGCCTTGTGAGCGGCAGTGCTGGGAGCACCCGTATGCAAAAGGATGGACTAGGGTTCCATCATTGCTCCAACCCCCTCAGAGCATTTAGGGGTAAGGCTACATCTGCACTGATGCAGCAATAAGAAAGAGGGGGTGCTATTGGTGCTAGTTGATCTGTCCCTATGGGCAAAATGTCCTGTAATTTGTGTCAGAGTCTTACCAAAGAACATAGTTCACAGGAATGTCAGGGAACCTGGCAAGCCAGCACAGAGCTGTCCACGTGGCTGCAGGAGTGAGAGTCTTGAGGATAGTGGGCAGCCCTGGCCCTTGATCAAATGAGGAATTCATGGTCACTCTTACAGCCCAATTATTCATGCTCACAGGTCCTTTGGGCAAAGCAGAGCCAGCATCCCCAAATCAAATGGGTGACTCTGAGAATGTGACACTGAACAAGCTGTTGCTGAGGGCCTACTGTGGAACGGAAGGTGAAGTGTGGTCCCTGTAGTTGGGGATTATGATTGGGTGGGGTTGCGGCTGCTGGCTAAACATCTCGCAGTGGTACCGACTGCAATGAGAGCAGATGTACAGGCACACAGAGCATCCCCACCAGCGTTGCCTAGCTGGGGCCTGTCCACTTGTCCAGGTGCCAGAACTCTCCTGGCAGAGAGCCACTGCCCCTGCTCAGGGCCTCTTCAACACGCCTCCCCTGGGTTTGCCCTCCAAAGTGATGCCAAGCCCCAATACAACACTCACCCACATGGCGTTCTCACCTCCCTCCTGAGGCAGGGAGAAAAGGAACATTTAAGACCCACTTAAACCCAAGGCTAAGACCACATTTTATTGAACATCTTAAAATGTACCACATCCCATGTTAAATATAATTTTTGAGATCTTTATTATGGCCTTAATCCACAAACAAAACTATAAAAACAAAACACCATTGATGGAGCTGTAGCCACAAGTGCTGGGCTCTATCTTCTGAACCATCTTATGACCCTAGGAGGGAAGGATGGCCCATCCCACGTTACAGATGAATAACCTGAGGTCCAGAAGTGTGCAGGAATTTGTACAGAGTAGCAAGGCCAGCAGGTGACAAAGTGCGGTTTTGAATTTGTGTCTGCCTGACCCCACATGTAGTGTGCAAAGTAAAAACTCTCTGTAAGTTATCAGTTGCACTCTCTATGTTAAAAATCTCACTACCTGGGGGGAAGGCATATCACTAGCTCTGTCCTAGAGGAAACCAAAGCTCTTTGAGACAAAATGATTGGACTAAAGCCACAGAGTGAGAGGCACAGCCAAGATACGAGGTAGGCCAGAGTCGAAAACCTGTGTTTTCTCAGCACCTTGACGCCACCGGAGACTGAGACCAGGGAAAGAACATAAATATGAGGCATGTCGCCTTCATCAGAAGTCTGGGGAGACTTGAAGAGAATATTGAGAGAAAGCCAAAATACTATAAGGCAAAAATGACTTGGGTGTCAGGAGCCCAGGACCTGCGGGAGAGCGTGGTACAGTGATGTAAACACATTTAGTGCAAAGCTGACCGCTGGCCTTTTGATCCCTGGCCTCCATTCTCCCTGGAGCTCACCTCTGGAGGTGTGCATATACACACATTTCTGCTTCTCTTAAAGGAGTAAACAGGAGCATCTTTTTAAAGAAGACAAGGATATTGTGATCTTGCCACACAGCAAAGAGACTCTTCCAGACCGGGAAAGTTGGGATACAGGAAAAGCCACTTATTCCCTCTTGTGCATGTGTTGTGACTGTCACGGCGGGCCCCAGGTACAGTGCTGCTGACTAGAGCGTGGCTTGAAGCGAGACTCTGGCACTCACTATCTGGGTGACCTCGGGCAATGGCACTTCATCGCTGAGCCTCCATCTCCTCATCTATAAAGTGGAAATTATTACACTAGTCTCAAAAGGCTGTTAATGAGCATAAAATGAACTGTAGAGAGAGAGAAAATTGCCTTTGCCTAACAGTAGGTACTCCTCTTAGAATGAATTGAATTGGAGAAATGCCTTTGGAAGCTTGTGTGGGGTAGAAGCTGCATTCTTGGGGCCTCAGTATCACTTACGCTGAGACTCCAGTGGAAGAGAAAAATAAACCCACTGGGGGCTTGGATAGAATAAGAGAGGCGTGAGGGTGAACAAATGGCAGAATATTGGGTGAAGCCCAATATGATCACTCCCTAAGTGATTTTTAGATCTCCAGCAAGGCCCTCAAAATACAACAAAGACGTTTGCTGTGCCTAGATCTCCTGTGGGTTCTAGAAAGGACTGAGGTCTGCATGCCTTGGGCCTAATAAGATACCACGTGGGAACACAGGGACCAGAGGCAAAGGAACCTTGGAAAGTGTGCTCATGTGTGTTACTGAAATCTTGGGAGATGATTTTGGGGGTTCTACTGGCTATGAAAATTCAGAGATTCAAGGAAATCTGTTTGTATTCCAAAGGCAAGAAGGACTCTGGTGAACCCAGAGATTCGGTACCTGCAGGTGAAAGCATTTTGTAAATCTGAGAACTCGCATTCAGGAAAAGGGAAAGACAATGGCTATTAAGTAGCAACTCTGGGCTAGGTGCTACCCTTAGCACTTGTGTCCTAAAAACAATTCGATGGTATAGGAAGTTGAGACTCAGTGAAGAGATGTAACTTACCCAGGGCCACACGGCCGAGCCCCCCATTCTCTGGGCTCCCATGAATGGGTCAGTTACATATGTATACACACAAGCCTGTCCCGAACATGGGCAGAATCACAGATGGGTCTGGGATAAGAGTACACATTTTAGTCTGTGGCCCTTCCCCCTTCTCCTTCCACCCAACTGCATCTCCTCCTACAGGGGGCCTCACATGTATGTGTGCAGTGACCTCAGTTCTCAGGTGCAAGCTCTGTCCACTTCCCCCAGACATCCGTTCTTTGGTCATGGCACTTTGCACTGTTGTCCAACACACTTAGCATTTGTCACACTGCCCAGGAATTGCTTGTTCATGTGTTTGTCTCCCCTCTCGGGCTGCAACAGACCATGTTCTGTTTGCCAGTAACCTCAGAACGTGGCACAGGGTCTGTCAAGGGGCAGTTCCTGTGAGATGAACAGATGGTGACCTGTTCTTGGGAACTGAGCTCAGACTCTGTGTTTCCACAGTCCTTGTTCTGTCCCCTTCGGCATGTCAGCTGGGTCTTTAAGGGTATTTTTTTTTTTTTTTTGCATTCAAGCAAGAGAATATCCTGAAATCCTATTCAATGGAAACTAGGTTTTAGAGTGTGATGGAAGCATTCATGCTTTCAGTCTGACCCCTCTAAACCTCATCTGCCAAACCCAGCTTCCGCTGGGTAATTGCCTGCAGCATGGAGAATCTGGGGTTTACATTTGGGTTGGTGCAAACAAGTTGGAAATTGCTAAGAAAGCCTTGCGTGTGCAGTGGAGATTGGTTTGTTGAATTTACATCCCCCGTGTAAATACAGCCAAGCCTAGAGCCTATGGTTTCTGCCTCCAGATAAAGCCCTGTCCGTATGACCTTCTTGAGTAACAGCCCACAGGCCAAGAAGATGGCAAACGGTGTGAAGAGTGTGGCTTGTCTGGGAAGCTGGAAAACCATCCTCTGATAGGAAATCAAAGTGGCTCTACCTCTGGATGCACTTTCTGTATGCTGTTAGACTAGACAACAGTGGCCTTGTTCTATGCCCTGTACTTTAGAGAGCCACTTTGGCCCACTTCAGACTGTGCCCTCTTCTTGGAGCAAGGGATCAGGGGGCCAATGGGCGGTCCAAAGGACCTGGTTCTGTCCTCTCCCTTCTGGTCCAGGCTCCACATATATGACACCCTAGAATTCCCTGCCCAGAGGCCCTACAATCAGTTTCTTCCCTTGTTCTGTCCTTCCTGTGAGTGGCCGTTGGCCCAAGGATGGCCAAAGGATGGCTGTCTGGGGGACGTGGACAGAACTTGCACCTGAGGACTGAGGTTGCTGTGCACACACATATTGTGGGGACCTTGTGGGGAGAGATGTGGTTGGGTGAAAGGAGAAGGGGGAAGGGGCCACGGCCTGACATTTTTATTCTTATCCCAGATCCTGTGATTACGCACATGTTAGGGACAGGCTTGTGTGCAGGCATGTGTGACTGACCCACTCAGGTTTTCAGAAGCTTCTCCATTCTTACTGCGGACTCAGGAAGGCAGGGTGGTCCTCCTCACCTCTGAACCCTGCTCCTCTTTCTACATCAGCTCTTATTAAAGCACCATGTCCATCCTGAAGTACCATTTTCATTCTAATACCCGAGC
This sequence comes from Hylobates moloch, assembly GCF_009828535.3. NCBI lineage: Eukaryota > Metazoa > Chordata > Mammalia > Primates > Hylobatidae > Hylobates > Hylobates moloch. The sequence goes on along the minus strand of NW_026652296.1, from coordinate 18,257,026 downwards.
CCACCCTGCAACAGGTACCTTCCTGCCCCCAAATGCCCCTGAGTCATTTTCCACTTCTCACTTATCAAATCCTGTATTCTTAAAGCAAAGCAAGGGATTATAAATGCCTTCACACCTCCATGCCTCTGCCCAGCTATTTCCTCTGCTTGAGATGCCACCAACAAATCCTCATTCAATATTTTCAAGGCCCAGCTCCAATGCCACCCTTTACTTGTGACTTTCTCTAACAGTCTCCCTTGTCCATAATTAATGCCTCGATGACGTTTTTTTTTCCTTAACATGCTATCATATGTCTCCCATAGCTCTTATCAGACTTCAGGGTTATTGTTCATATGTTTGGTTCATGTTCACCTCCACTGCCAACCTGTGAGACCCTAGATCTCCTCATTTTATAACTATAACATACAGCTGCTGAATAAATGAATTAAGTACATAAATGAATAAATCTAGAAAGTAGTGATAGCTGAAGACCAAACCACCCGAATTTAGGTGCTAATACAGGGCAGGGGAAAAACAATAAGTAGAGGGTTGAATCAGGAACTCTTTACACTCCAATTGTTAAGGGTAATCATGTGGTTAAGTCAGAATTGGCTCCCTTTTCTGTCCTGTATGGACTCGGCCTCCATCCCTCCTGTCAAAGGCAATAGCTGTAGAATCTTCTAATGACCTTAATCAAGGCAGAACGTCTTATTAAAAAAGAAGCAGCAAAACAGATTTTCAATTCATGAATTTGCTACATATTCATCTTTGCATGTGGAGTTGGCTGTAGCATATGTACTGTTCAAAGTTGAACCTAAATTGAGATAATTTGGGGTATGGGGCTGAAAATGTGGAGGTGGATAGCTTGTATGTAAAGTTAATTTTTTATCCATTTGGAGATGCAATTTGAGTTCTTTTCAAATTAAATGGCAATGGAGTCCTAGGCAGCTGGAAACATTATTGCCAACATAATTTGATACTGCAAGAGCAGAAATATGTTGACAGATAGTTCGATGTGACCATTAATTTGCACTTTCTGCATGGAAATGATACACGAAGGGAATAAAAAGGTAAGGGGAACAAAAATAAAATCCATCTTCTTTCCAGCATCATCCAAACCCACTCTCTTATTTTCTACCACCTCTTCTAATTTATTGCAGATATTTGGTGGACAAGAATTTGTTGAATACTAGTTCACTATTCCTAAACCAAAAATCTGAAATCTGAAATATTTCAAAATCTGAAACTTTCTGAGTGCCAGCATGATGCTCAAAAGAAATGCTCGTGGAAATATTTCAAATTTCAGAGTTTCAATATCGGGGATGTTCGACTGGTAAGTATAACACAAATCTTCCAAAATCTGAAACATTTCTGGTTCCAATCATTTCAGATAAGGGATATTCAGCCTGTATTATCATAGGTGTCTTATAAATATAAGCAAGCATAGGAATCCACGAGCTCCATTTGGAGATGCTGGTAATTCCACAATATAGAAGCACTACATCCTACTTGTGCTGATGATCAGAATCACCTGAAGCTGGAGCATGTCACTTTGTGATAAGGCAACTCGGTTGCTACCCTCCTATAGCAATGCCACAGAGAATGTAATCCATTCACGTGTTCATTGTCTCATTTCTTAATTGAGAACTACCCACTGAGCATGGAGGCATCATGACACGGGGAAAAGAACATTGGTTCTGTGATCACCTGAACCTAAGCACATCACTTACCCTACCCGTGTCTGTGCCTTATTTTTCTCATGTAGGAAATGTAGATGATACTCCCTCACTCTTAGGGCTATGAGGTGAATTAAGAAGACAATATATTCCAGAGTCTTGGATGGTACTAGACACAGTTGCATTCCCTCAAACCCAGAGTGGGAGGTGAGACAGAACAGCCACTGAGACAAACAGGGCTTGTGGAGGTTTCTGTGGATCTCTGACCTGGTTCTGAGTCTAGTTGACTAGTGGACTCATTCTTTTAACCAACTGTAGTTTAGTGTTAGAAAGCTTCCATTAATGCCCTTGCAGTTATTGCTGTATCTACTCCTTCCATTCTACATATATATCCTTAACCTCTGAGATGGGCCAGGCATTAGGGATGTAGGTGAATGGGACACTTTCTTGCCTTTGTGAAACTCATGCTAGGGGGATGAAATAATTTTGAAAGATGATATGATGAAGCTTGATAAGTCTTTTGCAGGGGAAGTATTGGGCTTCTGGACAATAGACACAGTATAGCACTGAAACTCATCTAAGCCAATTTGATGATGATGCATGCACAACTCTGACATTCTTTATCATAGAAACCAAAGCCATTAAAGAAATTTAAGGTGAGCGAGGGTTAACGATTCCCCAACAACTGCATTATTAGATGATAATAAAAGCAAGCCTCTGGCCAAATTCTACTATACAGATGGACACATTATACAAGCATTTATTAGCAAATGGGCACAAAGCAGCTCAAACAATCTATTTCATAAAGTTCATGAAGTCCCAGCAATAGATAAATTAGTTACTATTTTTCATGAAAGGTTCATTTGAGGCAAGTACAACAATACTCTAAGGCAGAAGTTGGAAAGCTTTTTTTTTTTTTTTTTTTAAGGGCCAGACAGTAAATACTTAAGGTTGTGCACCTTTGCAGGTTAGATAGTCTCTGTTGCATCTTTCCATCCCTGCTATTATAGTGCAAACGTAGCCATAGACAACATGTACACAAAATAGGTGTGGCTGAGTTTCAATAAATGTTTATTCACAAAAAGTTAGAACCTTAGGCTATAGCATGCTTACTCTTGTTATGGAGGCAAAATAAATGACTATGATTGTCACTTTAGGCAGCCAGTAATCCTCCTGATCTCATGGCTAACACAGTACTGTTTAGGAATCAAGGTTTTGACACCATCCCTAAGGTCGAAGACTAGAGGTCTTATAGGATTATTCTTCATAATGTACTTTTGGAGAGTATTTTAAAACCATTTTGGCCAATACACATAGTTTAAATATCTTTCATTTCACCAATTAGAACTTACTTGTAACATTTATTACGCTAGTCCACAGGCTCTTGATTTCAACCACAGCAATCAATTTCTAATATTTAGTTTGCTAATTAGCAAAATGGATGTTGTTGATCAAGATATGATATCAGAATAGCTGGGAAAATAGGCGTGTACTCATCACATCTGGTTAGTTTTTTTTAATTTTTTTTTAGAGGCAAGCATCTCACTATTTGCCCAAGCTGGTCTCGAAATCCTGGCCTCAAGTGATCCTTCTGCCTCAGCCAGGGAGACAGAGCAAGACCATGTCTCTAAAAGAAAAAAACTATATATATATACACACACACACACACACACACACACACATATGTGCATGTATATATATGGTTATCATATGTTATTTTGATATATGATATCAAAAGCACGTGGTGTACTTAGAGTTGTCTCTGAGGTATGGGTTCTTGACTGCAACACTAGCATACTTCCCTAAATGGTGTGTTCTTGATTGTAAGGCTCTCAATACTGGTACTAGCTCTCAATAGCTTGACCAATACAACTCACCCATCACACCCCACTGTGTAAGCTTAAATATTTGAGATAAATTACCAACAATGTAATATTTAGTCTAGAGACCAAGAATTCTTTCCTGAAAAAGGGGTCTTGGGCAAAGGATGGATAGGATTAAACCAGGTAAAGGGGAAGAATGTGTACAGGAGAGGACAAGAGAGGGAGAAAAGGGAGTGGGAAGGTTAACCCCAGATAAAGGAGGCAGCACACTTAGAGTCTAAGAGACAACAGCAAGGAGGCTAATGGCCACGGAGATTGCCATGCTTGAGTGGACAGTCCACAAGAGCAAGAATCCTTGCCTTTCACCACTCATGCACACCCCATACAGTGATGTGCTAGGCCAGTCTGGGTGCTACACTTTGGTCCTCCTACCATCCCTAAGAAGAAAATGAGGATAACAACTAGGGCAGCTGTAACAGTACGATAAGAGTATTATTTGCCAAAAGTAAAGCACTGGACAGTCCTTTGTTTTGTATTAGAGTTTCTACCATGTGCTGATAACTATACTGGATGTAGGAGTGAACCAAACAGGCAAAAACCCTCTGTGCCCTTGTAGTGTGTATATTCTAGTGGGGGTAGAAGATTAAATAATATATCAGATAAATCAGAAAAGTGTGTAACACATCAGATAGTAGTAAGTGCTGTGGAGAAAAATCAAGCAGGGAAGAGAGACTGGAGGGTTGGGAAAGGCTTATGTCTACAATTTTACTTCTTTGATTTGAGGCCTTGGCATCAGCTCCTTGATCTTTCCTGATCTTTCTTCTTCATTTACCCTGAAGTTTTTACTTTTTATTTCCCATGGCTTAGCTCGAAATATTTTTTGAGCATCTATAGGGTGGCGAGCTAGTTTTGGGGGACATAGTGTTAATAAAAATAGACATAATTCCTGCCTCCTTTGCGCTAAATCCAGTGAGAAAAACAGACTAAAACAACCATCATGCAGCCAAACATATGAGCTAACCAAATTGCATGTGTTTTGAAGGAAATATAGATGCTATAATATGATGATAATGCAAATAAAAAGTGTTTTGAAAGAAACATAAGGGATTGATTGGATAAAAATGGCAAGCTACGTACAGTAGTCAGGGAAGACGACTGCAGAGGTGACATTTGGACTGAAAGGTGTCACTCTTCCCTCTCTATTCCCACTTCTCTCCCAGTTTCCACTCATTCTTTTTTGTTTTTGAGACAGTCTCGCTCTGTCACCCAGGCTGGAGTTCAATGGCGTGATCTTGGCTCACTGCAACCTCCACTTCCCAGGTTCAAGCGATTCGCCTGCCTCTGCCTCCCAAATAGCTGGGATTACAGGCACACCACCACGCTCGGCTAATCTTGGTATTTTTAGTAGAGATGGGGTTTCACCACATTGACCAGGCTGGTCCTGAATTCCTTAATTCAAGTGATCCACCCGCCTTGGCCTCCCAAAGTACTGGGATTACAAGTATGAGCCATTGTGTCCAGCCTCCACTCATTCTTGAGGCCTTCCTTTAAACATTAGTTCTTCCGAGAAAGCCGTCGCTCAAAAGCTTCTCTCGCCCAGTTGGGTATGTGTCCCACCCCATCCCACTCAGATGAATGTAAAATTGGGTCCAATCAGGGCTAGTCCCACAGTCCTATCCCATAGGTCCTCCAGTCAGTTTGGGGTACGGAGGGGGAACCCAGAGTCAGATATAACCCAGATTCACGAAGCAGCCTATTGACCGGGGTCATGGCCCTCGGGCCCACAGTAAGCACAAAAACTGAAGCCCAAGGGCCTTCAGCCAGTTATTCAGCCATTGTCTTTGGCTCCAAACATGCCCTCTGTATCTTGCTTTACGGTGCTAAGGCTAGGATGGCACAAATCACATGTGCTCTACTGTCTGGCTGCATGCGGGTATCTGTCCATAGCGGGCAATAGAGGGAGCCTGCGGGGCTGGAGGATGGGGAGACTTGAGCATCAGGTATCCATGTAGCCAGTTCATTCTGTCACAGCATTTGGATCTAGCTTGCAGTTTCCCCAACACTTACAGAGCCAGCCTCATTGCAGCACCTCAGAGACACCAGCACCAGCCTCTTTTCGTTCTTCTCAACTCTGGCAGTAGCTGCTCCCCATAGTTGCCACCTTGGTCTAATGTTTTCATGTTCTCTTTTAATGATTTCCATTTCCTAGGCAATTCTTTATATACAGTTAACCAGAGGTTCACAGTGCCCTTGTTGTTTTGGTAATTTTTTTTTTCCCACAGATCCTAAGCCAAAAAAAAATACCCAACAGTTTCATGTTTTAGTTGTTCCAAACAACTTAATAAGTATTTGCATCCTAACAAATAAGAAGAGTGGTTTGAGAAAACAGTACACACAAATCAAAATAAAGCTATTTTTTTCTTTCTTTCTTAACTACAATTACTTCCTAAAAGGATGCATGTATCTGTTGAGCATTACACAATTTCTCAAACTGAGGATTCAGATTAGACAGACATTGCCACTTTCGTTGCCTGTTCCATGTTGATTTTGGCAAAAAACTTGCATTTCATCATGGCAATTGCCAGAAGCCCAATTCTGCCAAGATATGACATCAGAAGGAATGTAGCCCAATCTCATGTTGAAACTGTGGGCCCCTTCAAGTAGTCATTTGTAGTGTGTCTGACAGATGATGCTGTGTTTTCCATGATACTAGTACTACTGGTGCTCTTGTGAGTTAAGAGCGGTGTCTTACACTGTCTCAACACAGTTTGAAAACCAGGATAGTTAACAATTCTGTATAGGCAATTCTGTCTGTTATAAGTATCATGATTTATCTCCAAATTAGACCTTGACTGATGCAGGACCCCACTGCCTAAACTTCCTTAATATTCCACGTTCCCATCTTTGTCTCCCAGTATTCCACACAGCCTAGGCACCTCATACCCAGAAATCTGATGTCCTCCTAGCTGCCACATTCTGCTTCCCAGCTCCATCTCAGACCTTGACCTTCCCTCTCTGCCCCATCCAGATGCAGTCCCCTGGACTGTGGCTGAGCCGGGGAGCGGGGTGGTCAGCTGTGTGCCTCCTGCCACATCAACTGCTCAGGTGCTCAAATGCTGGGAAGAATTAAAGGGACAGAGGCAAACGACTGCAGCCTGAAGACAGAGACTTTGGAATGTTTAAAAATTATTTTTGCGTTAGAGGAAATCGGGTTGGGAAAAGAGAAGCAATTTTGAAATTACATGGTTTCGGTTTCCAGAGAAAGGAAAAAAGATTTGGGGTGAAGAAAAGGAGAAGTCAAACCCATAACATCTGGTTTGGTTTCACTTCAATTCCCACTTGATTCATGGCAAGTTGCTTTATTCATTTAAAGAAAAAAAAGGAAAAGAAGAAAAGCTGGAGAAAGAATAAAACCCGAAACATTCCTGATAGTCAAAAGCCACCTAGCACTGGGCCCGGGTATTAAACATTCTGAACACTTTACTTGTCCTGGCTGTGAACAATAGGGCACTGGAATTAGAAAAGTCTCAGCATAGCTAATTCGCCATCACTGCCTAAGAAGCCATGCGTAAATCAAATTGTTTCTACACTACGTAAAAACAAACAAAAGTAATATCTCCTAATTGGACTCTGATCGCCTCTCTTCTAGAAGTACTACCTTTTTTTCAGCTGGAGAATTTGGCTTTTCATATTCAGATCCAGGGCTTTTCAAAGCTGAGGCTGCTCATAGCTGACAACCCCCCATCCCAGGACATTCTTGATCTCCCAAGGAATCACATTAATCTACAGACACTACTCAGGACTGCTGAACCTTGAAGAGCCCTGCTGTGTCAGCAGCCCCAGAAATGCCTGCCAAGCTTTTTTATGATGTCCAAAGTTTTATTCTTTGAAATGTATAAGAGTGTCATTAAACTGAAGGAACACTTTCAAGTGAAAACCACCGTCAGTTGAGGGAGGCTTATTTTCTGTCGAATCTCATTTGAGACTTACCTAGGCAATGAAAAAGGCAATTGACAAAACAAGCTGTCCATCTCAGTTAACTTGTGGGAACAAGAAGGGAACCCCAGTAGAACAGGGATCACAGTAGAACAGTAGCTAGAAGACACATTATCTGACTGCCTGCCTCACTCATTTGCGAAGTACCTGCTGGCCTTGTTGAGCACCTCTCAGAAAAGATGAGGGGTTAAAATGCACACGTTCTGTTTCCTGACTGACCCCTCTAATAGGGGCTGACATTTGGCCATGACATTGTGAGACACAATCCTAGCACAGGCTTTTACATAAGCACCAAATGATAATTCTACATATCAGAATCTCAAAAACGATCGCTACTCTTCCTCCTTGACTTTCATTTTTGACTTAGCCTTCTAAGGATGGCCTCTGCAAAATATGAACTCTCCTTAAATGTCATCAGTCTCGATGCCTTTTCCACTTTCCATCTTCCTCCATCTGCAAATAGTCTTGCTCAGATACTTGATGTTTTCATATTTTCTATCTCTTGCACATCAAAACTTATTTATGAATTGTGTGACATTGAAAAAATACTTTTACCCTTCCTGGCCCCGGATTTATAATTATACATACCTCCTACATTTCTTGTAGGGTTTAAATAAAATTATATGCATGCATTGTTACTGGGATATTGTCACCATCGTGCTGTATAACAAATCACCCCCAAAGCCACTGGTTTACAGCAACAGGCATTTATTCTTAAGCTCATACATCTGCTTGTATAATCTCCTGATGTGGATCAGCCAGGCATGGCTCCAGGCTATGAGTTGTGCCCAGGTCTGCCTGATGTATGCTTATTCTACAAACCAGGTTGAAGGAGTGGTAGCCCCTCAGAGTAAGTTCTTTCCATGATGAATGCACCAGAGCCGAGCCAAGCCAACCCATGTAAGAGCTCTTATGGCCTCCCTCATGTCAAGCTTGCTAATACCATATTGACAGAGCAAGTCACACAGGCAAGCTCAACATCAATGAAGCCACTTGTCCCACAGTTGGAAAGGGTGGGAGTAGCAGAGGTGAGTGTATATTTACTGAAAGATAACTCAAACTATCAGATCAATAGATGGGTATGTTTTGGTTAACATGACAGGCCAACACTCCTTCACATAGTACAGGCTTGATCTCCCGAGGGAGGAAAGTCTGACTTTGAGTCAGGTGTGTGGAGAGCCAGAAGATTCTGCTAAAGCCATAAGATGTAGGCAGTTTCCTGTTCTATGTTCATTTTAACTATTATGGAATGTGTCTCTTGGAGAGAAGGGCAGAAGTCTAATAGAGAGACCTGGAGAAGCCACCCTGGCATTTGCAGTCTTTGTCAATCTCAATATGAACATTCTCATCTACCAGCCAAACTGGTCAGGTGAGTTATTCCTGTCCTCACCTCCCAAATGCTGTCTCAGACCACATCCCTCCACACACCCTGATATCCTCTGCCCCAAATCAAAACTCTACAGTAGGCAAAAATATCAGCCCCCAAAGAGGTTCACATCCTAATACTCAGAACCTGGGAATCTGTTATCTTACACGGCAAAAAGAACACTGTGAACGTGATTAAGGATCTTGAACTGGTGAGATGATCCTGGATTATCTGGGTGGGCCCCATGTACTCATAAGGGTCCTTATAGGAGGGAGGCAAGAGGGCAGAGATGAGAAATGATGTTAGGCTGACAGCTTCGAGGATGGAGAAAGAACAGCAAGCCAAGGCATAGAAGTGGCCTCTAGAAGCTGGAAAAGGCAAGAAACAGATTCTCCCCCAGAGTCGACCAAAGGAACACAGCCCTGCAGACCCATCTCAGACTTCTAACCTCCAGAACAATAAATCAGTGTTAACTGCTAAGCTTGTGGTGAATTGTTATAGCGGCAAGATGAAACTAACACAAACCTCAAAGACTGCTCTGCTTATTTCTGTATGTTTATTGACACTCTTCACTCTCACTGCCTTCCCTCTGTAGACCCATTATGTTTTTTACACTGTCTTCTGCCTGAATGAGTTCTTGTGAAATACACATAATTGTTTAGTATGCATGTATTTTTAATTATGTAGATTGGAATGTGTTCTAGCTCGTTTACCTTTTTGTCACTCAACACTACACTTTTGACACTCACCCAGGCTGCCGTGTGCTCTTAGTTCATGATTTTCAACCATTGCATGGGGTTCCGGGGTGTGTTCTCTCCATAATTTATCAATCTGCTCCCCACTGACAGACGCTGTTAGCTTCTTACTCATCACTACCAGAAATCACACTGTAGTAGACCTTCTCAGGTGTCTCCTTCTAGATTTGTGTGAATTCCTTTGTGGTTTACATTCCTAAGGGCAGAAATACTGACATATAGGCTATGTGTAAACTTAATTTGACAAAGTACTGTCAGATTGTTTTCAGAACAGCAGCCCCAAAACTTTTAGCTGTATGTAAAGGTACCTGTGAACCCACATTCATCCAACCTTTGGTATTATCCAATTTTTCTACCTTTTTACCAATCTGATGGGCACTACATATTTTTTCCCATTACTATTTTACTTTATATTGTTTCAGTACTAAGGAGTTTGAGAATTTCTTCCTATATTTATCAGCCTTTTGGATTTTTATCTTTATAAACTCCTTATTCAAATCCTTTGCACAATCATCTACTCATCTGTAGAATTCTTTGTATATTCTAGGGATTTTTTTTTGTTCATGATAATCTCTAATAAATAAGAGTCCTTTATTTTTGATGTAATAAAATCAACCAAGTGCCGGGTGCGGTGGCTCATGCCTGTAATCCCAGTACTTTGGGAGGCCGAGGCAGGCGGATCACCTGAGGTCGGGAATTTGAGACCAGCCTGACCAACATAGAAAATACAAAATTAGCCGGACGTGGTGGTGCATGCCTGTAATCCCAGCTACTCTGGAGGCTGAGGCAGGAGAACTGCTTGAACCTAGGAGGTGGAGGTTGCAGTGAGCTGAGATTGTGCCACTGCACTCCAGCCTGGGCAACAAGAGCAAAACTGTCTCAGGAAAAAAAAGAGAGAGAGAAAGAAATATGAAAAATAAATAAAATCAACCTAGTTTTTAAACTTATGGTTTGTTATTTTTTTGAAATATCTCCCTAATGGTAGACATGAAATCTGTTCTCAAATATTCCATGTCTCCCTTGCTCCAGGCACATGGTCAGGTTGTACTTTCCTTTGAAGTTAGGTATAGCCATGAGACTTTCCTCACCCAGAGGTAAATGAGAAGATATCACCTGTCACTTTCAGGGCTGTTTTAAAGCCCATGTGTGATTGGCCCATTTCACTTTCCCCTGTTGACCTATGGGATCACAACGCACTAGCGAGAGAGAGATTTCTGTTGCGGGTTAAGCCATCAGATTTTGGGGTCATTTGTTCCTTGAGCATACCTAGCCTATCCTGACTTATTCTTTTTTTTTATTTATTTTATCCCATTCCCCACTCTCCTACCATGAGCAACCATTTTAATATATTTATTTTGTGTTCTTAGAAAATGCATCCTATTATGCGTGCATTTTTAAAATTTAGATAAATGGTGTTGGGTTGTCTCACTCTGTTTCTTACTTTCTTCACTCAGCATTATGCTTTTAAGGTTCAGCCACACTGCTACACATGCATATCAAATCTGTTGTTGTTAAATGCTGTGTGGGTGAGCCACAGCTGTGATTTCCCTCTCTTCCTTTCCCTATGAAAGACACAAACATTTTTTTGAAGAAATCTTTGCCCAACTCTAGTCTACAAAATCATTCTGCAATATTCTTTTCTAACTTTGTAGCTTTATCATTCACATTGACAACTTAGGTCTCTAGAGTCCATCACCCTGGTAGTAGGTATTAAGGCGATATTCAGTTTTATTTTCCCCTGCAGAGTAAAAAAAATTTCCTCAAAACCATTTGCTTACTATTCTGTCCAGTTGATCTGTAGAGCCATCTCTATCGCACATGAAGTTTCTAGATATACATGAAATGATTCTTGAGCTTTCCATTCTGTTCTATTGATCCACTGCCTATTACAGCATGAATTTTTATAGTTATGGCTTATTAGTATATTTTATATATTCATGTACAGAAGGGTACATCTTCTGTTTTTTTAATCCCTCCTTGAAGTTGACTACTATGATTTTTCCCCTCTATATACATTTATTAGAGAAAGTTTATCAAGTTTGTTAAACATTTAACAGAAATTTTTATTGACACTGAATTAAATTTATAGATAAATTCAGGAAGGATTTTCATTTGTGTAATATCTTCCCATCCATGGCCACAGATTTTTTCCCCATCTATTCAGGTCTTCTTTTAACTCTCTTATTAAAGTTTTCTCCATTGAGATTTTATATATTCTTAGACTACTTAAACCCTAAATATTTGATCATTTGTATTACAATTGTCTTAAATTAGATTTTCTAGTTCATTATTGGTGGTGTACAGACACGCTATTGATTTTTGTAAGTTAATCTTATATCTGGCAACCTTGTTGAACTCTCTTATTACCACAATTTTTGATTGCAATTGATTTTTCTAAGAGGATTATCATATCATCTACAAACAATGAGTTTTATTTCTTTGCAATCCTAATACATCTTATTTCTTTTTCTTTCCTTAGAGTTTGGGCCAGAAACTCCAGCATTCTGTTAAATAGCAATGGTGGCTCCACTCTTCTCCCTGCTCCAAAAAGGAATGCACCTGCATTTTCTATATTAGGTATAATATTTGCTGTAGAATTTTGGCTTATAAACTGGCAATCTAACAAAAGTTTCCCTTTATTTTCTAAGGGTTTTAAAAATAATCATAAATTGGTGAATATCTTTATCAAATGCTTATCACCTATTCACTCATTTAAGGGCATTTAGACAGTTTCAAGTTTGGGGTAATTAAGAGTAAATCTACTATGGACATTCATGTATCAAATGCTTGTCTCAAGGATTGAAATAATCATATGATTTTTATTCTTTAGCATATTTAAAGTAGTGAATTACACTAACATTGAAAAAAAACTTGCTCCTGGGATAAGCCCCATATAAATATAATTATTATTTTTGTAAAACAGTGTTGACTTTGTTAGCTAGCATTTAACATAGAATGTATTTTCTATACATTCACACATGAAATGGGCCTCTATTTTCTTTTCTTGTATTCTTATCAAGATTCCAGTAAATCCAAGTAACCCTTTGGTCTTATTTTCTAGAACAGTTTTCATAAGTTTAAAATTAAGTCTTCTTTAAAAGTTTGGTAGAGCTCACCTTTAAATCATGTAGTGTTTTGAAGAAGGGCTTGACTACCATTTCAATGTCTTTAATGATTCATTTAAAAGTTTTTTCTCCTTATGTAAATTTTGTCATTTTATCTTTTCCTAAGATTGCATTCAATCTAGTTTCCAATTTAATAACACATAGTTCACTATATTCTTTTTGTTTCTTTGTTTTTGAGATAGAGTCTTATGCTATGACCCAGGCAGGAGTGCAATGGCATGATCACAGTTCAATGCAGCCTTGACCTTCAGGGCCCAAGTGATTCTCCCACCTCAGCCTCCCAAGTAGCTGAACTATAACCATGAATCACCACCCTGGTTAATTTTGTTCTTTTTTAAAATAGATATAGAAATAATATATATATTAAAAAATATAAATATATATAATATATAAATATATATGATATAAAAATATATATAATATATAAATATATATAAATAAATATATAGAAAAAACATAATATATATAAAATATATAGAAATATATATAAAATATATAGAAATATATATATATATAAAATATATATAGAAATGGGGTCTATGTTGCCCAGGCTGGTCTCGAACTCCTGGACTCAACTGATTCACCTACCTCGGCCTCCCAAAATGCTAGGATTATAGGTGTGAGCCACCATGCCTGGTCTCACTATATTCTTATTTTTTTAAAAAACTGCATTTATTACATCTTTCTTTCTTTGTCAGTTTGCTCTGGTTTTTAGTACTCTTTTCAACTAAGAGTTTTCATTTTTTAAACTCTTCTCCATTCAATTAATAGTGCTTCTTATTTTATTAATTTTCTTCTTGTTTCTTTGGGCTTTTTCTGATATTCTTGGGTTGAATGCATGCTCCTATTTTTTAGCATTTAAAATAATTATATATTCACAAGAAGTTGTAAAGAAATGTCCAAACGGTGCTTGGGACAGGAAGATCTCAAGCATCTTTCGCCCAGCCTCCGCCAATGTTAATATCTCATGTAACATAGTACAATATCCTAAGCAAGAAATTGGCATTGTCACAATCCAGAGTTAATTCAAACTTCCCAGTTATACATGCATTCATTTGTGAGTATGCAAGTGTGTGTTTAATTTTATAAAATTGATCACATGTGCAGCTTCATGTTACTACCACTACAATCAAGACACAGAGCTGTACCATCACAAGGCTCCGAATTGCTATGGTTTGAATGTTTGCACCCCCTCCAAAAGTCATAGTGAAACTTAATCCCCAATGCGACAGTACAGTAGTCCCACCTTATCTTCGGTAATGCTTTCCAAGACCCCTGGTGGATACCTGAAACCATGGATACTACCAAACCCTGTGTGTGTGCTATGTTTTTTCAATCTGATAACCAAGAGGGCTACTAAGTGACTAAAAAGTGAGTAGCATATATAGCATGGATATGTTGGAGAAATGGATGATGCACATTCTGGCAGGATGGAGCAGGATGGCATGAGGTATCATCACATTATTTTAAAAAGTGACATTTTTAAAACTTATGAATTATTTCTGGAATTTTCCATGTAACATCTTCACACTGTGGTTGACTGTAATTGAAACCAAGAAAAGTGAAACTGTGGACCAAGGGGGAATACTGTGTTAAGAGGTGAAGCATTTAGGAGTCCACCTTCAAAGATGGGATTAGCGCCTTAGAACAGGGCTTAAGGGGGCAAGTTTTCTTCTCCCATCCCTCTGCCATGTAAGGACACAGCGTTTGTCCACCCTGCATGATGAAGCAACAGCGTGCCATCTTGGAAGCAGAGAGTGAATCCTCATCAGACACCAAATTTGCCAGATCTTGGGCTTCCCAACTTCCAGATCTATGAGAAATTAATGTCTATTATTTCTAAATCACCTATTCTAACATATTGTGTTATACCAGCAGGAATAGACTAAGACACTTATGCTATCTTTTTATAGACACACCCTTTCTCTCCTCCCTGCCACCTAAAACCCCAGGCAGCCACTAATCTGTTCTCCACCTATAATGTTTTTTATCATTTCACAAATGTTATATAAATGAAATAATACACTATGTAACATTTTGACTCAGCATAATTCTTCACTTAGCATAATTCCCTTGAGGCTCATCCAAGGTGTTACAGGTACAATAGTTTGCTCTTTTTATTCCTGAGTAGTATATCACGGTATAGGTGTTTTACAGCTTGTTTATTCACTCATTTAAGGACATTTAGGTAGTTTCCAGTTTGGGGTGATTATGAGTAAATCTGCTATGGACATTCATGTATAAGTTTCTGTGTGAACATGAGTTTTTGCTTCTCTGGAATAAATGCCTAAGTGTATAATTGCTGGATCATATAGTAAGTTCATTTTTACTTATAAAATAAACAGGCAAAGTACCTTCCAGAGGGGCTGTATCATTTTACATTTCCACCAGCAACGTAGGAGAGATCCAGTTTCTTTGCATCCTCGCTATAATCTGGTGCTATCACTACTTTTTATATGAGCCATTCAGATAGGTGTGTAGTGATTTCTCACTGTGGTTTTAATTTTCATTTTCCTAATGGCTAATCATGTTAAACATTTTCTTCATGTTCCTTTTTTTGCCATCTGTATATACAGGTCATTTGTTTTTAACTTTTGTTTCCTGTTAAATAAATTTAAACTTTTAGACTTTCCTCTAAGTATTGCTTCAGCCTGTTGTGCAAATATAGACTTGTTCTGCTTTCATTACTATTCACTTCAGAATTTCTTTATGATTTCCTTTGTAACCAAAGTGTTATTTAGTAACATGTTATTTAGTTGTCAAATTCATGAGATTTTTAAATCTGTCCTTTGGTTATTAATTTCTAATTTTATTGCATAACAGTTGGGGAACATGGTCTGTGTGATATCAATTATTTGGATTTAATTGGGCTTCTTTTATGGCCTAATACATGTTCTATTTTTGTGATGATTTTGAGTGTGCTCAAAAAAATGATTATCTCTGTTTGCATTTGGAGTTCTATATATTAAAATTATTTAATACTAATTTGTCAATATGTTAATAAGCTTGAGTTTATTCATTCTATTTCTCAGATCTTCCACGTCTCTAGTTATTTTTTGTCTACTTGATATTGTTCTGCTTCAATAGATTGATTCCCTAGTATGGCTGCAAACTTGTTTCCACCTTAAATGATAACCACAAACACAACCATAATTTGCAAATACCTAACTACCTCATGTAAAGTTTTAAATACTATGTGCCAGGCACTTGGCTAAGCCTTTTGCTTGTGTCACATTTACCTCTTACACTTACAAGTCACAAGGTTCCTGTTTTACAGATGAGGAATCCAAGAGTCTAGAAGCAAATTAACCACGGCATTCAGCCAGAATGGCAGAGCCGGCATTTAAATGCAGATTTGTGTTCTAAGTCCATGCTTTTAATGATTGTATTCTATGTCTCAGTTTACTCATTTGTAGAAGGAGGAAATTTGGAGGACTTTGAGGGTTTTTTTTTTTTTTAAGACTAAGAAACTCATCATCATTGTTATTGTCTGAGTTAACATTTATTGAACTCTTCCTCTGTAAGTTCTAGGTTTTGTACTAAGCACAGTATGTTAGTGATCTTATTTCATCTTCACAGCCACCCTATAAAGTAGGTATGAAATCTTAGTGTTACAGATGAGGAAACGAGGGCTCAGAGTGGGTACTCGGTTAGGATAAGAACTCATTGGTGAGGTCATCAGGGCCTAAGGTCCTAATCACAATGCTAGACTTTGATCTTCCACACTGACCTGGGGACTTTATACGTGACATTCATTTCACATAGCCCCACAACAGCTGTCAGAGGGAAGAAGTGGTGTGCCTTCTTAACCACATCCATCCAAAAGTTTTTTGGTTGACCCCTGGGACTTCAGAAAGAAGTCCTCTGTCTTTCTTATTTGATTAAAATGTTCCTTTCAATTGCTTGGACTCTGAAGCCCAGCATCCTCTTTTTCTCTCCCCAAACGGCTTAACACATTCCTAAAGGCAGCACTTGGCCTAGCTCATTTCTTCCTCTTCATACTCCTCCATTTAACCTCCCCATCTTCAGTGGAGGTACACATACTCAGTCACATTGCCCATCCTCTCCTCTTGTCTTCCAGGAAAGTCTTACCCTAAAATGGACTGATGAGCCAACACAACTTACAGTATATTTTAAATATGAAGATAGGGGCTTTTCTCAGTCATCTCGACCCTTTCATACACCTGTTTTTTTCAGAGTAAAGAGAGTGAAGCAGTGAGTTATTGTCATGTTAAGCTGCACTAAATGGCTGTATATTATGGTTAGAGACCTCTGGAGAAATAACGATGAGATCACTGCATCTTTTGTTCTTGGAAAAATAATGTGGCAAAAAGACACCTCTAATCCTCTATTTTAATTTGTTTTTATTGATCTCTTTGAAAATCAGGGAAACACGTTTTCTCATTGCAAATGTTGTAAGAATGAATGGGGAGGTCCTAGTTATAAAGAATAATGAAGTAGAGGCTATGAGAGTCTCTTCGTAAGGCATGGATTTAGGGGAGGATGGTGGATGAGAAAATACCTGTAAAAGGAAATACACAGAGGAAAGAAACCTATCAGATATCAATGACTAACTCTGAGTTGTGGGTTTGGGAATAATGTGTCATCAAAGAGGCATTCCATGAGCTGAGTAAAAACTCCTACCCCTCCCCCAACTATCATGTCACTATCATATCAATCTCCTTTATTCTTTTGGCCCTTGGCACTTGCAGGAATTACCTTGTTTATTTACTTACATGATTGTTTACTTGTATGATTTTCCCCACCCTAGACTGAAAACTTAATTGTACAAAAGAAAAAGCTTTGTATATTTGTTTTCTGCTATTTCCTGGTGCCCAGAATCATAGCTGGCATATAATAAGTAGTCAAATATTTGGACAGATGAATAGATGGATAGATATGTGAAATAAATGTTTCCTCTATCCCCAGTCTTCGGTGATTTCCAAATTTTCTATAATGAACAAATGTTACTGCTCTAAAAAGAAAAAAAACCTTTAATTTAGCATCACATCTTTCTAGAAACCTTTCCTGTTTCCTCAGGCACAAGCGGATCTTCCTCCTCTAACCTCCCAAGAATATTCAAACCTCTCATTGGACACTGGGCCTTGTCATCCTAAGACTCTCATTATTTGCCTACATTTCTTGTCTTCCTCGCTGGAATTTAAGGACTCTGAGTGTTAGACTCATAAATTGTCAGAGCAGTAAAGAACTTAAAGATCATCAGGCCTAATGACCCCACTTATAGATGAAAACAATGAGACTCAGAGATGTAAGCTATCCAGACCCAATGACAAAAAATAATCCAGGAAAGTGCTACACTCTCAATGCCATATTTTCTTTGTTCAAGTTGTCTTAGGTCACTAGGTAAGCTGTGGTAAGTTCAGCACTTTAACTGGGCACCTAGCCCTCTACCCTCTCTTCTCCAGGCCACAGGGCAGTGCCTTCTGCATTTGCAATTCATATTTCCTACCCCAGTGACTGAAAGGGGCAGAAAGGGCTGGAAAGTGGAGGAGTCTCACCTATAGCTTCTCTATTTGGCATGTCCATGCACCTGGCATCCTACCCTTTATGCCCAAAGAATTAACAAGGAGAAGAAGAAATAAAGCAATAATTCTCTGGCAACTGTCAAAAGGCACACAGACCATCCACAAGTGGTTCTTCTGATAAATATGTGCCAAGCCTCTTTCAGCTTTCCCGTTAGAGTCTCAGCGCTCCCTTGAGGAAGAGGTAGCTCAATTCTAAAAGAATTTTAGATGAGCTATTTAAGACATAGGGGAAAATACAGGTTAAAATATAACAAATTCCCCAAACCTAGCACCTAAGACACTGAATTTAGGGTTTAGCATTTCTATGTAGGTATCCATGTTTCCTTTTCATGTGTAAGTTTCTAAGAATAAGATAGTATTGACTGGCAGACTTAAAAACTACATACAGTTGACCCTTGTATATAATGCAAGGGTTAGAAGTACCAATCTCCCACCCCCACACAGTTGAAACTCCATGTATAACTTCTGACCTCCAAAAACTTTCCTACTATTGACCGAAAGCCTTACTGATAACATGAACAGTTGGTTAAAACATATTTTGTGTTATATGTATTATACATTGTATGTATTATTCATGTATAATAATAAATGAATAATACATTTATTATTCTTATAATAAAGTAAGCTAGAGAAAAAATATTATTAGGAAAATCATAAGGAGGAGAAAATCTATTTACTATTCATTAAGGGGAAGTGGATCATCATAAAGCTCTTCATTTTCATTGTCTTCTTATTGACTGGGCTGAGGAAGAGGAGAAAGAAGAGGCGTTGGTTTTGCTGTCTCAAGGGTGGCAGAAGTGGAAGAAGCAGAGGAGGTGGAAAGGGAGGCAGGCGAGGCAGGCATACCCCATGTAACTTCACAAAAACACATTGTAATTTGTCTTTTTCACTTTTTTATTTCTCTCAAAAATGTTTCTATGTGGTACCAATTTTTCTTCCACCTCTTGCTTTAGTTTCAGTGCCTGTTTCATAGAAGGTTCCATGTCCTAAAAGAAGTCAAAAGTAGTCTTGAATAATTGGAACCATTCTGTCAGATAATCTAATGTAAATCTGTTTTCTGGCACCGCTCCTTCTATGTCTTTTTCCTCATCTTCTGGCATCGGTTCAGAAGAGCTCATCTCTAACAAGTTGTCCACTGTTAATTCTTCTTATGATCTGGTGAAGTGTCTATTAGCTGCTGAATTTCTCCAAGATCTGTATCTTGAAATCCTTCACTTTCCCAACTTTCTTTTTTTTTTTTGCCGTATCAACAATCTCTTTCATAATTTCCTTGATTGCTTCAGTCATAAATTCTGTGAAGTCACATACAACATCTGGACACAGTTTTCTCTAGCAGTAATTTATTGTTTCAAGCGTGGCAGTTTTCATGGTTTTTTGTATAACGATCATGACATCTTCAATGGTGTAATCCTTTCAGACTTTCATGCGCTCTCTTTATACCATTGACGATGCATTCCACAGAATACAATGTGTAATGAAACTTAAAGATCCTCACAACCCCTGAATTAGAGACGCTGTGTTTGGGGGCAAGCAGGCCACTTCATTGCCTGTGACGTTCAACTCATTGGGTTCTGGGGGGCCACAGGTATTGTCTAATAGCAAAATAAATTCAAAGGTAGTCCCTTACTAGCAAGGTACTTCCTGACCCAGAGAACGAATGGAACCAATTCAGAATTTGTTGTCCAGGGCTTCTTGTACAATCAGAAGTCTAGCAGCTGGTGTTTATCTTTTCCCTTTAAGGCTTAGGGCTTAGCAGCTTTACAGATAAGGTTAGTCCTTGTCATAAACCTGAGCGCATTTGCACAGAATCATAGATTTAGCACATCTCTTTCTGTCTTAAACCCTGGTGCTCACTTCTCTTTCTTATAACTGAATGGCTTTTATGGCATTTTTTTTTTTTTTTTTTTTTTACCCCAGAATAAGGTACATTCACTGGCATTAAAAACTTGTTCAGGTAGATATCCTTTCTCCTCAATTATTTTCTTAATGGCATCTGGGGTATTGTCTGCTGCCTCTTGGTGGGCAAAAGCTGCTTCTCCTGTTATCTTGACATTTTTTGGTTTGTTTGTTTGAGACAAAGTCTCTCTGTTGCTCGGGCTGATCTCGAACTCCTGTGTTCAAGCGATCCTCCTGCCTTAGACTTCCAAGTAGCTGAGATTACAGGCACCCAGCATTGTACCAGGCTCTTTTCTTGACATTTTTTTAAACCAAGTCTCTTTCAAAAATTAACAAGCCATCCTTTGCTGGCATTACATACCCCAGCTTTAGATCCTTTACCTTTCTTTTGTTTTAAGTTGTCATATAGTAATTTCCTTTTACTCCAATGATATTAGAATCTACAGATATGCCTTTCTTATAGAAATCCTGCAACCACATAAGAGCCACATTCTCAATATGATATAAAAAGGTATTTTGCAAAAAGTGCAAGGTTTTCATGCATGCCGGTACAGCTGCGGTGACCACTTCACAAATTTCCTTTTCTATTCTTTTTTTATTTACAATGGTCCTTGTGCTGGATTCATTTATCTTGAAATGGCAGAAAACTGCAGCTGTAGACCTCAATCTAGGGTACATATCAAGCAATTTAACCTTTCTTTTGTAATGTCATGACTTTTCTCTGCTTCTTTGGAGCACTACCAGCATCACTAGTGGCACTTTGTATGGGTATCACGGTGTTATTCAAGGTTTACACTATTGCACCAAACATGATGAAAAATACACGGGAACCTCAAGAGATCACTTTTTATTGTGGTAAGTGATGTACTGGAAAGATGAACTGATCATATGGAGATGTCAGCCTTGTAAATCGAAAATAAAATTCTAAGCCCCCTAGTCAACTGCACAGACTTCCCTTTTGGCCAAAGAGATCCCCCAAAACCTGAAAATAAACTAGTTCAGGAAGTCAGGGGGCAGGGGAGGTTGGATGTGTCTCATTACACCCTCTTCCCTCTGGAGGTTAGACAAAATTGACTAGCATTAACATTAAAATAGAGATCTTAAGGACTGACAAAACAGACTCTTTGTAGCAATAAGACACCAAATTCCAACCTGATTCTAGTGTAACATCACATGACAGATAGTGGGCCCTGAAGGAAATCGAAGTATTTTGCTCCAAAATATACTTCCCTGACATATTTTGAAATGGCCCTGCAAAGCTATCTCTTGTGGGGGAAGTTATATTCTGTAGAGACTCTCCTTCCCCTATGAGGTCTTTTCAGGAGATTTTGACATCTTTTAGGTCTAATAAGAAACATGCACATCTATACTATCTGAAGTCTGCTACTTGGAGGCTTCATCTACATGACAGGAACCTTGGCTTCCACAACTCGACCTCTCTTACCTTACCTTAACTCAAGCTGACTCAACTCTTCAGGAAGAGCTTAATTCTTTCAACCAATTGCCAATCAGGAAATCTTTGACTCCACCTATGACCTGGAAGCCCCACACTCTACCCGGCTTTGAGATGTCCCACCTTTCCAGGCCAAACCAATGTATACCTTACATATATTGATTTATGTCTTTGCCTGTAACTTCTGTCTTCCTAAAATGTATACAATCAAGCTGTAACCCAACCACCTTGGGAACATGTTCTCAGAACCTCCTGAGGCTGTGTCACAGGCCATGATTTTAACCTGGGCAAAATAAACGTCTAAATTAAGACCTGTCTCATACTTTTTGGCTTATAGCCTCAAATGGCATTTTAAGGAGATACTCATGACACTTGAACTCACGGCAATAGCAATAGGAAGTGGCTACAAAATTAACTGTAGTACATACTGTACTACTGTGGCAATTTTGTGCAGTTATGATCTAATACTGCATCTTTATAGTTGCTTACATTTCTCTCGACTGCAAATGGTGTCATGTACAGTCTGTATATGTGTAAGTTTTGATAAATTTTAACTTTTTTTTTTTTTTTTTTTGAGACAGAGTTTTGATCTTGTCACCCAGGCTGGAGTGCCGTGGCACAATCTCAGCTCACTGCACCCTCTGCCTCCTGGGTTCAAGCGATTCTACTGCTTCAGCCTCCCGAGTAGCTGGGATTACAGGCATCCACTACCACACCTGGCTAATTTTTGTATTTTTAGTACAGACGCAGTTTCACCATGTTGGCCAGGCTGGTCTCGATCTCCTGACCTTGCAATCCAGCTGCCTCGGCCCCCCAAAGTGCTGGGATTACAGGCGTGAGCCACCATGCCTGGCCAATTTTAACTTTTTAATAACAGATTTTAGAATATTTTATGGTAGCAAATGATAAAATAGACTACTATCTACATCTTTCATGACATACTTAAAAATTTTTTGATTTTTGATATTTCTGGGCTGCATAATGTGTCTGCAAGTTTTTCAAATCATTGCACACCTCCAACAAAATGTCCAATATATGTATTGAAAATAACCCTTGTATAAGTGGATGCTTTCAGTTCAAACCTACATTGTCCAAGGGTGAGTTGTAATTGGTATCATATACATACCCTTCTTCAGCTTCTATCATTTTAGTTAGATTCATTCATTATGACACATGGAGCTTAAGTTCATTAATTTCTACTGCTATCCAGTTTTCCATTGTATGACCATATCACAGTTCATTCATTATTCTTTTGATGAATATTTATTTTAGATTTATTTTCAGTTCTGTTTGTAATTTGAGTTTTTCATCCACTAACATGGTATGTCTCTTTTTTTTTTTTTTTTTTTCTGAGACGGAGTCTCGCTCTGTCGCCCAGGCTGGAGTGCAGTGGTGCGATCTCGGCTCACTGCAAGCTCCGCCTCCCGGGTTCACGCCATTCTCCTGCCTCAGCCTCTCCGAGTAGCTGGGACTACAGGCGCCCGCCACCACGCCCGGCTAATTTTTTTTGTATTTTTAGTAGAGACAGGGTTTCACCGTGGTCTCGATCTCCTGACCTCGTGATCCGCCCGCCTCAGCCTCCCAAAGTGCTGGGATTACAAGCGTGAGCCACCGCGCCCGGCCATTATGTCTTTTAACTTACTTAGGTCTTTTAAAATTTATTTAGCATAAATTTTATAATTTTCTAGGTCTTACACATTTTTCACTTGTTTTGATGTACATTTTATTTTTGTTGCTACTGTAAATGGTGTTTTAAAACTTTTTAATTGAATATAAAGTACAGAGAAGTACACGCATCTCTGAATTTCCACAAACTTCACCCTTGTATAACCAGACAAAAATCAAGAAAGATGTTACCAGAATCACATAAGCCTCTTTATGCCCTTCTACTCACTACCCCCATCAGCAAGTAAATGCTATTTTAATATTTTTGAATTAAATTTTATAATTATTGTATAAAAATGTAAATGACTTGTATACTGATCTAATATTCAGAGACTTTGATATAGCATATTACTATTTATAATTTGTTGTAATCAAAAATTTGATTTATATTGTAATCTTTTTTCCTGTCTAAACAATCATGCCACATGTGACTAGTATAAAATTGTTTTGCTTCCTTTCTAGTAATTATTCATTTTACTCCCCTTTAAAAAAATTCTCTGACCTTACTGGCTGTCTTTAACGCCATGTGAAATAGATGTAGTGTTGGTGCATCCCTTCCTCACTTTCCCTTGGTTTTCAAGGTAATGTTTTCATATTTATCATTTATTATGATGCTTATTGACTGAAGATGTCCCTTATTAGAATAAGAAAGTTGTTTTCTATTCCTAGATTTATAAGGGGTATTTTTAGTTTAATAATTTTATGCATTTAGCAAATAATTTTATGCACTTATGCAGCTATAATTTTTCTATTTTGACTGATTATTGTGGTAATTACATTAATGTATTTTCCAATGTCAGACAACCCTCGTAGTCTCTCAATGAACCCAACATTGCCTTCATCTATTTACTTTTTTTTACTTCTTAAATTTAAACTTTTAATTGATAAATACAAGCAGGTCATAAATCATAAACAAGCAGCTTGGTGAACTTCCACAATACTGACATCCCCTATGTTAACAGTATCCATAACGAAATATTACCAGCCCGCAGAAGCCCACCCCATCATGCCTTTCCCAGTCACTAACCCCCACAAGGGTAGCCAGTATCCTAATTGATAACTTCATTGTTTGTATTTGCCTATTTTTGAACTTTTATCTAGAATAAATCATAAGCATGTGCTCTTTTGTGGCATTTGTTCAACCTTAGGTTTGGGAGAGTCTACCACGGTGTTATAAGTAACATTACTTCATCCATTCCCGTTGCTGTATAAAAGCGCATTGCATGAATATCCCACATTTATTCATTTATTCTATTGTTGAGAAACATTTTTGTTTCAAGTTAATAAACATTAGGAATAGTGTGATCATGAACACTACACATATTGCTGAAGATATATATGCATTTCTGTCAGAAATATACCTAGAAGTGGAATTACTGGGATGTGGGTAGTATATATTTACTTTCTATATACATCAAGGATCTGCAAGCTACAACCCTTGTCTTCTGCCTGCCAACAATTTTTGTTGATAAAGTTTTATGGAAACACAGCCACACCTATTTGTTTAGGTATGTCTATGCAGTTTTAACACCACAGTGGCAGTGCTGAATAGTTGTGATAGAAAGATTATAACCTGTAAAGCTTAAAATATTTATTATCTGTTTTTTACATAGAAGTTTGCTGTTCCCTGTTGTATACTGTCAGTTTTCAAAAGTGGTTATACCAATTTATACCCCCACTTCTCTAGCTTTGCCATGATATATTTTAATCTGTATTCTTGAATTTTATTCTTACTTATAAGCGATATTAGGCTAATATCCCTTTATTTGTTTGTCCTGATGTGGTTTTGATATCAAAATATCCTAAACTTATAAAATGAATTAGGAAATATTCCTATATTTTTCATTCTCTGAAAGAGTATGCAAAAAGAAAGAAAGAAATTATACTTTATTTGAATGCTTGGTCAAATTTGCTTGTAAAACAATTTGGGCTTAGCATTTTGAGAAGATTTTCAATTATTGATTCATTTTTTAAAATTATATTCATTTTGTTTACTTCTTGAGTCAGTTTTGAAAGTTACACTTTTCAAGGATATACCTTTTTAGTCTCACTTATTGACAAAATGTTATTTATTATATTCATTCATCATAAGCATTTTAATAGGAATCATTTCATATATAAAAGGAGCACTTACAAAGTATATGTAGTGAAAAATAAAATTCACTTCTGTCTATGCAACATCTTAAGAAACAGAACAATATCAATACATTTGAAACCCACCTGTGCCCCTCCCTACAGTATCCACTTCCAATTGCTTTTGGAGGGATAGGCACTTTCCTAGAAAAAAATATATATGTATACAAACACACACACACACACACACACACACACACACACACACACACATCTCAAACCAGATATTCAAATATTATTTGAATATATTTCGCACGTTTCTGAAATATATATAAAAGGAAGAATATCACATATATTCTTCTTTGCCTTGCAGTTTTCACTAAAACATCACGTTTTTGACAACAGTTATCTATATTGGGTAACTCATTTTTGTGCTGGCTTACTCATTTTTACTGTCTTACAAGATCAGACTATATGAATAGATATAAACTATTAATACAATTTACTCATCAATTATCCTGACATAAACATTTATGTTGGTGCCAGATTTTTTAGCTATTAGTAAGCAAAGCTGCTCTGAACATTTATGTATTTATCTCCCGAGAGTACATGTGCAAGAGTTTCTCTAGTCTAGGCTACATATCTGAGTAAATCACTGGATGTTATGTTATACACATCTTCAATTTAATAGATGATTGCAAACTGCTTATCCAAGTGGTTGTAGCAATTTGCATTCTCATGAGGAGTATTTAAATATTTGCTGTTCTAAATGATTGCAAATACTTGGTGTTTCAGGCTATTTGGTTATTATCAATCTTGTAAGTTTATTTCTTGGACTTTTAATACTAGCTGTACGTTAAGGTATCCTCTTTTATTCCTAATAATTTTTGCTTGTGCCAACTTTTTTTCTTGAGAGAAAAAAGGAGTTTGGTGTTTTTTTTTTTATGCCTTTTCAAAGAGTTTTGGCTTTGTTGATACACTCTGTTTTAGTTTTTCTTATTTCATTAATGTCTTCTCTAATATTAGTTATATCCTCTTTCCATTAACCTTAGGTTTAATCTATTGTTCTTTTTTACCTTAAGATGATTGCTTAAATCATTAAATATTTGGATATTCTTCATTACTATAAGCATGTCAAAGCTAGGAATTTCCCTGAAATTGTGAGTTTAGCCAAATCCCAAGAGTTTTATTTGTATTATTTATATGATCATTCAATTCTAAATAGCTTATCTGTTGCCTTTAAGACATTTTCATTGACAAGACTATTTTGTAGGAGTGCTTTTAAATTTCCAAATGTATAAACTTTTATAAAATAATATTTTTGCTTTTCATTTCTAACTTAACCTCATTGTGATTAGAGGATATAGTTTGTGTGATGCTGACTCAAAATTTTTGAGACTTGCTTTATTGATTGATTTTTTATTTTTGTAATTATTTTATGTATTCCTAAGCTAAATGTATATTCTCTAATCTCGGAGTGCAGCATTTTATACTTGTCAACTGGATTGTTCTTACTAATTGTGTCATATAAATCTTTTCTTTATTTACTAGTTATTTGTCTACTTTGTCTGTCAATTACAGAGATGTATCTGGTATCTCCAAGCATTCTTCTTATGCCTTCTGCTCATACCAGTCTCCCTGCTGTTCTTAAAACAGGCCAAGAACTCTGCCCCTTCAGAGCCAGTAAGCTTACTGATTCTACCGTTTGGAATGATTTTCTCAAATCTATAACCTGACTGACTCCCTCACTTCATTCAGGTCACCTTATGAGGGAATCCTGCCTTCATCACAAGCTAAACAACAGCTCCCATGCTCTGTAATTTTCTGTCCCTTTACCCTCATTTGTTTTTTCCTTTTTAGCCCTTATCAACACCAGGCATATTAAATATTTTTTTCATTGTCTTTTCCATCCAGAATGTAAGCTTCATGGGAATTGTGATTTATTCATTATAATTTCCTCAGTACCTAGAAGGATGCCTGGAATAAAATAGAGCATTTTATTTTTAAATGTTTCTAATAATAAAATGTTATTGGTAATCCTAATTATGTGTGGGCCCAAACTGTTGCACAATAACTTGTGTAATCCCATTTATTCATTAATTGTTCAATGAATTCATGTTCAGTAAATATTTGTTCAATGAATGAATAAATGAATGTTAAAAAAAAACCGTCTCACTGACAGATTTGCAATTTCCTTTTTGCAATTGTGTCAAATTTGGCTTTACATATTTTGAGATCAAGTTATTATGTGCATACAGGTTTAGAATTGTTGGAACTTTCAGAATAAACAAACATTTTATAACTGAAAATTAAAACTTATTTTAATAAAATAATTTATCATTTTGCTTTCAGTCTAATTTATCTGATATTAATAATGTTTCATCAACTTTTTTCCTATTACCAGTTTCCTGCTATATTTTTCCCACCTTCAACTTCCAGCCTATTTGCATTATTGTGTTTTATGTATGTGACTTTTAAAATGGTATAATTTGGATTTTGTTTTCTAATCAAATGTAACATTTTCACATTTAAATTAGGGCGTTTAGTTTAAGTACATTTGTTGAGAATACTGATAAGTTGAAAATTCTTTCCCACATCCTATATTGTCTTGCTTTTTAAAATGCCCTTTCCTTCCTTTCCAGCCTTTCTTTGAATTTACTGAGTTTTAATTACGTTTTATTATAAATCTAGCCTTTGGTCCTCCAAATATTTTAGTAGGCTCTGGAGGTCAGGAGAAATAAGTTATGCATACACGTCTGTGAAATTTATGCATGCAAATAGCCTCCATTTGATAGGTCCGATATTCTGGGAGCTGGGCAGGGCATACCTACAATATACTATTTCATGGAATTCAAATACCAATGACCCCCTATAAAGAAGGCACTTTAAAGTTTCTACTGAACTTGATTCTTCCCTTTCTTTCCCCTCTTTTAACCCCAATCAAACAAGTTAGCCATCAAGACTACTGCTCTGTGTATCAAGTGCTTCTTAAGTTACATAAATATGCCTGGTAGCATTCATGACTACATTCTTTTAATTATTTTATTTACTTAGTTTTATTTTATTGGACAGCCTCCACCAACCCCCAGGACCAGAATAAGTTCAGTGTGACTCCTGTCTTTATTATTATCATTATTTTGAGATAGCGTCCTGCTCTGTCTCCCAGGCTGGAGTGCAGTGGCGCGATGTCGGCTCACTGCAACCTCTGCCTCCCAGGTTCAAGCAATTCTCCTGCCTCAGCCTCCTAAGTAGCTGGGATTACAGGCACCCACCACCATGCCTGGCTAATTTTTGTATTTTTAGTAGAGAGCAGGTTTCATCATGTTGGGCAGGCTGGTTTTGAATTCCTGATCTCAGCTGATCCGCCCGCTTTGGCCTCCCAAAGTGCTGGGATTACAGGTGTGAGCCACTGAGCCTGGCCTCCTGTCTTTACTATTTTGAACAGCCAGGTGACAAATTGAACTCTTCAATTATTTATTGAAATGACAGATTTTTAGGGTCATAGAAGGAGGGTGAGTTTCATATGAGCAACAAGAACTACTGGCTTAAATGTGCAAGTTAATGCATTTCTGCATATCAAGCTGTGGCTATCTCTCTGCTTGGTCTCCAAGAGACATATGGTTTACAATCCTCTGTGACACTGAAAAGAGAAAAGAAGCAAGAGTATATTTGCCATTTGACTGTTTTTCATTGGAATTCGATTAAAGCATATTTCACTTTGTTCATTGTCCTTTTTAAAGCATTCAGCTCCATGAAAGGTTGAGCTAGAGCAAGTAGTTGAAAAGATTTTCTATGCCCCTTTCCTCCTGCATTGTATGACTGGTGGAAATAAAGTCACTTTCAGGCAGAAAGATGCAAAGCCATTAACTCAGGGTTGCATACATCCCAAACCATGCTCAATGGGAAGAACACATTCGACTGTCTCTTTCTGTTTATTTAGCCATCTTTTTAACATTTCTTTTTTGGTGTATGTTTTATGTACCCAAATTGTATATGTAATGCATATACAATACATTACTCTAGTAATGTATACATACATTTATCAATAAATATGTGTACATATGGGGAATATGTGCTCAGAAATGTTTTACTAATTTGATTTGTGATTTAAAAATGAGTACACTGGTGTGTGTGACAGATTTGGAAGCCTGGTTTCTCATCCACACACTTCAATAAGCATAGCCCTATAGACCCTCTCAGGTGTATTATCCCAGTTCATATCTTGGGCCTTCTTTATTGACTTAATTCCTTAAGGTGATACTGATGCTTTCCAGTTGAATCTATTCCCAGAGTACTTTCCTCCTATCTTCTCTTTTTTCTTTAATCCCTTTGTCCAAGGCCCAGATTACTGCCACTTAAATTCAGTTGTATCTCTTATCTTTTTCTCCATTCCAGGTTGCGAACAATGTTGCACAATAATTTGTGTAATCCCTGAATATATCTTTCCTGACTTGAGAAAAAAATGAGAATATTTTTTAGTATCAGGGCTCCTTGGAGGTCAGGGACTTTGAATAATAGATGGTATTATTCCCATTATTTATGAGAAAAAAAAAACACTGAGATTAGGTGATTTTTGTGTAAGGTTACAGAATCAATCCGTACATTTTTAACCTTACCATGAGATTCTGAGTCTTGTACTTTTCCCTGCTGGGATCCTCAGTGAGTCTATGTTTTCCCAACCTCTGACCAGAGGCTATGCCTGTGCCCCTTCCTTGTTTTTCATATGGTAAGGACAATGTCCTTCTGGATCCTAGGATCTGACCATGTCTTATTAATAGAGTTCAAGGCAGTAGAAAGAGCAAGGTCTTTGAAAGTAGACAGAAGTGCATTCAAATCTCAGCTCCCAGGTCCACATAAGTTGTGAGACCTCATTATGCAGGAGTTAAAAACAAGCCCCAAATCTTAGTGGCTTGAAAACCACCAATATTTATTTCTCACTCACTTTATATATCCATAGGCAGGTTAGAAGGCCCAAGATATGAATTGGGATAATATACCTGAGAGGACCTATAGGGCTACGCTTAGTGAATCATGTGGATGAGAAATCAGGCTTCCAAATCTGTCACACAAACCAGGGTACTCATTTTTAAATCACAAATTCTAATTATATGTGGACCCAAGCTGATGAAGCAGATGCCAGAGGAGGAGCACATGGTGACCCATAACTAGCTCTTTAAGCTTCCACGGAGATGAGACATATGTCACTTACACTTACCTGGATGCACCCAACCCAAGAAGGGAGAAGCCTTCTTGGCAGAGAAGGGAAAGCCCATCGTGTGCTCAGGAGGAGAACCAAAAACATTGGAGATACACCACTCATAATTATCACGCCAATTTATTCAGCATCTCTGAGCCCCCATCTTCTATGTAAAAACAGGACAGTGATAAGGATAGAAACATAATAAATTAGAACTAATGTCTTAATACATGAAATGTACAACACAATGCTTGGCCAGTGGTTGAGCCTTAACAAATATTAGTTCAATCCTGTCTGCATTTTGTTCTTTTCTCTCTAGACCTGACAATAGAGGGAATTGGTAGGAAAATGCCAGCAGGCTGGTTTCTAATTCCACTAAGACAAGGAAAATGGGTTGCAACAGCAGCCAGAGGACAGGAGGCCAGAGTAGCCGGTCAGGTCCCAGGGATCAGGTAGAATTTCATTACTCACAGGATTTTTTTTTTTTTTTCAGCACAAAATAACCTTCTAGAAAACTCACCTGAGGAGAAAGTCCACAAAGGGGTCACATAGGTAGCCCAAGCTCTTCGAGGTCAATGCATGGTGTGCCTCTTGATGCAGCCTGGCACTTTCATTAACGTATTTAATCATGCTTTTATCTTTAATCATCAAATGGCTTAATAGCATGCATTGTATTCCCAGGCCTGAAATAACAATGGTTATGTGGCTCTGTGATAAATGTTTTTAATAAAATCAGTAATTACCCTTTGTGTGTGTGTGTGTGTGTGTGTGTGTGTATTATATTATTATCTTTCCATTTCCTTAATTTTGGCTTTTAGGTATGCAAAAAAAAAAAAAGACTAAGGTAGAATACTCAAAATACTGTTTTTTGTTTGGTTTTGTTTCTAGGAGCACCTGCTGAATAGCAGGAAAGGTGAATTCTAAGCTGTGGATTTTAATGCAAGCTTCATCTAAGAACAGTTGGGGTTGGGAGAGAGCCCTGCCTTCAGGGCCAACCAAAGGTGGGGTTTGAATCCCAGCTGTATGAGAGGATGCTACTCATAGGACCTCTCCAAGCTGAATTTCCAAATCTGTAAAATGGTAGAGCACTATTCTTTATAAAGTTGTGGTGAAGAATACAAAGATGCTTAAAAGTAATTGCACTTAACAAAAAATAGAATGGCCCTTACTAAGTACCAGAAGCTATTCTAAATGACTTATAAATATTAACTCATTTGGTCTTCAATGCAACCTTACCAAGACAGGTATTTTCAGTTGATAGATAAATAAAAAGAAAAGTTAAGTAATTTTCCCATCGTGCCATAGCTAGTAAGTAGTAGAGTTGAAATTAGAACCCAGACAGTTTGTCTAGAGAAGTTCATTCTCGATTTCATGCTCTAAACAGGTGAGCTATTATTACTGTTGTTATTGGTCCAATAAACATATTTTTACTTACTAGACCCGGCTTTTGTACTGGAAACTTTGGTCATTGTACATTTAATGATGGCTGTTTATCCTTATACTTAATTTATATTTAGTTTATAAATATAAATTATATAATTTATATTTATAATTTATATAATTAAATATAATTTAAATTTATAAATTATATTAAATTATATAAATTAATATATATATCAATTTATACTTCTATTCAAACTGTTTGGGTTGTAAGGTGTTCCTTATTCATTTATCAATGCCCAATATAGAATTGGCCTTTATTTATACTCACTGTATGTCATTCTGCAGAATAGCTCAGGATTCTTTTAAGTAAGTCTCATTCTCTCTACTTATATTGTTGAAGGCAAATCACTCTGAACCTTAGTTCATCTCTCTGTAAAATTAGGCTACAGGTTGTACCTGCTGTTTTAGACTGATGTGTCTTATTTATTTAGCAAGTATGTATTGAGCATCCACTTAGAGTACCGTCCCCATCCTGGCGGGAAGTGTCTTGGTAATTTTAATCAATCTTGACATACTACCCACAGGGACCTCTGATCATATAGATAGGAACAGTCTTGGATAAAGAAGGGACCTGGGCTGTGGAGTCAGAAATTGAGCTCCTCCACTTGTAGAAGGACATGTCACCTCACCTGTATCCTATCTGTAAAACAGGGTTGACCATAGAGAACAAGAATCTGAGAAGGAAAAATACAGGCATAGTGCTGGGCACACATCAAGGACAAAGAGGGAGATAGTCTACTTCTAATTTGATTTTATAATGCCCAAGAGACAAGGACATATGGTTTGTTGAGCCCAAAAGCACCATCATGTGCATAAGTTCAGGGCCCCGTTGTGTTTCCAATACCTAACCCCCCTTGAAAATGCCCCAGGAAGAATTGGCTTGTATGACCACAGCAGTCCCAGAAAATTTGCAGGGTACAGTCCTACAGCCCTTCCCTACCTATATAGGCTTGTAGCCTGTATTCTTCTTGAATAATAGGAATTATTTATTTTGAAATGTATTCCTGGAGCTTCGCTTGGGTTATAGTTTTAACTTCCATAGGCATGAATTCACATGCTATAATGTGTGTGTTTTTTTAAAAAGGAGCCCCAATACAGACCTGCTCACAGTAAGATGAAGGGTATTTACTGGGTCATACAAGAAGTGCTATGGTGTCCAGATGAGAGCTCAGACCCCAAGAGGAAAGTTATTTTTCCAACCCTAAAGGATAGAGTAAAACAGCCTTTCCCATTATTTTGCTAGGCAAGAAACCAAGACAAAGGGATAGAACTAAGGGGTGGCAGGCAAGAATATACATACAAATCACACAGACTACAAGTAACAGAACCGTGGAGTCCTGCAAGCAGGTGGCAAAGCCATTTCTCTCTATTCATTGTGCAGAGTAAATTAGGGGAAAGCCACATTCAGCCAGAGAAGCAATAAAAATTTAAACTTTAAAATAACCTTGAGCAAAAGCATTAGTAAAGGCCTTGCCTGTTGCTATGGTTTGAATGGCCCCTCCAAAACTCATGTTGAAACTCAATCCCCAATGTGGCAATCACTGAGAGGTGGGCCTTGAAGACGTGAATGAATCATGACAGCTCTGCTCTAATGAATAGATTAATCCATTCATGGATTGATGGATTAACAGGTTATCATGGGAAGGGAACTGATGACTTTGTAAAAAGAGAGAGACCTGAGGTAGCATATTGCATATTAGTACAGTTAGCACATGGCCACATGATGCTCCATGCTGCCTTGGGACTTCTAAGAGAGTCCTCACCAATAAGAAGGCTCTTACCAGATGTACCCTCTGAACCTCAGACTTCCCAGTCACTAGAACTGTGAGAAATCAATTTTGTTTCTTTATAAATCACCCAATTTCAGGTATTCTGTTATAAGCAACAGAAAGCAGACTAATACACCTGTTCTGCAAATAATAATAAACTCCTGATACAACAGACCTATCCTGGCCAAGACTAGTTTGAGGCAGTAACAGTGGGAAGTCTAGGGGAATGGAGACTGGGAACACTCAAGGGGAAGAGAAACTCGAAGGCAGCCAGGACAGGACTTTTGTCTTATTTGGAGTTGATTGAAGGCTTTTCTTTTTTCATGACTATGGTCAAGAAGTTGAGGGTAGAATGTATTCCTTCCCAGTCAATAATTTGAATCTGATGCTATTACTTCTGGTGTGGTTCCTTAACTAGGGGCTCGATAAAGATCACAAAATATATATATCTGGAGATCAGCATTAGATATGCCCAACTTAACTCTTACTCTAATGATTTTGGTGCCAAATGAGTAATAACTGGTAAACAGCCTATTTTGTTTTTTTAGAGACCAATGTCTTGGCAAGGTCTATTTCCTTCTGAAAGGGCTAATCCCTGGGCCTTTGCAGACTCGCCTCCTGCTTTCTAAATCTAGACCAATTTCCTGCCAACGACAGAAAAGCACTCCATTCTATAGCAACCTCTTTTCTTAACTTAGAACATACAGTGTGTACATTATCATTCAAAGTTTGTATATCATGAATGAACAAGGTACAACATTCCAAAGGCAAGAAGAGTAAATAGGAAAGGTTCTATTCCTCCCTCTCCCTGAGCTGAGCCATCCGTCTTGTTTCTCCCCCTGGAGGCAACTACTCATACCAATTTTGGATGCAACCTTCTAAAGATATTCTTTACTTAAACATATATAAGTAAATGTTTAAATTATCATACCAAATATTCATGAAATTTAATACATAATTTATATAAATTTCTATGAATTTAAATACATATATAGATTTCATGTAACCACCACCACTATCAAGATACAGCATGGTTTCATCATTCCAAAAAACTCCCTTGTACTATCCTTCCATAGTCACAGTGTCCCTAAAACTTCCCACCCAACTCCTAACCCCTGGCAACCACCGAACTCTTCTCTGTTACTATGGTTTTATCTTTTTGAGAACATCATGTAAGTGGAATCACACAACATGTAGGCTTTTGAGTGTCTCCTTTTCGCAGTATAATGCCTTTGAGATTCATCCAGTTGTGTGTATTAATAGCTTGTCCCATTTTAATTGCTGAGTAATGTTCCAACATGTGGATGTACCACATCTCCTTTATCTATTAACTTGTTGAAGGCCACACCTTCTTGGTGATTATGAATACAGCTGCTATAAATATTTGTGTATTTATTTTGGTGTGAACATACTTTCATTTATCTATGATAAATAACCAGTATTCGGGTTGCTGGGTCTAATGAGTAGTATGTGTTTAATTTATTAAGAAATTAACTAAATGTTTTCAAGCTGACTGCATATACTGTTCTGCATTTTATAAAAATTAGTGATACATCCTACCAATCATTTTGGATGTGTCAGTATAGTTAGATCTACCTCATTTCAAAAATTAGGCCGCAATGTTTTAATGTTGTCATTGTGTTTTTTGTTTTTTGTTGTTTTGTTTTGTTTTGTTTTTTGAGACGGAGTTTCGCTCTTGTTGCCCAGACTGGAGTGCAATGGCACGATCTTGGCTCACCGCAACCTCTGCCTCCTGGGTTCAAGGGATTCTCCCGCCTCAGCCTTTTGAGTAGCTGGGATTACAGGCATCCACCACCACACCCAGCTCATTTTTGTATTTTTAGTGGAAATGGGGTTTCACCATATTGGCCAGGCTAGTCTTGAACTCCTGACCTCAGGTGATCTACCCACCTCAGCCTCCCAAAGTACTGGGATTACATGCGTGAGCTACCGTACCCGACCTAATGTTGTTATTGTGTTTTTTATATGTTCTCTATTGATGGTGTGTGTGTGTGTGTGTGTGTGTGTGTGTGTGTGTGTGTGCGCGTGTTTTCCAGGTGCAAAATCACTGGGCCAATTACCCCCCTAGCTTCCTTGAAGAAGCCATTGTTTTTCTTAATTTTGTTAATTTCTGGATACCTAATTTTCTTTCTTCTACTTTTTTCAGTTTATTCTGTTGAAAAAATTCTAATTTATTGAGTTAACTTCTTAATTCACATAGATTAACAAA
Source organism: Hylobates moloch (assembly GCF_009828535.3). NCBI lineage: Eukaryota > Metazoa > Chordata > Mammalia > Primates > Hylobatidae > Hylobates > Hylobates moloch. Next base: position 18,221,034 of record NW_026652296.1, on the reverse strand, counting down.
CACGAGAGAGTAGACATCAAGTCCAGAAGTTCACTGTTTTAGTTGTATCCCATCAGGTCTGATATGTATTATTTTGATTCTTATTTTCTAGATATTCTGCCATTTTAATATTGGTTTCCTCTTTTACTTGAAACTTATGTGAGATCACTTTTTGTTGTTAATATTCTATTACATTTCCAGGTGCTGGGAAATATATATGCTACACATAAAGTGTAAAGAATGATCATCAAAAGAACACTCTTCACCAGCAGTTTGAGAAAGAGAACATTATCCATATCTCTGAATTCCACTTTGCTGCACCCTTCTAATTCATACATTTCTTTATTCCCAGAAACACCCATTTTTCTGAATTTGGGGTTAGTCATTCAATTGCTTATATACATAAGCAGTGATGAACCTCCAATGAAAAATGAACGTTTAAGCCTTGATGTCGGTGGAATCATAGTGAATGCATTCCGCTGTAATATTCATTTTTCTCTGAACAGTATGTGTGGAATTCATCCATTTTGATACGGGTGGCTATAGTTTGCTCATTTTCACTGCTGTATAGTAGCCCCATTGAGTGTAAATATGACCATTTACTTATCATTTTTTCTACAATGGTCCATTTGGATTGTTATCAATTTTTAGCTTGTACACACAAATTTGCTAAGAATATTCTTGGGCATAATCCATGATAAACATGGACAAGGGTTTATTTAGGTTAGCTCCTCCAGAATGGAATGGCTAAAATATACTATATATTCATCTTTTGCTTTATAACAAAATGCCAACGTTTGCCTGAAGTGGCTTTACCAATTGCTCCTGCATGTATCGGCACCCTCCTGCTCCCCATCCTTGCTCATGTTTGATAATGTCACACTTTTAAACATTTCTTCCATATAGGATGTGAAATCATATCACCTAGTACTTTTAATCTCTGTTTCTAAGATTTTAATACAATTTCTCAGTTCTTTGTGATCATTCAACTTTATAAAATGTATTTTCTTTGTTCAGGTTTTTCTTTTCAAATGCCATTTTAAAATTGATTCACTGAGATTCATGATTTACTCTAGATACGTATTTGTTGTTGATTTTGTATGTTGCAAATATTTTCTGCCAGTGTGTGGTTTGTCTTTTCAATTGATTTGGGGGTACCTTTTGAGGAAGAGAAATTCAACGTTTTGACACATTTGCTTAACATTACTATTTGTATAATCTTTAAGAAATCTTTCTCTACCTCACAGTCAAAAAGTATTGTCTATATTTTTCTCTTAATATGCAGGTTTACCTTTTACAAATAAGACATTTATTCATCAAAAATTGATTCTGTGCATAGTGCGTGATAGGATCCTAGAAATTTTTCCAGGTGGAAAATCAATTATTCTACTGCTATGTGGGACTGTTGTGCTAACAATTTACAAAAGCGTTCCACATATGCATAGGCCTATTTCTGACTTTTCATCCTGCTCTACTTGTAAATTCCTGTACTAACCACATTCTCTTAATTTCTGTAACTTATAGTATGACCTCATTACCAGGAGGGCAGCAATCTTCATGATTTTCTCCTTTGGATATCCTCTTCTGTAAAAATCAGAGAACTCTCTTGTCAAGTTCCACTGGGGGTTTTATCTTAATTGCCATCAGATCTATAGATTAGCTTGAGAATAATCAATGCCTTAAACACACTGGGTATTTTTATCCAATAATCTCTCTCTCTATTTAGGTCATGTTTAAAACTTTTCAATGCAATTTTATAATTTTTTTTCAAAAGAACCATGGACAAGTTTGGGCGTGGTGGCTCATGCCTGTAATCCCAGCACTTTGGGAGGCCGAGGCAGGCAGATCACGAGGTCAGGAGTTCGAGACCAGCCTGGCCAACATAGTGAAACCCCATCTCTACTAAAAATACAAAAATTAGTCAGGTGTGGTGGCATGTGCCTGTAATCCCAGTTACTCGGGAGGCTGAGGCAGGAGAATTTCTTGAATCCAGGAAGTTGTGGTTGCAGTGAGCTGAGACTGGGCCACTACACTCCAGCCTGAGTGACAGAGCAAGACTCCATTAAAAACAAAAAACAAAAACATGGACGAGTGTTGTTCAGTCCTAGAAAGTTATATTTTGCTATTATACTTATTATCATTTTTAATACTTTTTCTGTTTGCAGCTGGGGTACAGAAATGCAATTACTTTCTTGAATAAGCTTTTTATTGAAGTACAATAGATCAAAAATGTGCACAAGTCATAAGTGTACATTTTTTTAAAATTTCAAAGAGCGTGGTCCATGTAACCAGCACCCAGATCAAGAATGAACACATCACCATGATGTGAGAACCATCTTAACCAGTGACTTACCCTCATAAAGATAACCACTATGTTCATCCCTTTTACCATACATTAGCTGTCCATCTTTTGGACACTTATGGAATGATAGAGAATGTATTCATTTATGACTTGCTTTTCCCCCTTGTTTTTGTGAGATACATCATGTTGAATATGGCTACAGCTTGTTCATTCTCTTTGCTGTATAGGTTTATATTACATGACTAGACTATAACTTATGCATATTAATGTTGGTAGATTTTTAAATAGTTTACAGTTTGGGGGATATGGCCACTATGAACATTCACAGGCTCATCTTTTTACATACGTAGGTGTTCATTTGTACTTAGAATTAATGGTTACGCATATACTTAGTTTTTGTAGATCCTGCCATATGCTTCTGGTTTTCCAAAGTGGTTGTACCAAGATTCACTTGTAGTAGATAAGAATTCCAATACAAAATACAGCCTGTAATTTGACATTTTAATATTTCTTATTATAGAAATGCTGGCAAATTCTCATATGAATTCTAAGATTTTATCTACATAATAAGCTAGCATTCTAAGAATGAATTCGCCCTAGTCATCATGTTTTTCTTTGTATAAACCTGGCTCTTGCAATTTCTTTGCTAATAAATTGCTAATTAACCTTGGTTTCTGAATGTACATAAGAAAATTAAGCTATAATTTCCTTTCTCATGCTGTCCTTATCTACTTTTGGCACAAAGTTTATGTTTGCTAAGTATAATTAATCAGAGAAAGTTTTATTTCTTTTTTGTAAGATTTTATGTAAGATTAGAATTTCCTTTTCCTCAAATGTTTGGTAAAACTTGCCTATTAAATCATTTGTACCTGATGTTTTCATTTTGGGGGAGATTGTTGACAGATTATAAAGTAATCCTTTAAAGATTACAGGACTGTTCAGATTTTTTTTCACTAAGTTTTAATATTTTTCTACAATTCGTTCATTTCAGGTTCATTCTTTAGACTAATTAGCATAGATATTATAACATTATCTTTTATATCACTGATGCATTTATAATTGTATTTTTTCATATATAATATGGCTTATTTGTACCTTCTCTCTTTTTTTCATTTTACCTTGGCAGAGGTTTATAAATTATTTTAGCTTTTATTATAGAATTAACTTTCACTTTGCCAATCTTTCTATTGTACATATGCATTCCATTTAATTAATTTCTGTTTCTACCTTAATTATTTCTTCCTTTCTATGTTCTTTGTTTATTGTAACTTTGAAGTGGGATGCACACTCCATTAATTTTCAACTTTAAATCTTTGCTAACATAAACGTTTATGGCTTAAACTTCTCCCTTAATACTGCTTTAACTGCATTTTACACATTTTGATATATAATAGTTTCATTATCATTGAGTTCTACATATTTTCCAATTTTCACTGAGATTTCTCCTTTGACTCCAGAGTAATTTAGGAGAGATTTAAGTCCACACACAGATTTTAAAATAAAGTTACCTTTTTATTGATTTTATGTTAATTATAAACAAGGAATGTAGTCTGTGTGATACAGATTGAGTTGAGGATTCATTCCTAACATAAGGATTAAAGACAATAAATCTTGCTTTCACTATACCCTGTGTTTTAATGTACAATTTTTATGAATTCTCATGTATGCTTGGAATGAATATGTGGTTTCTAGTCATTGAATACTTTGAAATTGTTCAAGTCTTCATCCTGATAGTATATATTTTCCTGATTAAAATGTTACTTACTGAGAGAGAATATATTAATATTGCTTATAATTATAATGTATTTGTCACATTCTCCTTGATGTTCTAACATTTGCTTTGAATTTTTAAACGCATGTTAATACTGTCATACTCAGTTTAGAGCTGGTTATATCTTCAGGAAGAATTTGACTTTTGTCAGTATATTAATGGTTATATTTATCTCTGGTAATGCAAACTGTCATTTTAATAGTGTTTCCTAGTGTCCCTTTTCCTCTAATTTATCTGTAACCTTTCCATGATCTTATGTTTTAAGTTGTGACTCCTCTAAACAGCATAAAACTGGATTTTTTTTTTAAATCTAGGAGACAACATTGGTCTCTTCTCAGATAATTTTGTATCTTTGTTTTAGATATATTTCTACCACCTTGTTTTGTGTTTTCTATTAGATTGCTGTCTAGATTTTACTGTCTGGATTTCTTTAATGGTCACAGTTAATAGAATTTAGGTATTCCTTTTTGTGTTAGTGATAGTATTTTATTTTTCTTGAAAGTTATCCATTTCACATAAATTTTTAAATGCATTAGAATATGGTAATCAATAGTATTCTCCTATTTTAAATTGTGCCATATCTGTAGACTAACTATAATTCCCCTTCTTTGTGTGTGCACGCACGCACGAGTATGTGTATTGTCTTTCTTCCTTTTGACTTTGTTGATCTTCTGGGATTTTTTTCTGTTCCATTAATTTTTGTTATGTTAATTATTTCCATTATTTTACTGTCTTTGAATCTATAAAATAGTTTCTTTTTCTGGTTTATTAGCTTGAAAAACTAGCTTACTAATTTTCAGCCTTTTAAAAAATAAGGATTAAAGACAATAAATCTTGCTTTCACTATACCCTGTGTTTTAATGTACAATTTTTTATTGATTTTTCCCTGAAGTTTTATTTCGAGATAACTGTAGATGTACATGCTGTTGTGAGAAATAAACATAGAAAGCTCTCATGTACCCTTTATCCAGTTTCCCCCATTTTAACATCTTCCAAAACTATGGTGCAATGTCCTGATCAAGTTCTTCATGTTTATACAGTCAAGACACAGAACATCTCCAGCACCAGAAGGCTCCCTCATGCTGCCCTTCATAGCCACATTCACTTCTCTTTGTTCCTCAACTCCTTCTTAACATTGGCAGCCACTAATCTGTTCTCCATTTTTAAAAATTATTGTTTCAAGAATGTTATATAAATAGAATCATACAGTATGAAACCTTTTGGGATTAGAGTTTTCCACTTAGCCTAATTCTCTGAAGATTCACCCAGGTTTTTGTATGTATTCCTTTGTATTGCTGAGTAGTAATCAATGGTGTGCAGGTACCAAAATTTGTCTAACTATTCACCCAAAGGACATCTGTCTTGTTTCTAGTTTTGAGGTTGTTAACGTATGAAGGTGCAATGAACTCTCACATGCAAGCTTCTGCATAAACACTGTTTACACAAAATACATAGTAGCTTTATTTAGAGTAGGCAAGTATATTTTAATTTATTATGATGTCTTTGTTGACCCAGGAGTAGTTGTTTGGAATTAAAAAATGACTACTCTACATTTAATAGGGCTATATTTTTGTTGTTGACTTATTTCTTCTGTCTTTCCAGATAGACAGACAGATATAGATATTGATGTGTATTTGTGTGTATTCATGTTTTGAATTAATTGAGTCCTTATTTGATCAATTTTATGCATCCATGTGTACTTGGGAAGAATATGTATTCTCACGTCCAAACATAGAATTCTTTAATTTTTTAAAGATTTTATTAATTTTGTTAAATCTTTTAACTCCTCATTGTGGTTTATATGATTGGTTTACAAATTACTGAGATTTGTAAAATCTCCCACTATGATGTGTCATTTGAAAATTTTTCCTCCTAGTATAATCAAGTTTTATTTCATATGTTTTAACCTGCTTTATTTGGTACATACGAATTTAGAATTATTGTACCTGACTAGTGAATTTATCCTTTCATCACATAGCTTCATTTTTTTATAATAATTTTTTTTGCCTTAAGCTCTGTTTTGTCTGATATTATTATAACTACACCAACTCACTTTTTGTTAGTTTTGCCCAGAGTATCTTATTCTATTCAAAAATATTGTATGAAATTTCTCAACTTTTTTACTTCTGGTCTTTTTGAATACTTATATTGGGGATGTGCCTCTTAAGGAACATGCAGCTTAAAAAATGAAATAAAACTTTCTATTGTAAAATATAACTATAGAAAACAGAATAGGACAAATATACAGCTTAATGAATATTTATGAAGCAAATAGTCTCAGCATCAGCACTCAAGTCAACAAATACAATTTGCTGGCCATCATGGAATCCCCGTCCCAGTAGCATACCCTTTTCTGCCCCTCAAAGTAATCAGTATCATGACTTTTATGATAACCCCTTTCTTCTTTTATTTATAGTTTTATCTTCCAAATACACATCCCTAAACACCACGGCTTAGATTTTTCTGTTTTGGTTGTATATTTTTAAAGATAATGCCTTCAGTCTCTTCTAGTCTATCAGTCCTGTCTCCAGCCTACTACTCTCCAATTTTCCCAGTGCAATTTATTTGTTAAAATACAGGGTCATTGCATCTACATGCTTACTCTAACTTCATCTTGTATTTTCTCTGCCCCAGCTCTGAGATGAACTATTTCTCTAAGGATGCCTAGTTCCTTTTATGGGAGGTGGTATTTAGAAATCAAGATCTGAATGCTAGTTGTGTTCATTGTTACTAGGATATCATTCTTTCCAGGGCTTGTCAGCAGACAGAGCTTGGAAAGACGTGCGTGTGTGTGTGTGTGTGTGTGTGTGTGTGTGTGTGTGTGTGTAGATAGATAGATAGTAACTCATGCCTAAACACACATCCATATCTATTTATCTATCTACCTATCATCTATCCATCCCTCCACCCACCAACCTACATAAATATGTGACTATCTATCTATCTATCTATCTATCTATCTATCTATCTATCTATCTATCTATCTATCTATCTTCTATCATCTACCTATCTAATCCATCCATCCATCCATCCATCTATCCATCCATCATCCCTCCATCCATCCACCCACACACCTACCTACCTATATGCATACATACATATCTCTCTATATATGTATCTACCTGTCTAACCTACCTACTGACCTACCTACCTACCTACCTACTCACCTATCTATCCATTCTGATATTTCTGATTCCAATTCAACAAATTTCATTCACGCTTTACCAAGATTTTGGCCATTTCATATGAGTTCAAGATAAAATATCCTTTAAGCTCATATAAAAACTTACGATTTAAATTCAGGACTACAAGTTCTCCTATCTCACAAATGTATTGCCTTTCTTCTTCACCAAGAATCCTGATTCTCATGGAGATAAGGGTAAAATAGAAATTAGAATGTCATGCTTTCTCTCTATGTTGTACACCTAACAGTCTCAGAATGACAGAAGTAATTTCAATACTACCTCCATTTATTTGATTATTAAAACAATAAATTGATTTATAGATCCTTTTCCAATATTCCTGCATCTTTAATAGGTGTACTGAATTTACGTTGTCAGAGAATATAGCCATTCAATACTGTACTTTTTTCCATAGAATATTTATTTAATGTTCACCAATAGCCTTTATGCTGATGTCTCTCTAATCATGTTGGTTGACTGAAACTCATTGAGTAGATTATTCAGGAAGAACCCATTAGAACAATATTATTTGATTTCCTGCATGTTGATGGCAATTTGCAGTTTTTAATGCTTGAAAGTCAGTCTTGCTGTATATAAAGTGCTTGGTTTACACTTTTTTACTTGAGTATAATAAATATATCACTTTATTTTATTCTGGCACAAAGCATTGCTGCCAAAAGACTGATAACATTCTGGTTTTCTTTCCTTTTTTTATGACTTAGTCATTTTTCCTGGAAGCATGAAAGAATTATTTTCTTTTGAGGTCCAAAAATTTTACTAAAACATGCCTCGGCGTTGGCAATTCAGGTTGGTGTTCTCAAGTAGGTATGACTGCCCTTTCAATAAGTAATTATTGAAGTTGTTTCAGAAAAAGAAATAGTACAACAAGAACTTTTTCTTAAATTTTACTTTTTGATATTTGTGCCTTTGCTTTGGGTTTTTTTCTTTGGGAATTCCAGTATTATGATTTTCTTAGCCTGTCTTGTAACTTTTTCCTTTTCTCTTGGATCTAGTTGCCTCTTGCTTTTGTAAAAGTTTCCTTCTTTAACCTAGTTTTCTCCAGGCACTAGTGGTTGTGTGAATTTATTCGTGTGTGACTTCTACCTTAGTCTCCATTTCTTAGATACATTTTCTTAAATTTATAATTTATTTCCTGAGTCCTATGACTACATTCTGAGTTTTCTAATTCTGATTTTTGTTGTTGTGTCTCACATCATTTTCTTAATGTCTTTAACTGTTTCTGAAATAGTTCTCATCTGACTCATAGGCACATTTATTTGGCAAACTTTGATTGTCTGGAGGGGTGCTATTCTCCTTTTTCTTTGAGGTGCAGTCTCACTCACTCTGTTGCCCAAGCTGGAGTGCAGTGGTGCGAGCTCAGCTTACTGCAACCTCCGCCTCCCAGGTTCAAGCAATTCTCCTGCCTCAGCCTCCTGAGTAGCTGGGACTATAGGTGTGTGCCACCACACCTAGCTAAGTTTTTCTATTTTTTGTAGAGATGGGGTTTCACCATGTTGGTCAGTCTGGTCTCAAACTCCTGACCTCAAGTGGTCTGCCCACCTTGGCCTCCCAAAGTACTGGTGTTACAGGTACGAGCCACCATGCCCAGCTTTCTTTTTCTTGACACTAACTTTGCATGTGTTTTTATTTCGATTATTTTCTGTCCTCCCATTTATATGAAATTGGTTTTCCTGAGCATTTAGAAGAGAATGTAGCCCAAAATTTAATTTCTAAACTCACAGAGCTCTCTTTTCTTCTGTATATGGTATGTACAAATATGGTGGCTCATTTTCTGATACTCGCAGATCTTCAATTTCTTGTCACTGTTGTCCCTGTGCTACTCAATTTAGATTCTTAATTTCATTGTTTATTCCTAGAAGGGAATTTTGACTGGTTCTGTCTGAGATTCCACAGGGCCTAGACTGTGCCAGACACATAGGTCTTACTGTTGACCCCCTGTTTTCATCCTCTACTGGAAATTGCAAGATCTCTCACAGTTTTAGCTACAATTCTCAAATTTGATGTTTGAGCTTTCTAGGCGATACCTGTTAGTTATGTGTGACTCTGAAGCCCATTTGATGCCTTACTACTTTCCTCTCCTAGTCCTGACACCATGCAGATCTTGTAGCTGTCAGTCTCATAATAATTTGATGATCTTTCCTTGACAAGTGATTTAGTTTTGCCTTGAATGAACACGGAATTCATTTTTCTTTTAAAGTCCAGAAATTTTATTTGAATGTCTCATTGTTGGCCAAACTGACTATCAATAGTTCGACCCTCTCTACTCATAATTTGTAATTCATGGGGATAACTTGCCTCCTAGGTGTTTTGTAAATATTGTTCACAGGGTTTTGTTTTGCTGTTTCAGTTTGTTTGTGTGAGGGAATTTGGAAAATTTAAAAACTAAGTCACCCCTGTCATTTTCCAGCCAATTGCATTTTCTTTTCTTTCAACAACTTAATCTGACAATGTCTCCTTTGACTGGTAAGTTTAGTACAATGACATAGACATATATTGTAGTTATTGATAAGTTTGATATTAGTTTTTCACCTTATTCTATATTTTTTACTTCATCTTTAAATTTCTAAACATTTTTTATCCTCTCTTTAATTCCATTTTTTCCCTCTACTGTTTTGGAAATTTATATATATATATATATGCATCTTTTAGTTAAAATTGTAGCCAGGCACAGTGACATGTGCCTACAGTTCTAGCTATTCAGGAGATTGAGGCAGTAGGATCACTTGAGCTCAGGAGTTGAAGGCTGTAGTGTGCTATGTTCGTACTTGTGAATAGTCACTGCATTCTAACCTGGGCAAAATAGGGAGATCTCATCTCTTAAAAAGAAATTGCACATATCTCAGTTGAAGTCTAAGTAGTATCAGTACATCATTTCCACAACAATCCAAAGATCTTGGAATACATTAAATAGAAATCCCCTCTCAGCTTACATATTATGGTTGACCAATAGTTTAGTTGTATCATGTTTTCTACACACACACATACCAACTTGAACTTTACTATTTTTTATATAGTCAGTGTTTATTTAGATTTCCCATTCTGTTTACCAATTTCCTTACTCACCACTGATTTTTCAATAGTAGGCCTTTCTTCCTTTCTGGGGAAAGGGATTGATTTTCCCTTTCCTCAGCTAAAATGCTTTGACTTTTCTATGAGAGTTTACTGGCAGCTCACTCTAGTTTTTGTTTATTACAATATCTTTCTCTTACCCATACTATCAACCATGTATGCAATTTAAGGTTTGTTTCTCACTCTACATTTTGCAGATTTTTCGCTGTTTTCTGGCTTTCATTCCTGCTTTGGGAAACCCACTTTGAGTTGGTCATTCCATGGCAAGTGATCTGTATATATTTTCAACCTCTTTGAAGACCTTTCTGGTGCTCTGAAATTCCCTGTAATAAATCTAAATGTCTTTTTATTATTTCTTATTTATCCTGCTCAGGATAAACTGACTTTTTGAAACTGAGAATTGGTGTCTGTCATCAGTTCTAGAAAGTACTCGGTCATCTCACTTTGAATATTGTCCCTTCCTTCAGTTTCTACTTACAGAACATATATGTGAGACTCTCATCCCACTAACATGTTTCTTTATTCCTTTCATGTTTTCCTTTTTTTCTCTCTCTCTCTCTCTTCTTGGCTACAGTGAGGGTATTAAGTTCTAGCCTCCAATTCATTAATTCTCTTCTCCTGTATGTCTCATTTCCTTCATAATATGTCTGCTGAGTTTGTCATTTCCTATCTAAATTATATTTGATTCTTTTAAAAATATACCTCCTCAATATTTGGTGTTCTCAATCCATTATCCCATTATTCACGCATTTTGAGACAGGGTTTTGCTTTGTTCCCCAGGGTGCAATGGTGAGATTACTGATCACTGCAGCGTGGACCTACTGGGCCCAAGCTATTCTTCCACCTCGGCCTCCCGAGGAGCTGGGAGTATATGAGCACACCACCACAGCTGGTTAATTTTTTAATTTTTATTTTTGTAGAGAGGAAGTCTCCCTATGTTGCCCAGGCTGGTCTCCAGCCTGAGTTCAAGTGATCTTTCTGCCTCAGCCTCCCAAAGTGCTAGGATTACAGGTGTAAGTCACTGTGCCCACCCCATCTTTTATTTCTGCAAATGTTTTAAATATTTTTTCCATATTTGGTCATTCACTGAGGGTATATGATTTCAAGTATGTAAGCTTTATTGAGGGTGGAGCCTTTGTTCTAACTCCCCTTAGTAAAACTCAAACTCAAGGTTCTTTTTATTGAGAAATTTTCCCAGGGCAGGCAGTGCTTTATATTCATTTACAACTCTATTCTCAGCTCTCTTTTCACTTTTGTCCCCTGGATATTTCCCTTAATTACACAAGCAGTCATTCACTTAAAAACACACACCCGTCCTCTCCCAACATATACGTAATTGTTACAGAAGGATTTTTTTAGGATATACGGTTTTCAATATTGACCATAGTGAAAGTAAGTTGGGTAATTTCCACATTTCCATTTCCCTAATTATCTCTTCAAATTTCTATGATTACCTCTTCGAATTTCTATAATATGAAGAGCTGTGATTTTTATGAATGTAGAAGCTACAGCAAAGAGACTAGGCAGAGAACACGGAATCTATTTATCTGTTATTGGCTGAAGTTTACCTTCTAATAATTTAACAATAAATGTTAATGGGGACCATATTCCTGAAATTGTGTGTTTATATTGTCCATCTCTTGCATGTATATGTGAATGGCAATTTAGCTGGTTGCAGATTTTCAGGGTCAAACTTTATTTCTCTGAAATGTTTACAGATATTATTCTACTGTCATTTAGCATTTAATGTTACTATGAAGAGTATTTTTTTTAATTTTGTAGGCCATTGATATGTTTGCTTGTACACCAAATAATTCTTTGTTTAGATTTAAAGTCCATTAATTTTACTTGATATATCTTTGTTTTGAATATTCTAAAGAGTGTTTCCCCAGAACACAATGTGATCTTTCCTTCTTTAGGTTTAAGACTCTCTTAATTTCTGCAGCAAATTCTTGTGTTCTATCTGGACTTTCTTCTATTACAATTCTTCACTGTTTTCTTTGGGGCCACCACATATGTGTATGTTAGACTCCTTTGTCTTCTATGTTTATCATTTTCTCGCTAATGCTTTCTAATGTTTTACTGATTTCCATTTCCTTTTCCTCATTGTTCATGTCTTCAATGTTTTCAGAAGTGCTCATTCTTCTTTGTGATGCTTCCAATATGGCCCCTTTGTTTCTGTGATGACTTTATTTTGCTATTCTACTTCATTCCTAATGGAAGCAAGATCATACTTTATCCTCTGCTTGATACTTCCCTGTGACATATTTTTGGTAGAAAAGATAATTGCTTAATTTTCTTTTAAAATTAGTAGTGATAAATTTGGTTCCAGTTTTTATCTGTGACAACACTTTCTGGCAAGTGTTCTTTTTTTAACTTGTCTTTTTCCTATGCTTTTCCACGATTGTATTATAAGTTTTTGTGTAGAATCTGTTCTGGTATCTCTAAAATAACTGTTATTACCAATCTCTGATTGAGTTGAGTTCTACTTGAATCAGCTATTTGTAGAAGGTTTTATTTGATGTGGAGCAGGGCCATGTTCTAAGATAGCAGAAACTCTCTCCAGTTTATAGTAGCATTCCTTATGGTACATAGCATTGGTTGTGTACATTGCTTATTTTAGTCAGCAAAGATTAATGTCATAGGATTAAGTCTCTTCTAATTTACCATTCTAAGAGACTGACTTCTTGGTTCTTTTCCTTTTTTTTTTTTTTTTTTTTTTTTTTTTTTTTGAGATGGAGTCTGGCTCTGTCGCCCAGGCTGGAATGCAGTGGCGCGATCTTGGCTCACTGCAAGCTCTGCCTTCTGGGTTCACGCCATTCTCCTGCCTCAGCCTCCCAAGTAGCTGGGACTGCAGGCGTCCGCCACTACGTCCGGCTAATTTTTTGTATTTGTAGTAGAGACGGCATTTCACCGTGTTAGCCAGGATGGTCTCGATCTCCTGACCTCGTGATCTGCCTGCCTCTGCCTCTCAAAGTGCTGGGATTACAGGCGTGAGCCACTGCGCCCAGCTGACTTCTTGGTTCTTTATTCAGTGTTTCCTTTCTTGATTCTCCATGGTGCCAAACTGTACCCAGGAGTTGTCCCATCCTATGTGCTTTATCCCTGAAACTGACGTCGAAGGGATTATTGGCTTATGGTACACTGTCAGTCTTGCAGATCTACTGACTTTGTTTAAGGTCTGCAGCCACAGATGTCATCTCTCAGCATCTGACCACACCCCTAATGCACACACTGCAACCTGCCACCTTTCCTCAACATTATTTTCCAACATAATATATTCTTCCTAGCTTTACCACAGCACTTGCATTTCCTTTTCTGATTTTTCTTCTTATGGAGAGAGGGAAAAAAAGCAGAAGGAGCAGAAGGGTCTTTGCTATCTCAAAATCAGAAGTCTGTTCCTCACCTTTCTTAACAACCTTTGATATGGAAAAATGTTGGAGGCTTTTCACAAGCCTAAATAGATTGTAGGCTGTCCCTGAAAATGTCATTTGTAATTAGGTTGTCTGGAATTTGGAATGAATTTTCTTATAGGAATCAAGTTATAAGTGGTATTTGGCAACCAAGGCCAGCTTTTCAATAGGCAGTTTAGCCGGATGCATTGTGCTAATAGCATTATTCTGGCTCCATAGAACTACCATTTATTAAGTTATTTCTATGGAAAAATAAATTCCAAGTTCTAGCTAGTAGAATACAGAGTCTTTTAAAATGCAAAACTATGCCACTCTTGCTTAAAATCCTTCAACAGTTTTCCTTTGTTCATAGGCCAAGGATGAAATCCTTAGCAGGGCCTCATAGGCCCATGATCTGGCTCCGGTTGGCCCTTCTAAATTTGAACCATTTTCCAAACTGGCCTTCTTATTGTTCCTGGAATATGTTATGCTTCTTCCAGCTCTCGGGTGTTTGCATATTTAGTTCCTTTTGCCTAGAAGATCTTTCTCTCACATTGTGCCTTTTCATGCTTACCCACCCTTCAGAACTCAGTTCAAATTTCATTTATTTGGGTAGCTTTCACAGGCCGAACAGCCCTGCCATATACCATCTAATAGCACCAGATCTCCCTGTCTTTATGTCCACTATTGTATTCCCAATACTGCTCACAGTGTCTGGCGTATACTAGATGTTCAATAAGTATGTGTGGTTAGATGAATGGATAAATGAATAGTCAATACTTCATGTTAAAGACAAAGCTTTTAAATTCAAACCTACTTTTCTGAAGTTAAGGAAATGTTTGTCCCCCTTCCACTCCTGATGCCCTGCCTGAAATATCTTGGGTCTGGTTCTCAGATGGATCATGTGTATGTTACATACAATTCCAAGTTTCATCCTTAGGATAACCAATGCTATAAGCAGTCCTTATGACAATTAAGGGCAAACTCTGAAAAAAGTCACTAAAAACAGTTCACTATCTGAATCCTCATAGTGTTACAGCTTAAACCCCTGAAATATAAATACTAAGACATAAAATCAATTGCATTTTATGCTTGTTTAATCTTAGATACCTCTATCTCAAAACATTCCAGGACTGTGGCCATATATCCTGGATTTTTCCGGGATAGTTTCATTTTTAAAATAGATTAAGCCCTTGCTGCTAGAAAGTGCATCTCACCTGTCAGACTTTGTGTCCTGACTTTTTGTTCATACAACTCACTCTCTATGACCGTGTCACCTATCAGTTTGTCACAAGTATCTTTTTGAACCATTGTATGCTTCCTGCCAGAACTAGCTCATGTGAAAAGTTGGAAAATTTTAAACCCTCAATATGAAACAGAAATGACCTTTTTAAATTTTAAATTAACTTGCTCAAGTTTCACTACACAACCCTGATTCAGCTTCCTCACCTATAAGATGTCAAGCATGGTGCACAGGACTTCGAAGGTCCTCAAAAAAGGTGTAGGAAATATAATTTCTGAGTTCAAAAAAATGTTAGTTTAAAAATCCGCTTGGTCAAGGTAAGAAAAGGTATCTGAGGTTGAAAAGTCCCAGTTAATAGGATGGGGAAGGGCACCGTGAGACCACCACTGTCTAATGGGCCGGGTTTGACACATGTGAAACAAGAATGACCTTGCTGGATCATCAGATATGGATGGAAGAATGGGAGAAGGAAGAGCCAGCTGCTGATAGCAGGTATCATCAAGTCTGAAAACACTCTCTAGGGGCCCTGCTCAAAGTCAATTTTATTTTATTTTTTTGGAGATGGAGTCTTATTCTGTTGCCCCGGCTGGAGTACAGTGGCATGGTCTCAGCTCACTGCAACCTCCACCTCCCAGGTTCAAACGATTCTCCTGCCTCAGCCTCCTGAGTAGCTGAGACTACAAGCATGCGCCACCATGCCCAGCTAATTTTTCATATTTTTAGTAGAGATGAGGCTTTGCCATGTTGGCCAGGCTGGTCTCGAACTCCTGACCTTAGGTGATCCACTGTCCTCAGTCTCCCAAAGTGCTGGGATTACAGAGGTGAGCCACTGCGCCTGGCCTCAAAGCAAATTTTAAAATATCAAAAGACCTAACTCTTATTCCTGTGCAACTTGTTAGAGGAAAGAAAAAAGAAAGAAAGACTTGATGGTTTTGTCCTTTGGGCATAGAACTGACTTTTTATTGAAACATTACTACCTGAGCCACTGGAAATTGATTTAACTCATCTCCTTCTCCCACCATCTCCCTGCTTTCTTGTCTCTCCGTTTCTTTACCTGAAAGAGCACATCAAGCCTTTTCGTTACATTGTGCTGTGTTGATCCTGGATGAGTTTATAAGACTGTGGACTTGCTCCTTGCTTCTAGCTATTAATTGATTTCATCTATCTTGAGAAAAGGGAGGGCTTGTGCATAGGCCGATGGGGTAGTTTCCACAGATTCACTGAGAAATTAGAAGTGGTTCACTGTAGTAAGCCCTGAGGAATATCTCTGAAAGGAGGCCAGCCTTTAAAGATCACCTTCTTTTACAGAAAGTGGAGTCCAACCAAGCACTCCTACCAACCCTCTCTAAGTCACCCAGTGATTCATTGCTCAGTCACTGCATGCCTGCTGCATGCCAGGCACCATGCAATGTGGCTCCTATCCATAAGGAGTGTGGATCCTGGTGGGAGAGACAGAGACAGACACAGATAATCACAACATAATGTGTTAAGTGTTGGGGGAGGTATAAACTGCTGTGTGAGCACTGAATCTAAAACAGTTAGCTTAGCCTGAAGACATCGTGGAAGGCTTTGAAGAGGAAGTGGCTTTTGGGATCAGGCTTATGGGAAGAAGAGTTAATCAGATCCACGTGGGAAAGGGAAATTCAACCTCTGAGTACCACATTTTCTTCTTCTCTTCTTGATGTTTTTGAACTTGCATGTGCTTCTCCTGTGGACCAAGGCTTCTTTTTGATCCGGTGATTTGTCCCACCAACATCACCCCAGGCTGTCATTCGAGGAAAATGGTAAAGGGAATAGAGCGGGGAGATTCAGGCATCCAGCTTAGCAGTACTTGTGCATCCAGGAGCCCTGACTTGGTGGGGTGGGATAGTGCCCAAGTATTCGCTTTTTTAACTAGAACCTGGGATAAAATTGGATGTCAGCGGTTTCTGGAGAAACTTGGCCCAGCACCTTCCCTGTGACACAGTGCCCAGCACAGTGTTCCACACCTTGAATCCAATACAAAACACAGGAAATGCTTAATAGAGAAGCAAACGACGTCATCCTTAGAACTAAAATTTCCAAATGTAACTCCTACTGCCACCTGTTGGTGGTATGGAGATGTGACCCATATCTGCGGTTTAGAAGCTATCTTTTTTTGTAATCCTGGCAAGTTGGCAACTTAAAACCTGAAATTTCCAGAGATGTTAATATATACTGAAGTGCCAATGGTGGTTTTCTTCAGGCGTACTCTTTTTTATTATGGGCTGCGAAGTTCTGAAATGTTTTGCAATGAGTTCAGAAGAACAGAGTAAAGATAACAGAAAATTAAAAATTTACCTATGGGGTAGACAAAGGGCAATCTACTTAGTTAAAAGGGGTTATGAACAGGCAAAAGGGCATCACCAGAAATTGAGAAAGAAAGGAGGTTTCTATAGATTGATTACCTTCTTATTAATTATCATTTTTACTTGGGGATGGCAGATGTGCCTGACTCACTGGTGCTGGTGGGGGGAGGCCTTAATCAAATCGTCAACAGCCATTCTCAGGCACTCATTTAGCAAATTCATACTGACTGCCTCCTGGCTGCCAGGCGCCCTTGGCTCCAGCCTCCAACAGTTTCATTCTGGGGTATAGCCAACCTTGAGAGCAAGTGGCTGTCAGTGGAATTCAGACTACGGATAAATGCTCAAGAATAACACCACATGCAAGCAACCAAGTACAGCAGCAAGGACTCCCAGTGCTCCGGGAAGTACCTGTCCCTCTAAGGAGACAGTCGCTACTTTGGATAGATGTTGGCTGTCCTCCATAGGCTTACAGATGCAGCTTCACGGCACATCAGAGATAGAGGAAACTGCAGACCTCAGCAGGGAGGCCAGCCCTCTCATTTTACTGCAAGGAAAACAGATACAGAAAAGGGAAGGGACTCAGCCAAGCATGTTTTATTTGAGGAGCCGTGCTATTGTCTGCCTGCTGGAGCTGGGAAGATGAGCGTGTCCTCATGGGAGCCTGGTGGGATAGACAGATGCTTAAACTAACAATGTCACTATAGTGTAGTAAGTGGCCATAACTTGGGCTGGGGATAGGCAAGGCTATGGGAATGAGAGGAGGCCATGCTGTGGGACCCTTTGTCTCTCTCATGCTTGGGGATGAAGAACAACAGAGCTTTCTGGATACAAACCCTTGGAAGAAGTGTGTGGCTTAGGGCACAAGGTCAGCTGCCATGAGTCCATGGGTTCAAGTCCCAAGTTCATTAGGTTCTTTGAGCCTCAGCTTCCATCTCTGAAGTCCCCACCTCATAGGGCTGTTTGTGAGGCTGATATAAGGAATGCACAAGTGCTCAGCACAAAGTGGGATGTCAGTGAATGGCACGATTCTAGAAGTCCTCCAGCAATCCATTTGTATCCTTCTATAAAAGGGCTATATCCAGCTATGGCCAGTTCCATCTTTTTTTGAGACAGGGTCTCAAATCCATTACCCAGGCTGGAGTGCAGTGGCATGATCATAGTTGACTGCAGTCTTGACCTCCCGGGCTCAAGCAATCCTCCTGCGTAAGCCTCCCAAGTAGCTGGGACCACAGGTTGTACCACCATGCCTTGTTAACTTTTAAAGAAAATGTTTTGGTAAAGATAGTGTCTCACTACGTTGCCCAGGTTAGTCTCAAATTCCTGGTCTTGCATGGTACTTCCACCTTGGCAGTGCCATCTTAAATAAATAAAAAGGCCCTGAGGAAGTGCATTTGCTTCTTTGTGTCACAACCATATCCTTAGACCTGAAACCATTCCCCCAACATCTCTCCCTCGACCCTGGGAGGTGCTTAGGCTTGACCAGTAATGGGCTCCATGTATAAACCCAATCCTTTCAATATAGACATTTTCTTCCCAAAGCAGACCTGCAACTCACAAGGGAGAGGCCCACAGTTTACACCCCCAATAAAGATGCCCCACTGTGCCCCAGAGCTAGTTATGCAAGTCATTTAGCAGAGCCTCTCAAATCCCCCCTCTTAATGCAGGGAGAGTTATGGGAGCCCCAGCAGCGCCTTTTAATGCAACTGGATTAATTGTCTGCTCGGAAAACAGCTCGATTCTAAATGATCCTAAATGTCCTCTAATACCTGTAATCTTCCCTTCGCCACGTTGCCGTGCTGCATTACTAAAGCAGGACTGGTTCTGGGAGCCCATTTGCTTAGTAAACAGCGGGCAGCATTGCAGGAGGCCAAAGGCTGAGAAATTGATGAAATCGCTACTGGCCTATTCACCAGCCTAATTTGATTCTAGAAAATCAAGCAGAGGCATTTGGACTGGCCTGTTCCACAAGCTCAGTGTGCCTTTGCAGGACTGGGTAATCAAATGTGGGTGTGCCGCCGGGTCTGAACTCCAGTCCTTCCCAGCCCGGCAGTGAGCCGTCTCTCTCAGGGATCTTGATCTTCTTTCTGAAGACCACAGACGGAGCTGACAAGGAACCATGATGTCTTTCAGTCAATCAATTACCTGGAAACTAGGAGTAGGTGGGGGCTGGCACACGATGGGCTGTGTGTTCTGGCCTTGGATTTGCATTTACCTGATAAACAAGTGAGCACCACGATTAAGAGAAAAAACTCGAGTTGGTACTTTAGCTCTGCCATTACTAGCTCTGTAACTTTGGGCAAGTAACCTCTAGGTGCCTCAGTTTCCTCATCTCTAAAATAGGGATGATTACAATAGTACCTACCTCAAGGGGTGATTGTGAGAATTAAATGCCTTAATAAATACAAGATGCCTCAAGAGGTCTGGCTCACAGTCAATTCCATACACACATTTGCTGTCATCATCGCAGCTTCACTGCTTCCATATGGGCAGGCACATGCCCTCCCTCAGCCTCAGTCCCTTCTGCTGTAAACTGGGTCAATGGTTGATGTGCAAGGGAATGGGGGTGAAGGGTGCATAGAGTGTGGCATTGAGGTGTCCAGTGAGCAGGCTTCCTCTCCTGCCATTCTCATGCATGCTGCCACTCTGGAATGCTTCTTCTCTGCAGCTGCCCTCTCTCTGTCCAGGTGGACAGTTTCCATAGAGATCCATGTGAACACTGAAGGAAGACAGGTCACCTGGCCAGAGAGGCAGGTCGGGAGAAGGTGAGCCAGACCCACTTGGAAAACAAAAGATGAGCAGACAGGTGTCTGTGTTTTTTCCTGTAGACCAGTGAGGGTGAGGGAAAGATATCAGACAGGCTGTGTTCACTTGAAATATCCAGCATTTGAGCCTGACATTGCCTTCATTGGGAGCTTTCACCAAACTGGTGTCCAACAGTGAGAATGCTTTTGAATTCTTGGCAAAGAGATACCAGCAGAGAGTGTGTGTGGATTTCCACAAGGACAGCATCTTGCATGACAAAGACATCAAGATACAAAACTAGGCCAGGCACGGTGGCTCATGCCTGTAATCCCAGCACTTTGGGAGGCCGAGACAGGCGGATCACGAGGTCAGGAGATTGAGATCATCCTGGCTAACATGGTGAAACCCCGTCTCTACTAAAAATACAAAAAATATTAGCCAGGCGTGGTGGCAGGTGCCTGTAGTCCCAGCTACTCAAGAGGCTGAGGCAGGAGAATGGCGTGAACCCAGGAGGCAGAGCTTGCAGTGAGCCGAGATCTTGCCACTGCACTCCAGCCTGGGCGACAGAGCGAGACACCATCTCAAAAAAAAAAAAAAAAAAAGATACAAAACTAGAGTGCTATAGACCACACCCAAACAACACTGGCCATATCTTAATCGACATTATCATGAGTGACTCTGGTGCCAAAAGCCATGTTTGTCCTCACTCTGCAGTCTAGATGCCTATTTCTGTACTGACTGGTTGCTACTTGATCACTCTGCTCGATTGCTCCCTCTGTAAAATGGGGCCAAATATTAACCTACAACATAAGGTGACTGTGGGAATAAAAGCAGCATATCAACAATGGTACATATTTATTGAGCTCTCAGAATGCACCCAGTGCTGGGCTAAATGTTTGATATATGAATTCTAACCCATTGACTCTTCCCACTAGCCATGGAAAGTGAGTCCTGCTGTTAATCCCTATTAGGTGGATAAGAAACAGAGGGAAAAGGAGGTTAATGAACCTGCCTGAAGTCATATAGGCACTGTTACCAAAGTCCCTGGCACAAAATAAGTACTCAACAAAAATATGCAGACACACACAAAAAATGAGATCATGTACTTTGCAGCAACATGGATAGAGCTGGAGGCCATTATCCTAAGTGAACTAACACAGGATAGAAAACTGAATAATGCATGTTATCAACTATAAGTGGAGCTAAATGATAAGTACATAGGGACACAAAGAAAGGAACAACAGACACTGGGGAGTACTTGAGGGTAGAGGGAGGCTGAGGATCAAAAGACTATCTTATAGGGTCCTACGCTTATTACCTGGGTGGTAAAATAATCTATACACCAACTCTGTATTATGCAGTTTACCTATATAGCACACCTGTCCATCTACTCCAGAGCCTACAAAATAAAAGTTAAAATACATATGATGTAAGTTGGTAGAGCCACTTAGGAGAACAATTTGGCAAGGCCTATATCTAAAACATTACTTCTAGATAGTTAGCTATCCAAGAACATTTTTGCAATGGCTAAATAGAGCTATTGTGGGGGCTACCATCAGTGCTAACTTCTGGAGAATAAAAGGGCCTCATGGCCTCAGGGAGGCACCAGATTAGTTAAGAGTGAATGGTTGATGGGACCAAGTAATGCCTGAGAATGGCCCTGCAGTGATAGGGCCCTGTATAAAGAGGTTGAGTGCACTTATCTGGGGTCCCCGTAGCAGGGCAAAGTTTGAAGCGGGCTTGGTTCAGGCAGGGTTGGGAGTTGCAGATCCACAGCCTATTCCATGGCCATTGGGGTGGCCAGATCAGGAGCAACACAAAGATTGCAGGCACTGCCAGAAGTCACTTTCTCACCCTGAGTTCAGTGACCTCATCTGTAAACTGCATATACAGATAACCTCCCTGTCTATTAATAGGAGGCTTATGAGGACTCAATAAGATCGGCTAGTCTGGTTATTCCTCACTATCCCTCAGGGAAGAAAGAATAATCTCCTGCACTAGGTTTAAAGCAGAAACGAATGCTCCACCAAGCAGAAGCCTCAGAGCTCTGCTAGGGACAGAAACTTGAGTGTCCCTGCCCCAGCAGAGCTCTGTTTTAACCATTTCATAAGCAACAGCTTCCCATGTGCCAGGAAGATTTTATTTTTTCAATTCAAAAGAGCACATAACATTTCTTGAAAGCTGCCTATGCCCTATACATTATCTCCTTTAATCCTCACAGCAACACCATGAGAGAAATTTCATTCTGACTTTATAGAAGTCATAACTGATATTCCCAAGAAATTAAATGATTTACCCGTTGGCAGATGGCTGACAATTTGGAAACTCTACATTTGCACCTAAGACTGTCTACCACCAATATTCTTATTAATGATTTTTATTCTACCTGCAGTCCCTAATACTTCTTTACTCTACCGTAGCACATTTGTCAGGAGATACCTGCATTCCTGTGTGTGAACATTTTATCATTATTCACTTTATGGGCTATGGGAATGTCATGCCTGCTCTGGGCCGCTAACGAAGACAGTAACAGTTTACTCATTGAGTTGTCTCAAGATTAAATAAGGACATACATAAAGTGTCTATCACAACACATGAGAAGATGTTCAACTTCTGTATTAATTAGGAAGATGAGATGCCATTTTTGGCTCATTAGATTGGCAGAAATGAAAACTTTTTTTGTAATATTAAGTGTTGAAAAAGATAGAGGAAATAGACACTCTTCTATCACTGGCAGAAGCCAGAGATTTTAGTTGGTAGAGCCACTGAGGAGATCAATTTGGCAAGACCTATATCTAAAGCATTACTTCTAAACAGACAGCTATCAAGAGCATTTTTTTGCAATTGCTAAATATTATAACCAACCTAAATGTCTATTGATGAACTAATGACTAAATAACTATGGTATATCCCTTGTGTGAAAGATAATATCATGTAATAAAAAGAATTGGGTAAATATGTAGTAACTAAGTTGAAAATTTCTCTAAGAAGTAGAGACAAGTGGAAAAAAAAACCCTAAGTTTTAGAATACTACCAAATGTCACTTAGGTCAAAGAAAAAACTCAAAAATGACAATAGGTTTTACAGATATATATACGTGTTAGAAGTGCATTGGATGAAGCCTGCAAATATATACATTACACTGTTAAGAGCAGTATTCTGGAGTGGTGGGGAACAGCCACGAGTTTAAATGGACATAGTATTACCTGATGTTATAAATTTTACAAAGTGAATATATTCATATATGATTTGTACACTTATAAAGGTAAAATAATAATAATAAATGCAGTTATAATCTATTAGGTGTTGACTCTGAATCTTCATTTTCTGTCAAATAAAATTATTCATTTAGTAAACAAACTTATTGTGTGTCTACTCTGATTTACTTTCATATGACATCTTTTAACAGAATTTTTTCACTGAAACAGAAATTATGTTTTCATTTTGCTGATGATGAAAGTGAGGTTTGGCTTAAGTGACTTGCTCAGTTAGTAAGGCACAGAGCCAGGATTGAAAACCAGCTGTTTGCCTCCAAGTTCAGTTCTCTTTCAATTAATCCAGCAAGTCTTTACTGAGCACTGTGTATGTCCCAAGCTCCATACTAGGTACTGGGGATGCAACAGGAGACAGGATAGACGTGCTCCCTGTTTTCACGGCATCACGGTCCAGCGAGAAAAGCAGACAGAGCAACATGTACTTACAATGTAGTGTGCAGTGCTTAGATTTCACGGGTAATGGCTTATTCTTCACTGACATCTGAAACAAAGTACCGATGCACAACTAAACAACTAGTTTAGGTCTGATTCACCAGCATAAGGTATACCATCAATGTGTCCTGCTGCTCCAAATATGTTGATTCTCTAATAGATCTCTGAATCAACAGTAATAATGAAGATAGCTATCGAGTATTAACGATGTGTCAGATATCATTCCAACATTTAAATATAACAGATGACACATTTAATTCTCATAATATCCCTATGAAGTAAGTTCTATTACAACCTTTATCTTACAGATGTGGAAAGGTGAGGCATAGAGATTATAAAAAAGAAAAAAGACAAAACAAATACACATCTGCTTAAGGCTATGTGGCTAGTAAATGCTAGAGCCAGGATTCAACTCAGGGCTGTCTAGCTTGCAACCCTGCTCTCCACTGCCTTCCCAACAAAAGTTTCCAAGCTGCTCAGCAGGACACACCTCTCAGGGTTCCTTCTCCAAGTCTTCTCTGAAATCTGAACATACTAATAGAGTATCAGATGTCATCCTTGTACAAGAATCAGGAGTAGGTAAAGAGAGACAGAACAGGTGGGGTCTTTGGGCTAAATCTCATGTCCCCTATTGGAAGAAATTAATAGGTCCTAGAAAGAGGGAACTTATTTCTCAGTAAACACAAGCGTGTAAGAGCATCTTGACCCCAGCCCCCTAATCAGAGGAGCATCTTGCTAATTGCCACTAATGTGATTAGCAAAATTAATTGGCCACTCAGAAATATTACACATCAAGTCACATGGGGATTAATCTTTACCGTGATTGGGAACATCATTGCTCAGTACAGAGAGGGTGAGACAATTGACCTCCAAAGGGAATCTTGATGCTCTCATACATTCCTCTCATGAATCGTGAGTATGTTGTACATTAGACAAAGGCAGAGAGATCTTTCTAACCACTCACGGAGGCTGCTTCACTAATAGTAATCTGCCACTTCCAGTCTAGCTAGAACTTATTCCTGCCCACTCTCCACATTGGACACATTCATACTCCCACTCATTTCTCCATGTTGTTTGTGCACTGTAATGTATCCTCCTGAATCTTTGTTGCATTTTGGTAAACTCCTATTCATTTTCCAACAAGAGGTTCAAATGTCACCAATCCATGCAACTATCACTAATTCTCCCCCTCAGGTATTTCACATTGATTTATGTACAAACTCCTATTTCACTAGCACTATTGGACCACCGTGTGTACACCTACCAGTCTCTTCCATTGGCAATGGGACCTCAGAGTCAGGGATCATGTTGTTCTTAATACTGGATCTTCAGAGCCTAAGTACAGATCTTGGTATTCAGTAAGACTCAGTAGTTGCTTAATAGTTGACTCTGTATCTCCAGACTAGGCATGGGGCTGAGTACACACTAACTGTGGTTCCTAGGCTTGAACGTATAGACTTAGGAAATATGCAGATTGCATCACCATGGAATTACGTGAAAATAACTCTGACTCTGTTGCTCCTACCATGTGTTTCTGATCTTGGTGAATTACAAAAGTGTAGGATCACCATCACTTTTTTTTTTCTTTTGTGGTAATCGCAGGGTTGGGCCTGGTTAGTACTTGGATGGGACACCATCACTTTCTTGATCTCGCATTGCCTAAATAAATGATCAATTTATTAATTTCCTTAATTGTGATGTAATCTGCCCTCTCCCTACTAGACTTGTCTTAGTCTAGTTTTCACATTTCTCATCAGATACAGATATCGGGAGAAAGCATTAAACATGAAAGATAGAGATCAAAACGAACAAGCAGAACAAAGCAATTTGGAGGGACTTGTTAACAAGTAAAAAAAAACCCACACGCATTAAAAAAAAAAAAAAAAAAACTATTACTAACATCCCCAGAGAGATAAGAGACCATATTGCAAAACTGTGAACAAAATATTAGAAACCAAGGAACATTCAGAAAACAATAAAAAGCTCTTGGAAATTAAAAATATGACACTATATATTAGAAGCCAATAAAAGGGTTAGAGGACGAAGCTGAGGAAATCTCTTGAAAGGCAGAGCAACACATCTGAATATTTGGACAATAACAAAAGTGTGGGTATTACAGAACCAATCCAACAGTTCCAACATCCAAATATTGAAGTTCCAGAAAAAGAAAGCAGAGAAAATGAAGGGAGAGAATAACCAACAAAACAGGTCAAGAAAATTCCCTAGATGTGAAGAATGAGTATTTCCAGAGTGAAGCAGCCCACCATGCGCTCAATCAAATAAATAGATAAAAATTAATCCACATTAAGGTAGACAATGGAGCAATTTTATAATGATGAGACACTGATCATATCATACACATTTGGACAAGGAATTGGGAGAAATTCATACTTAGGAATCAGAATGGCTTTAGCTTTCTCAAAAGCCACACTGGATGCTGGGATGTAATGGAACAGCACCTTCAAAGTAGTAAAGGAATGTTATTTCCAGTCAAATTCTTCCCTGAGTGCGAGAATCAATGACGGAAGGTCTTCACATGTTGACCTGCTGTGAACACTTTCTTAGGAAGCTACTGAAGAAAGTGTACCTCCAAGACAAGGTGGGGAAAAAAAAAAAAGAAGTGAGGATGGAGTCATTGGTGATAGCAGCCGGAACACAGCAGGAGTAAAGCATAATACCCTCCTTGAAGGTAGAGTGAAGGTGGAGGAAGATCCCAGAGGATGGCACAGAGAGAGCACAACACCAGCACAGAGCAAGCCAGTAGCTCTGGGAGAGCTTTCTGTAGGAGGATGAAATTGAAAAAATAACTGAAGCATCTGAACATCTTGAGTAGAGCTTTAGATAATTGGCAAAGTGTTGGGGCTGAATTAGTAATAAAAACATAAAAATGAAGCAAACAAACCATAAACAAGTCAAATATTAGCTTCAGGGAAAACATAATAGTTGTGCAGGAAGGGAAAATAATCATAATTTACTGCATGGTTCAGTTTTGAATAGCATTTACATAGTCAAAATAGTGTAAACATTGAATGTTGATCTAGCCAAAATTAGGATATAACTTTATCGGGAGGATGGGGAAGGTAGGTGGAAGGGATGCCTGTATGAGTGATGGGTGGGGAGTACAGGGAAAGCAAAACCATTAATAGATAATGGTGAAGTGGAAAAGTCACAAGTACCAATAAATGTAGCTAATTCAGAAATATGTGTTTTGTGTAATTATAACCAGGTGAAAAGTGTTTGCAACTGGGTGAGAGGAGTTGGAGTCTACACTTATTCCTATCATATGCCAAAGAACAATTTGATGATTTAAACTATGTGCACATAGAACTTGGATAGATTTTTTTAAAATATAAAAAAAAATACAATGTGATGTCAACACTCCATAGGTTAATTCCAATTTAATGTGATGCCAATAAAAACACCAACAAGATAATTCTAAATTTTATGTGAAAAATGAACAACCAACAATATTAGACAACTCTGAAAAGGATGAGCATTACATGGGGTGAAGGCAGGTGTGGGGGTAGATTAGCTATCTGTGATATTCAAGCATACTTTACATTTCAGTAAATAAAACTGTATAATTCCAGAATGCTAGTAGACAAAGGAATACAGTCAAAACTTAGAAGCAGATAAAATTACAGCATGGATTTAGGATATAATAAAGGTGGAATATAAATCAGTAGGAAAAGAGATAAACTATTTAGTAAATAGAGCTGAGTAGCCATATACGAACCAAAAAGTACACCTGGAACTACAGCTCACACAAAGGCAAACTTCAGATGGAGCAAATAATCAAAAGTTTAATGCAAAAGATGAACCTATAAAAATAGTAAGAGAGGCTACTATTTATTTATGCACTTGGAGTGAAAGAAGCTCAGATGTGATACAAAACCCACAAGCCATAAAAGGAAAGATGGATAACATATATTGAATTAAATTTTTAAAAAATCTGTGTGGCTAAAATTACTATAAAGCTAAGTGATACGGTTTGGCTGTGTCCCCACCCAAATCTCATCTTGAATTATAGCTCCCATAATCCTCATGTGTCATGGGAAGGACCTGATGGGAAGCAACTGAATCATGGGAGCAGGTTTTTCCCATGCTGTTCTCGTAATTGTGAGTAAGTCTCACGAGATCTGATGGTTTTATAAAGGGGCAGTTCCCCTGCACACACTCTCTTGCCTGCCGCAACGTAAGTTGTGCCTTTGCTCTTCCTCTGCCTCTGCCATGATTGTGAGGTCTCCCAAACCATATGGAACTATAATTAAGCCTCTTTCCTTTATAAATTACCCAGTCTTGGGCAGGTCTTTATTAGCAGCATAAGAACAGACTAATATACTATGTCAAAGACTTTAAACTGAAAAAAGCATAACTCATAATTTTCCTAATATAGAAAGAAGTACTACAAATCAGTCAATAAAAAACAAACCTTATTTATTAATAAGCCAACAGAAAAACTGGCACAGGAGATAATTTCCAGGGGGAAAAAATATGAATGACTCATAAACATTTGAAAAGATGCTCAAATTCCAGACATATAAAATGAAATTTTACTAAGATACAATTTTTCACATTTTAGACAGGACAAGTTAAAAATGTATACTTTGTTGTAAGAATGTAGAGAAAACAAGCACTCTTATGTATTTCTGTAAGAGCTGAGACGTGACACAATCTATGTAGAGAAGATAATTTAACAAATCTATGGAAATTACATCTGCAATTACCTTAGGACCAAGAAATTCTACTTCTAAGAATTTTTCCTACTAATATACTCACACATGCATGAAATAATGTTTATAAGAACAAATGACTGCCAACTACTTATATATCTATTAGCAGGGGACTGTTAAATCCACCAAGTTTCATTCATATGATGAAATTATAGCCATTTTAAAAAGCTCTTTGTGTAATCAAGTGACTTCCAAGATATATTGAGCAATGACTAAAACAAGGTACTAAACAAGAGGTCTGCAAAAGTTATGTGTACATTATAGTCTATTAAGTGTTCAACAGAATTATGTCTAAAATACATGAACATTACTTACTTAAAAATACTTCATTGCTGAAAAATGCTAAGGATCAGCTGAGCCTTCAGCAAGTTGTAATCTTTTTGTTGGTGGAGGGTCTTATCTTGATGTTGATGGCTGCTGACTGATCAGGGTGCTGGTTGCTGAATGTTGGAGTGGCTGTGGCAGTTTTTAAAAATAAAACAACAGTGAAGTTTGCAGCATCAATGGACTCTTCCTTTCACAGATTACTCTGCAGCATGAGATGCTCTTTGATTGATAGCCTTTTACCCAAATGTAGAACTTTCAAAATTAGAATCAATCCTCTTAAACCATGCCACTACTTTATCAAGTAAGTTTATATAATTTTTTAAATCCTTTGTTGTCATTTTAACAGTGTTTACAGCATCTTCATCAATAAAAGATTCTGTCTCAAGAAACCACTTTCTTTGCTTGTCCATAAGAAGCAATTCCTCATTCGTTAAAATTTTATCATGAGATTGCATCAATTCAGCTATATCTTCAGGCTTCATATCTAATTCTATTTATTTTGCTATTTCCACCACATGTGGAATGACTTCTTCCACTGAAGTCTTGAACCCCTCAAAGTCATCTGTGAGGGTTAGAATCAACTTCTCCCAAACTCCTGTTATTATTAATATTTTGACATTCTCATAAATCATGAATGTCCTTAATGGCATCTAGAATGGTGAATCTTTTCCTGAAGGTTTCCCATTTACTTTGCTCATATCCATCAGAGGAATCAATACCTATGGCAGCTGTAGCCTTACAAAATGTATTTCTTAAATAAGACCTGAAAGTCAAAATGACTTCTTGATCCATGGTCTGTAGAATGGATATTGTGTTAGCAGGCATGAAAACAACATTAATCTTTTTGTACATCTCCATCAGAGCTCCTGAATTACCATGTACATTGTCCATGGGCAGTAATATTTAGAAAGAAATCTTTTATTTCTGAGGAGTAGGTCTCAATAGTGGGCTTAAAATCTTCAGTAAACCCTGCTGTAAACAAATGTGCTGTCATCCAGGCTTTGTTGTTCCATTTACAGAGCACAGGCAGAGTAGATTTAGCATGATACTTAAGAGTCCCAGGATTTTTGGAATGGTAAATAAGCACAGTCTTCAACTAAGAGTCACCAGTTGCATTAGCCCTTCACGAGACAGCAAGTCTGTCCATTGAGGCTTCAAAGCCAGACAATTATTTCTCTCTAGCTACAAAAGTCCTAGATGGCATCTTCTTCCGATTAAGACTTCTGTCTACACTAAAAATCATCTGTTTAGTCTAGCCACCTTCATCAATTATCTTAGCTACACATGCTGAATAACTTGCTGCAGCTTCTACGTAAGCACTGGCTGCTTACCTTACACTTCTGTTAGGAAGAAAACTTATTTCCTTAAACCTTATGAACCAAACTCTGCTGGCTCTAAAATTTGCTTCTGCTACTTCCTCACCTCTCTCAGCCTTTATGGAATTGAAAAGAGTTAGGACCTTGCTTTGGATTAGGCTTTGGCTTAAGGGAATGTTGCAGCTGGTTTGATCTTCTGTCTAGACCACTCAAACTCTCTATGTATCAGCAATATGACTGTTTCACTCTTGTTGTCTGGAGCATATCACAGACACGTAAGAAAACCCAGTGTATGATAGACTTTTGGTAGAGGGGACATTTATTGTCTCAGCACTTGGGAGACTTTCCACTCCTCTCTCAGGAAAGAGCACAGAGAGTAGCCTGGCTGTTTATGTGAGAATGCAGGCACCAAAAGCCTAGTAAGCAAGTAAGAACACATGGTCTTGCATTCAAGTCTTGTGTGAGCTATACATTCCTGAGCTTTTAAGAATAACAGACATGGGTCTTCTTTTTTTATTTAAAAACATTTTTATTCTTAAGAGAGACAAGGTCTCATTATGTTGCCCAGGCTGGTCTTGAACTTCTGAGTTCTAGTGATCCTCCTGCCTCAACCTGCCAAAGTGCTAGCATACTGGTGTGAGCCACTGTGCCTGACCCAGACATGGGTCTTCTATGGCCGTACACTCCCCAGCTTCGCCTTTAGATGCGAGGCCTGGGCAGAAAACTAGCAGTGCTGTGAAGGAACATAAGGCCAGACACCAAGCCAAGTGCCTCAGGGCTCTGTTTTCCTTCCTGGCTTGCCTGTGCACATTTAACTTCTGCCACTTTAGACCTGCCTGGATCCTCAGACCAGACCCCGTTAAGGTCATACCCTTATCTATCCACCTGTGCTGGCAAAGTAAACTCTGATCTAGTTTTCTCTGCTGGACTTCTACTTTGGAATTCAGTAGTACTGGTCAAGCCACTCACCTTTTCCCATGCTTCTTATACATGTGAAACAATTCTCAGTTACCTGGCAAATAGGCGTTTTTAATCCAGGGGCTCATCAAACCATCCTAGTAGGATTCTGTAAGTCCAGCTAGAAGCAGCCAGAGCCAGCTGATAGCAGTGTGTGTAGCCTTCTACACAAAGGGCCATTTGCCTGCCACCAAAAGCCACTTTTTGCACTCAATGCACACCGACGCTGGCCAGATTCTTTTTATCCCAGGTACCATTTTGCTCAATCCACACTTTCAATTCCCCAGCCTATCCTGAGGAAACAAACCTAGGCTTACTTCCCCTACCCAGAAAGAGTCTTCTCTTCCTACTCAAACTGAAACACAATGATCTATATCCATATCACATGTTTAATAAAAGAGAACCAATCTTGATTGAAAATCTTTTGAGAAGTGGTCAGCACTCTCACAATTGGGTGAAGGCACTTGGGCTGGGTCTGGTTAAATCTCTATTCTGGGGTTGACCCTAGGGAAGGTCACAAGGAGCTGGCAATGAGAGACTCCCATAGCCTGTTCTGCCATCTTCACTCACAGAAGTTAGCAACAAGGCCCGCAAGAAGAGCAACAAGTTAGGAAAAATTAAATGCATCTGTATGTTTGTGAGTGTGTATCTTCATTTCCTTTTTTAGATATTGTTTATATCTCAGATAGACATTTATATGTATATGTGTTTTTTTATATTAGTTTAAATATCTATACCTATAAATAGTTATACATAATATTTCTTACATCTCTTTCAATACATATATGTATATATAGGTAAATATTCCTGGTTTATTCCTGTGCTTATTATAGTAGCACTTTTAATTTTCTTCAAGAACTTTCCATTTGCACTGATAAAAGAAAATCTTCAGCCAAATTAAATTTAAAGGTGTTTAATTGAGCAATGAACGATTCACAAATCGGGCAGCCCCCAGGATTACAGCAGATTCACAGAGACTCCAGCGCAGCCACATAGTGGAAGATTTATAAACAAAAAAAAGAGAGAAATAATGTACGGAAATTGAAAGTGAGGTACTGAATGGCTGGATTGGTTACAGCTTGGCATATGCATTATTTGAACACAGTTTGAACACTCAGCAGTGTATGAATGGTTGAAGTACGGCCACTGGGATTGGCCAAGACTTAGCTATTGTTACAGCTGCATATTGCTAGTTAGGTTTTCAATTTTGTCCGCCTATTAAGCTAGGTTACACTTCATCCAAAAAGACTCAAGAGGCTGAGGCAGGAGAATGGCATGAACCCGGGAGGCGGAGCTTGCCGTGAGCCAAGATCGCAACACTGCACTCCAGCCTGGGCGACAGAGCAATCGACTCCATCTCAAAAAAAAAGAAAAAAAAACCGAAAACAAAACAAGAAAGGAAGAAAGAAAGAGAGGGGGAGAGAGAGAGAGAGAGAGAGAGAGAAAGAAAGAAAGAAAGAAAAAGAAAGAAAGGAAAGAAAGAAAGAAAGAAAGAAAGAAAGAAAGAAAGAAAGAAAGAAAGAAAGAAAGAAAGAAAGAAAGAGAAAGAAAGAAAAGAAAGAGAGAAATACAGAGTCCTTCTCAGGCCATATTTAGTTTCCTTTAACAGCATTTCCAACTTCACTAACTGCTTTGTGTAAGAGATCCAGCTTTGTGCCTGTTTGTCTTGGCTTTCAGCATGCCTTCCTCACTAAGTTTAATCATGTCTAGCTTTGGATTTAAAGTGAGAGACCTGTGACTCTTCCTTTCACTTGAACACTTAGAAGCCATTATAGGGTAATTAATTGGCCTACTTTCAATATTTTTTTGTTTCAGGGAATATGGGGGCCCAGGAGAGGGAGAGAGACAGGAGAATGGATGGTCAGTGGACAGTCAGAACACATACAACATTTACCCACTACGTTTGCTCATTGCTGGAAAGGCAACGTTTGTGGCATCCCCAAACAATTAAAACATCAAAGATCACTTATTACATATCACTGTCATAGATCTAATAGTAATGAAAACATTTGAAATATTAAGAGAATTACTGAAACGTAACACAGAGACATAAAGTGAGCACATGCTGTTAAAAAAAATAATGCCTTATAGATTTGCTTGATTCAGGGTTGCCACAAACCTTCAATTTGTAAAAACATACAATATCTGTAAAGCTCAATAAAGCAAAGTACAATAAAATGAGGTATGCCTGTATACTCTTTTGTGTGTTTTGAATTTTGAGCCTCAGAACCCTAACACTTATTTAGAAAATTACATGTTAAATTAGCAAAAAACTTGTAAAAATGCTACCTAAGAAACTCTACAGTAAGTGAAATGTTCAGAAAAGTGGAAACTTGCTAACACGGACACCAAGAAATACTAAAATTATTTTCTATATCCTTGTAAGTTATCTCTTTCCTTAATTAGTGTGAGTGACATAAACTCTCTATATGTATATGTGATAGAAACACTGTAAAATGAAAAAAATTAACATTATTATTTAGAGGCTTTATAGTCACAGAAGGGAATAGATGCACTATTTTCAAATGAGGAAATATTTTTATTAATAGAAAAGCAAGTCGAGTCTTAGAATAAAAATCACATCATTAATTGACAGATAAAAGACTGATAAAGTTTAACCTCTACTTTTGATTAAAATCTTTAAGCAAACTAAGAATAAAAGATAACATTCTTAACTTGTTAAAGGTTATACCTAAAACCTACAGTAAATAGGATACATTTTTGAGAAACTTTAGAAATATTCCCTTTAATATTAAAGAAAACACAAAGGTCCCTATATCCCTGGTTCTTCTTATCAAAGAAAGAGAAAAGGATCAGAATGAGGTGTAAATATTAGAAAGGAAGACATATAATCGTCATTATTTTCAGATAATACAATCATATATACAGAGAATGCAACACAGTCAACAAACTATTAGAATCAGTGAGTTTTACTAGGTAGCTAGACATAATATCAACTCCAGAAAATCAATAGCATTTTTCTACACCATCAGTAAGTAACTAAAAAAGATACCATACACTATGATAATGAAAACTATAATATGTCTAAGAATCAACAATTAAGAACTCCTAAGACCTATAGGAAGACAACTTTTTTAAAAATCTGATAAGGTAATGGACATGAAAAAACTCAACAAATCCAGGCATTCTATGATCTTGGATAGAATACAATGATATAATAAATATGCTATATTTTTATTAATTTACAAACTCAATGCAATCTTGTATAAATTCTAATTGGACTCCTATAAGAACTAGATAAACTTAGTTTAAAATTTATAAGAAAGAATGAAAATCCATGACTAGCTAAGATGAAGGATGGTGACTTGCCCAATCCAATACTGAAACAGAACAAAAGGCATAGTAATAGTGGAATTGAATAACGAGCTCTGAGAAAGGCCAATGAAAATATAAAAATATATCATGTAATAAAGGTTAAATTGCACATCAATAAAAAAGTGATGGACAGATTTGTAGATGTGTTGGAAATACTGGCTCACCCTATGGAAAACAATAAAACATGCAAAGATCGATTTCAAATGGATCAAATAACAAAACATAAAAACTGAAACTACAAAGTTATTAAGAGAAAATATAGAAGACTATACTTGTGACTTAAGGGTGGAGGACTTAAGACTTGAAAGACACAGATCATAAATCAAAGCAGTGAGGAATTTTATTATATAAAAATTATGGATGTATGCTCAATAAAATAAACAGAACACAGATTGGGAAAAGATATTTGCGATGTCTTAAATCGACAACCGAATAATATCCAGGATACAAATGCAACTCGTGAAAATTTAATAGAAAACACAGGAACCCTTTCTCCAAGAAACATGCAGGTGTTATGTGAACAGACAACAAAGAAGAGGGAATGCAAAATATTAAGGAGCATTGGATTGATGCTCAAACTCATTAGTTATCAGAGAAATGAAGACAAACACAACGTACAGTCATTTACACTGAATACGTTGGCAAAGAAATAAGAAAGCTAGGTAGTGCTATTCCAGGGCAGAGCTGGGGAGCTCTAGAAACTCACCTGCAGCTCGGGAGCATGGACTAGTGCAGGCATTTTGCAAAACAATCTGCTATACTTAGTCCAACTAATCTAATCTAAACCCAGACATTCAACTCCAATTTATAGTCCAGAGAACTTCTCACATAGCCCTCTGGGTGAAAGTGTATTAGAATGTCATAGGCAGTAGTGGTGATTTGGAGACAGTCTGCTCACCGATTATGGGGGAATGGATAAGAAAAGTGTAGACTATGATGCAAAGTTAGAAGTAATGCGTGAAATGTACATACAGTAACCTGGATGGAAGTTAAAAAAATAGTACTGATTAAAAAAAGGATGAAGTAGAATGAGCGATAAATGATTTATCCGTGTACATTTAAAATACTCAGATTAACAAAGTAAATTTTTCCTGAACACAAACAAAGCAGTGTAAATTAAATGCATTAAATGGGCAGTGGGGTTGGGGAGGGACATGGGAGCAGAGAAGAAGGAGATAAGGGGGTTACTCAATAAAAGAAACAAGCAGGAGTGTTTTGTGTACCAATGTGATTGAATGCTATAAACTGTGGCCCATCATTAACTCAACTACCTGCACTAGAGATCAACAGAAAAGTCAGGTTCATCTCACCTCCATGAAATAAATCTTGGAGAACTATCCATGTGAAGAGGCACCTGTTTGTTCATCTGCTTAGAACCATGTGTAAACACATGCCCCTCAGTGACAAACCCTCACCATAGCTGGTGAATGGGAGGGGAAGGTTGTGGTTTATGTGATGTGCAGTCTCCAGTAGCCAGATGCGACAACACTGCCTTATTTCCCATTGATCAGACATACCTAGGGCATCTCAACACTACTGTGGAAAATTGTGGTAGTGGGTCAAGAAAATCTCCAGGGCAGATACCCACTCTGATTTATTTCTATCTCAAAAATTAAGGGAATAAATACTTTCAAACTTTGCCAAAAGTGCTTAGACAAAGACCAGACTGCTTCAAATTGAAAATGGGCATAAACTGTGAATGGCTTGAGATTTTGTAATTTTTAGGGAGACTGTGGGCTAATTTGCAATTGAAAAATCATAAGAGCCATTTATGGAATGACCACTCTGTAGTGAATAGCTATCGTTTTGTCTTCTGTACACCCCTTGCTTTTGTGAATTGTCACTCTCCTCCATGTTATCCTGATAGGTTGCCAATCACTTCCCCAACTTTCTTGCCATAAGGGTAGGTATGTGACTTCAGGAAGGACAGTAAGAGCCTGCCATTAAAGACTAGAAGTATCTCCAGACCACCTTTCCAATTTCTTGAAGGGACTCACTAGCAAATGAAAATAACAAAGAGAAAAGCAGTGATGTGGGTGGGAAGGGAAAGGGGAGAGAGGGAGAGAGAGAGAGGAAATGAAGATAGACCTAAGGCAAATGCCACCCCTGAGCTTTTAAATTATATGAACCATGAAATTATTCTGTGGATTAAGGGTTTTTTTTTAGTTGAGTTTCTATCAGTTGAATCCAATAGAATAGATGTCCCACCTCAACACACACAACCAGTGAATAGCAGACCTAGTTGAATTCTTGATCCAAAGCCAAGTTACCCCCTATTAACCCATGGTATCTCTTGCCTAGACACAAATTCCGACTGGTTCAAAGGAACCACTTTGGCTCCTGGCACAGACATTTATTTCATGGTGGGGCTAAGCTGCATCCTTTATAGGTAGATCTAAGTTTTAGAACTTGCCCAAGATTATACTTGTGGAATAAAACAGAAAACCCAGATTACATCTGTGGAATAAAACCGAAAGCCCTTCCAGAAAACACTGGAAGGAAATAAGCATGCTGCACTATGTATCCATCATACACTTGGTTTTGAAAGCATTTCTCAGTGTGTCTAAGTCTGATTTGAGCCATGGCCTCCTCATTACCACAAGTAAATTGCCACCAAAGGAGGCTTCTTAGAAAAGATACAGGGCACAGAATGTGGTCATTGGAATTGGACTCGATTCTCCCCTTACTATATGTATAACTTGGTAACGTACTTAACCTCTCTATGCTTCAGGGGCCTTGTGTATAAATCGGGGATAATGACACCTTCTTCATGCATTGTTTTTCATAGATGAAAGGTAATCAGACACATAAAACATCTGGAAGAATTATTGCACATTGTTGACCCTCAACAAATTATATATCTCTTTATATAAGGTGTATGTTTTATGGATTTATGCATATTAGATGTTTTAAGGCATTAATCCTGGTGTATTGATTAAAACATCTGCCTTGTTACTCTATCATCATACCCTGCAAAGAGCTGGGCCACTCCCATTTCACACACTTCCCAGCGGGCTCATTCTTTTAGAAATAGTCATCAGGCACACACAAAAAGCAATTTAAATGGTTCATCTTTCCTCTTTTCATCCATAGACAAATTTCAATAATTACCTTAGTCAACCCATTAATTAGTCTAAATTTGCCCAAGCATAATTGATGCTGCCTACACTATTTTCTATAAAAATTTGAAATGGATGGCTAAACAGAGATTTTGTTTGTTTGACTAAGTGCATTTTCCCCCTATGCAAAATGTTAGTCAATGCTTATCTGGTGTAATAAGCTTAGCTTTTAGTGTTCATGTCTACATCTGTGATAGAAAGAAGTTTGAATCTCTAAATTCAAATTATGCATTGGCAATTTCTAGCTTGTTGACTCACAGTCTGCCCCTTGAACTCTCTGAGAAAACCTGTGGCCCTACTTGTTGAATGAGGGTCTGGCTGACTAGCCCTGCCTTCTGGAACCCTTTACATGCCTAGGTTTTCCCAGATAAACATTGGCATGACTACTATACCCACATCCTTGGGTACTTTGTTTTCCTGGACCTCCCCCATTCCTTGTTTGTTTGTTTTCCCTGGGGTTCCATTCATTCTTAATCCCTTTCTACTATTTGGCAATTCCTGGATAATCTGACTGATCTCAAATCTTCATTACCACCTATATATGAGGGGGATGCTTCTCTTATGTTACCGTCAGTCTATAACACCAACATTGCTGTGCATCATTTTTTCTAACCTCTAGAGAATTCTTTTCAACAGGTGCTGTGTTCCTCACAGAAACTATTAAGGGAATAAATACAGGGAAACCTACAACAGCATAAAAGCCTCAAGGTTTGTTGCTAGACTCATGATGAAGATGAGACCAGATGAAGGAACACATGAAAGGAATAAACTTCAAACCAGCTTATTGAGCAATTTCAGACACCCTGGGAATCAGATATAGGCAAACAATATGTCCTTAACCTGAATTGGGAGGAGAGATGGCAGATGCCACTGAAGACACATATGAAGCACAGAGCAAAACATCCAGAAGCAAACACAAACACAAATAAAAATTCAGAATCTAAAGGTCTATCAATGCAGCAGAACAATGTTACATTATTCAACAGTCTTGCCATAACGGGTTAAGTGTGTGAAAAATATCCAACCTTATCCCAAAATAAATGCCAGATGAAATAAAGCTCTCAGTGTAGTACAAAAGCAAACAAAAATGACACCACGATTTAGGTGAATATAAAATTTTTTTGCATGAAAATGTTTTTACAATACATTGAAACCAAAATCATTAAAAATAAATACATTTAATCACATAAAGGATCATATTTTCTCATGATCCTAGGCCATCAACACATTGAAAGGCACATGTCTAAATTGGAAAATATTTGCCATGCATAGAACCAACCAAGATTCATGTTGTTAATACATAAACTGTTCTTACAAATCAATGAGAAAACTAATGAATATCCCCAAAGAAAAATGTACAAGGGAAGTAAATTCGTAGTTTAGAAAAGAAGAAATACAAGTAGCCAGGAAGCATGAACAACGGTTCCACTTTGGGTATCAAAGAAATGAAAATTAAAACAATAAGATTCTTGATATATGATGCTTTTATTCATTAAAATGAAAAATAGTCTCAGGTACTGGCAGGCAAGGGCAATAAGAACCGCCTTGAGTAGTGGTACAGTCAATTTTAGAGGTCAGCCTGGCCCTTTTTAGTCTATATCTCTATTCTACATCTAAAATTTCAAAATGTGAATAATTTTTCACTTGGCAACTCTACTTCTAGGAATTTACCTGAAAGAATCATGTGAATTTGCAATGATGCATGTACAACAATGCTCTCTGAAATGGTATAATAATGGAAAATTGGAAGTAGCATAAAATTCAATGATAGGCTAGCTCAAATAAAATCTCTTCCCAAAAGAGTTCTTTAAATTTATTTCTTCTTCCTCGCTACATGCCATTCTGTGCCAAACACACACCAGTCTTTCTTCACACATTTTTCCTTTCTTTCTCCCACATATGTATTTACTTTCTTTCAACCCATTTTCACTCTCTCTCACTCACTTTTACCTTCTATCTCTCCCTTCCACTCACATTTACTTTCTGTCTTACTGACCATTTTTCTTTTCTCTAAGCCATTTTTGCTTTTCCTCTCATGCATGCTGTCTTCCTTTCTCTCTTCCCCCAACACTTTTTCTTTATCTCTGTCACTGACTTTTACTTTCTCTCTTATATCCGTGTTTACTTCATTCTCACAGTTAATAGTTTTACATTCTCTCTCTTGCAGTTTTATTTTCTTTCTTACACGTACTTTTACTTGACCTCTCTCCCCCACACACTTTTACTTTCTCTCCTACACCGTGACTTTTACACACACCTTTTTATTTTCGTTCTCACTCAGTTTTCCTCTCTAACACGGAGAAGAGGGTGAAATGGCCAGATTAGAGTTTATCCAGTCACTGGGCAGCCAGGATAGGGCTGAGACCTGAAGCAGGAGGTTGTTGCAGTATTCCAAGATAAAGCTTAGTTCTTTTTACCAAGTAGCAGTAGCAGGATGGAGGGGAACACTGTGGATGCAGAAGACATTTCTAAGGTGGAGCTGATGGGTCTGAGCAACCGTTTGGTGAATGAATGGTACCATCTAAGATGATGTCAAAATTTCTGGCAGGGACAGCAGAGTAGAAAATGTCACCAAGGCCACAGAAAGTGGTAAAAGGAAAAGGCCTGGGTGTTCCCTGATCCTACAGCACCTATATCTAAGGCAATATAATCTTTGCAGGATTTTCAGACAAAAAAAAATGTTCTTAGGAGAAGAAAAAGAGTCCATAATTGCCTACAGAGAGTCCTTGAATTTTGTTTCTTCAACTGAGCAATTCTCCCTCTTATATGCCATTCAGGGGCATCCTTAAAATATTTTTACTCCAATGTCCACAATACCAATCTGTATGTCTTTGTGTATCCAAAAAGCACTTGTACCCCCAAAGCTACTGAAATTCTAAAAAAAAAAAAAAATTCTGTAAAACTTAAGCTTTGTGCATTAATGGATTTTTTAAAATAGAGCTATCACAGGATAACAAACGTTGCCCACCACTAGCTAAATGCTGGCTGCATCATCTCTTTGCTCAATATCACTGACACAATTATATCCCCAAAGGGCTTGCAAACTCTGTGAGGGCAGAGAGGCTGTCCTCACTGCTCAGCACAGGTCCCAATTGCCTACAAGAGTGACAGTCTTTTAGTGGGTACTCAGGAAATATGCTGGGATGAATAAATATTTAAAATCTTTCTCATGTTGTCATTCATTTTTGTTCTGTAAAAACTGAAAACTGAAATGAAATTATGGAACCACTCGCATTTTTGATGATAAGTGCAGGCCCATAAACCCGAGGCAATAATGGAAATCATTAAGCATCATTGGAAGTGGTACATTTTTAGTTTCAATTGGATGCTCATTGGACTTAAGATGGTCAAATTTGTGCTCAAGTGTCAATGAAAAGAACAAAATTAAAGATATATTGAATGTTGGAAACAGAGCTTTGAAGATTCTACGTAAAAGGTGAAGCAAGTTGGGGAGTTATTATTTTTTAGATTTCTTGAAGCAAACCTCCTCACTCCCTACCACAAAAAGAAAACCTAAGTCAACCGTTCCAACATCGGACATTTAACTTTTATGCAATTTTTCAGGAAAGTATTGTGTTACGGAGTAAGAGCTGCCTGTCCCAATTGCTTATCCTCATATTTCATCTACAGAGAGAGGTGAATTCTTGTCAGCAGCTCAGATTGTGGGAGGTAACAGACAGTCCAGCTCTCCAATGTGACCTTCAGAATAATTCAGAGCGTTGCTGCTACACTCCTGGGGACAGATGGAAATCTAATGGGTACAGAATGCTGTGGGCCTGGAAGGAAGGATTTAGTGCTCAGAGAGGCACTTGGTACATCATCCATTGTTTATCTTCATGTAAAAGATTGTTTAATTAGTCAACTCAAAGTATTCATGCTACTTTCCCAGGGTCTGAGGATACAGTCATAGAAACACTGATAAAAATCCCTGCCCTCATGGAGCTGACAGTCTAGGGTGGTCAGGTGCAGATAGATAATTTAAAAACTAAATAAGTAAATCATACAGAATGATAATAGTACATGATGAGTACAAGAGAAAAATAAAGCAGCGATCACGGCAGGCAGTTCAGGTGTTGGTTAGCAAGCAACTGCAACTCTCAATAGGGAAGTTGTGCTAGGATGTGTTATTGTTCAATATCCATTATTTCTTCCACTCCAAGATGACTATGCATCCCGGACACTGCCAGGTAACTTGTAGTCCTTTCCCACTGGCTGAGGAGACCTCCTTGCCCCAGAGACATGAGGTTTGCCATATATATGACTTGCTTTGACCAATGGAATATGAGCAGGTATTGCTGTACAGAACATCTAAAGGAATGTACTTGTGTCACTTAGCTCAATCTCTCATATCTATCTTCTACCATGAAAATGGAATGTCCTAGACAAGGGCTGGTCCTCCCACCTGCTTCTGGAATGAGAAAACACGTGGCGAGAGCCATGCCTCCAGCAAGCCCACACCTAGGAGGGATGTGAGCAAGAAAAAAACAAGTTTGTCATGTAAGCCAATGATAGGATTTTTCTGTTACCACCATAAAGCCAATTAATATAAAAAAGCCTTTCTAAGAGGTGACATTTATGCTAAGACTGGAGGGAGATAAGATGATAAAACTGAGGCCCGGAGAAGTGATGTAAATCTCTCAAGGCACACATCTATTAAGTGATAAAGACTTTATTGAAAATCTCTCTGCGTTTGTTCACACCGTCTCCTCAGGCAGGGACTTGCCTAGCTCAGATCACAAAACCCACAGGGTCAGCAATATTTTCCCATCCTGGCCAATGGTATGTACAGCCTCTCTCCTTAAGTTACTTGAGGCACATAGCCCTCTCCTGCTACTGAAGAGAAGTGTGAATGAATCTGCAGCTGAATTCTTCCATCTCCTTCTCATCTTTTACATCTCACTAGAACCCTGCAATTAGCTTGTGAGACAGGGCAGGATGGTGACCATCAACATCTCATATTTACAGATGAGAACACTCAGGCTGGGAGCTAAGCGACTTCCTTAAAATCATTAAGTAAGTGGATGTTGGTGGTGGAAACCCCACCTTCCTGAAACGCAGAATATCACTGCATCACTAGAATTTTTATATACTTGAGTATTTGAGCATCAATTCGCTATCCCTATATATATATCCCTATCCATAATAGACAGATGAAGAAATTAACGCTCAGAGACATGAAGTAACTGTCAGAAGTTCTCACAACTTAGAAGAGCAGATTAGAATCTAAGATTTTTCTCACCCCAGAACCTGTGCATGGCATGAGCCCTGTCCTCTTTATGACTTTCTATGAGGATGCAGAATGATGGCTGTTGGCCACGAAACACACTGCACAATGTGGTTAGTTTAAAGAGTTTAATGAACATTACTGCTTAGTCAATTCATCCTTAACTGAGTGACATTGCTGGTGCCCAGGGAGAACTGGATTCAGTGTTCATGAGGAAGCTGCATATCATGATGTACCTTCAAGCAGAAAGAGCTACTCCGTACCAGGGTCTGAGACCACCACCAGCCAAATGTCTAGGGGAATAACAGTGAGAGGGATGTGTGTCTCTCTCCTCTGCACTTTTGCTTTGCTAGACACTTTTCCCTATTGGGAAAGACTAACATCCTATACATACAGAAGGCAACCCAGTGTGGCAGAGGGAGGACGGTTAGGGTTGGAAGTTCAGCTCTTCCATGGAAAGGCTGTATGGCCTTAAGCAATCACCTCAAAGGATTGTTTTGTGGGCTTACCCCACAACTCATTCGTTGATTCCTTCATTCACTTATTTCAGTGTATATTAAGTACTCATTACATATCAGTTATTATTCGAGACCCTAGGAATACAGCAATAGCAACCAGACAGTCTGCTCCACGAACACCTACAAACCCTTACCATTGTTTCACTCTAAATGTACAGAATGGCTACTCTGCTCCTACCCCTTGCTCTGCAAAAAGGGCCTCTGCAACTAGCACAGTAGTCCCCCAGATCACAGGAGGTCTCAGAGCCAGAGACAAGTCACAGGCAGATAGAATTCCCCTAGAATCTCCATCCCTCTGCTAATACACGTAAGACTGACTCATAACCCCACCTTTCATGACACCCTTGGGCAGCCCAACCCAGACAACTCTGCTACCAGAGGTCAAACTATTAGCCCATCTCACCATTTTTTTAATGTTTCCGGGTGAGTAGAAGAGCAAATGGACCCAGACAATCAATAGCTAGGGGGCAAAAAGTCATTTTGGAGTAGCAACTTTTGGTTGTATAAAATCGTAAAAACGAAAACATACTATCAAGCAAAAATAGACATACAAAGAAAATGGTTGAGTTGCCTATGTAGAGAAAAACTAGAAATGTATACCTCACCTTTGCTTCCTTTACCTGGATAAGCCCCGTAGCCCAGCTCCAATCTTGAAATTCTCAGGAAGGCTGGAACAGCCATTCCCCTGACCCATGAGACCTTGCCCATGGCCAACTCATTGGGCAATTACAAATAGAAATATCCTTTCAGTTAAATGAATGAATCACTTGTTTAACTGAAAAGTAGTTAGTATTGTCACTGTTGGTGTTTGTTTTAAACTTTTAAGTTCAGGGGTACAAGTGCAGGTTTGTTATATAGATAAACTTGTGTCATTGGGGTTTGCTGTACAGACCCCTGGTGTTCATCACTCAGGTATTAAACCTAGTACTCTTTAGATATTTTTCCTGATCATCTCCCTTCTCCCATCCTCCACCCTCTGAAAGGCCCCAGTGTGTGTTGTTCCCCTCTATGTGTCCATGTGTTCTCATCATTTACCTCCCACTTATAAGTGACAACACACAGTATTTGGTTTTCTCTTCCTGCGTTAGTTTTCTA
The DNA here is from genome assembly GCF_009828535.3 of Hylobates moloch. Classification (NCBI taxonomy): domain Eukaryota; kingdom Metazoa; phylum Chordata; class Mammalia; order Primates; family Hylobatidae; genus Hylobates; species Hylobates moloch. Next base: position 18,176,674 of record NW_026652296.1, on the reverse strand, counting down.
AGTTTAATGGCCTTCAGCTCCATCCATGTCCCTGAAAAAGACATGATCTTATTGTTTTGTATGGTACATGTACCACGTTTTCTTTATCCAGTCTACCATTGTTGGGCATTTAGGGTGATTCCATGTTTTTGCTATCATGAATAGTGCTGCAATGAACATACATGTGCATGTGTGTTTATAATACAATGATTTATATTCCTTTGGGTATAAACCGTAATGGGGCTGCTGAGTCTAATGGTATTTCTGTTTTTAGGTCGTTGAGGAATTGCCACAAAAAGTAAAGCTCATATACTGTTGGTGGGAGTGTGTATTAGCCCACTCACTGCTGATCTTGACAAACCCATAAAGAAGAAAATGGGCTCACATGGTACAGAGGGGTATCTCAAACCCAACTCTACTAATCTCAAACCCAACTCACCCTCATGGATTTTCCGATTCCCATCAGTACCGGCTTAGAGTTACTCTCCTGATGAATATTGCACTGATGTAACCACGTACAATACAGCCATGTGCATTTACCTTAAATTGTTGTTCCATGCCAGCTTGCAGCTGATGCAAAGCTAGATGGCCAGAATTAGGATCCTTGGGATTCACGCCAGCTTGGGGCTCAGCATCCCTAAGACTCTGAATAGAATTCTCCATGTGAAGGAGTTGGACACACTGTGACCAAGACTGAAGCTTTCACGTGTCGACTGGATGGTCCCCATCAAGGCTGTGTGAGTTTTCTGGGTGAACTCCATGAGGACAAACACCCCAAAATGAGGCCAAAGGCCAGATGTTCCTGAGCGGTCTTTCCACAGTCCTAATAATATCCTTACTGCTTATTATGAACTGTGGGCGATTATGCTGATGGAATAGAACATTGTAGAGGCTTAAATCTATATAAATTTCTGCAACATTCTGCCCTTTGAGCAGGATTTAATGTTTAATTCCATGCTGCCTGATCTGTGATGTATACAAGGATTCCAGTTATACCATTCACCTGAAAATCTGCAAACCACCCTGGAATTTGTCTTCAGCATCTTTCTTTTTGTGACCCCAGAGACCATAGTTAGAGGGAAGCAAGGCTAATTGGAGAAGCTTCTGGTCTTAGCAACATATGTAACTTATGCAAAGCAGCTAGTAGAGTCCTGGCACCCACTAGGTGAGCAGCAAACCTATGTTTCCATGTCTCCATGACATACTTTTGTTTTCCAATAAGTTCATTTGATAGATTTCTAATATATTCTAAGTTTCTGCCTCACGATGTCTAAAGGCATGCCATTATTATTAAAGGAGGGACAGTAAGTGACCAGGAAGAGAATGGAATGATTAATCTAAAGTCTACAGGGCACGGCATGACATTATAGTCTCTTCCATTGATGCTCTTTGACCCCTGACTTGAAGAAGCTGGGCTCTGAGAAGGAAGAACAACTTGGTCTCCAAACATCTCTGCTGATGCTATTCTAAATGCAAAGAAATGTCAAAGCTGAAATAACCATAATGCAATTGTACTTAGACTGTTTGCTGAAATATCAGTCATTACTTTGCACAGCAATTCCATTTTTAAAGTTCATTGTGCTAGAAAAATGTTGCAGCTCCTTAATTCTTATGTTCTCATCCAAGCCGGGTGGGAGGTGAGAAGTTTTTGAACTGTATGGAAATCCATATTTCAGCAGCATTACGGAGCTCTCTTTCAGCATCCTGCACATTTTCTCTTCCCTGAACCCAGAGAAAGCTCCCACCCCCATGGCATGCCCTCATTTTGACAGCAAACATTAAAAGAGCATCGGCAGAAGCACAGATGAAAAAAGAACAACACAGGGTCGCTGAGCACCCGTCGTGTTGTCTGAGGAGGACCTGGCTCACTGGGAACTCTGGGTTGAGTCTGATTTGCTCAATCTCTAAGGGTATCAATGACTGACGTTCTGGAAGCCAACTTCCACAGGTTGCCTCAATGGGCTCTCGGTTTCGAATTTCTGGTTGTATTCAGCCAATAGGAAGTACAGGCATGGGATTGGAGAATAGGAGGATGGAGAGGTTGGGCAGTCATTCTCTCCCTGCTTTTCCATGGTTTGTACAGTGGCTACATTCTCCTACAGCAGCATTTCTCAACCTCAGTTCTATTGGTATTTGAGGCCGAACAACAGTTTTTGATGGAGGGTCATCTTGTCTGGTGTGTTGTTGGATATATCAAAGCATTCCTCATGTCTACTCACTGTGTGCCAGTAGCACACTCCTCAGGTTGTGACCAAAATGTGACCAAAAATGTCCTCTGGGGGAATATTGCCAATTTATCATAGGGAGCAAAATTGCCCCAGTGTACATCTCTATAGACAGCTATTTCATTTAATTCCCACTGCTAACCCATTCACAATGCTCTCTGCAAGTAGCTGAGACCCCAAGGTGAGTGAATATTAGTATATGTGGTCCTCAATCTGGATTCTCCTTGCATGTAATTGGAGGTGCTGTGTCCTTTAGCAGACTGCAAGCCTTCTGAGGGCAGTGACTAGGGCTCCCGCATAAAGCACACACCACCCAGGAGGCTTCAAGCACAATGTGGCCACTGGAAGGAAACACTTCTAGGTGCTGCTAGAATCCCAGGGGCTTTAGTGAAACTCTCTTTCCTGGATTCCTCCTCGGTAGAAGCAGAATACACAGGGACACTGCCCCCTCCACTCTCCACCCCCAGCCTCTTTTTATAATGACTCTTCATGTCTGTGGGCTATTTCCTCCTGGGGAACAGAAGGTCTAGGAGGCCTCTGAATTGGCCTCCAGTGCCCTGTGGTTAACTTGCGGCTGGCAGCAAAAGCTGCTGGTTCCCAGGATTCAGCAATCACCTTTAAATGAGGTCTACCTTTGCTTCATTTAAGGACTGTAACAATTGCTTTTTCTCCCTTGGAAATACAATCTTAGAGATGAACTGCTCTTGAATCAGTAAACGTCTGTGCCAGTTTCCTTAGAGGCTACCATGAGAAGGTATTGGCCTCCTTCCACAAACTCAGGAGGAAAGCACAGACCTGCAATCACTGTCCATTTTCCTAAGTCCCTGCAAAGGGCTGAGGCCAAGGGCAGAGGCTGGGCCGGGACTCCAGAAGGCAGCAGGGAGGTGTGTTGGGTCTGAGTTGCTTCTGGATTGCAAGTGTCATTGATGCATATTTAATACCAATAACACTGCCCTGGTGTCACTGTCAGTGCCCCACGCAAGCCTTGGGGACATCTTAAGGAAAAAACTGGCACAAATGATCCCATAGGTGTGTCCCTGTGAAGCTAGGTTTAAAGTTCTCCTGGATTATATGTAGATCCTGGCATGGCTTCTCCAGTTATGGAACTGTGTGTACTGCTGTTTGGTTCTTGCCAGGTCTGGTTTTTCATGGAGTCAGGGTGTGGGCTTAGAATGCTGGTCTCCACACTTGGTCATGCTGCTTGCCTTTGCCAAGTGAGATGTGCTAAAGGAGTGAGGGATCAGGAGAACTCTGTTCCTAGCCCCCAGTAAGCAGGTGCTGCCAGTTCATGCTGACATGCACCGCTGAAGAGCATAAAACTATAAAATGGAGTTTCTGCCTCAGTTTCCACATTTGTGCCAGATTTCTGTTGGGACTGCTGCCTCATTGGCTGTAACCCTGATACTGGCTGTTGTTGCCCCTAAAACCCTCTCAGGGATGGAACCTAGAGATAGCTGTACCTCCATCGGATTGGTGATGGAGGAAATCACAGTTTTATTATCCCTTGGCTCCAGCGTTGAAATCAGGCAGCCTTGGTCTAAAACATTAACTCAGAGCCAGTCACCTCACCTCTCTGGGTTTCAGTTGCTTCGTCTGTAAAATAAGGTTGAATATTTTAATTCTTTCCCACTATTTTCTTGTGAGCTGTAATTTGCATTCTGTAAAATAAACAAATCTTAAGGGTACAGCCTAATGAATTTCTATGCATCCACAGACCTGTCATCCAACCCAATATAGAGAACACATATTTCCAGCCCTCCAGAATTATCTTGTTCCCTAACCTAGGTAATACCACACCCCCGTAGGGAACCACTGTTATGGCTTTCATCAACATGAGTAGTTTCTCCTGTTTTTTGAATGTCATATATATGGAATCCTGCAGTATATACTGTTTGTGTCTAGCTTTGTTTGTTCAACATGTAAGTTTTGAGGTTAATTCACATTATGGAGTGTACCGATAGCCAGTCCCTTTCTGTTGATAAATAGTATTCCACTGTAGCAGTATAACACAACAATATATCCATTCTCCTTTGGATGTCATTTGGGTTGTTTTCATTTGGGGACTATTACAAATAAAGCTATTACCAACATTCTTATGTGGGAATGTTTATAGAAATATGCATTCATTTCTCCTGAGTTTATTCCATGGTCCAGTACCAGGGATTTCAGCACCAAAATTCATTCCACACTTAAGCTCCTCATCAGCACATTTTGATGCCCAGAGGCACCTGAGACTCAGCAGGTTCTACATGGAGTCCATCATCCTCATCACCCAGCCCTGACAACCCCTCCAGGCTCAGGGCTAAACATCTCCTCCAGGGCTACAGGCCAGCCGTCCTCAGCTTCTAGTGCTTAGAATATGCCTTATTCTCCTTCTATCTTCCTGGCCTTCAGAATAAATTAAAGTCAGATGATTACATCCCCTTTATACAGAAATATATTCTAGAAAGATTAAAGCCTTGAAGGCAAAACAAAACAGAACAATAAAAGTGCTAGAAGAAAATCTGAAGTATCTTTTCATATTCTTGCTTTGGTTCCCTAAAAGTGTAATAAGGTTAAAAGCAAGGAAGAAAGACTGAAATAAAAATTAAAAACATCTCTATATAAAAAGAGTATAAAGAAGACAAATGTGTTAAAAACTACATAAATTTATTTAGTTTATTTTTTACTATTAATGTGTTGAAAAACACATATTATCCTTAATACGCAAAGGGCTCCTGCAAAATAATAAGAGATGTGTAAAGCTCCCCAAAGAAAAAAAATGCATAAAGAAGTAGCAATTGGTAATATAAAGGTCCAATAAGCAAGAAAAAGTTGCACAACATGATCAATCAACAAAGAATAACATATTAAAACAAGCTATTATTTTTTACTAATCAGATTAGTTTTCAGACAATTGATGGTTTTGGGAAATTAGACCTCTTATATACTCTTGATGGAATTATAAATTAATGCCTCTTTTCCAAGAAGATATTCCTATGATTATCAAACATCACATAAATGTGGCCAAGTAATTCAATTTCTAGGAAGGTGTCCTAAGGAAATGGTTGTATACACACACAAATATATGTACCAGCCTGTTCATAACAAAGTGCATACAAATTTAAAAACTGAAACAACCCAAATGCCCAGAAACAGGAAAATCATGAAGTAAAGTAGCGTACATACATAAAATGGAATTATATGCAGCCATTAAGGTGATTGGATAAGTATATCTTTATCATGGAGAGATGTTCATATCCTTTTTGAGAGACTGAAGTAGGTTGCAAAAAATAAGTCAAGATATGATTCCATTATTGTGCATGTGCGTGTGTGCACACACACGCCCAAAGCAAGTGTTTGGAAGGTGTTCTATTCAGGGTCAGTGAACCTCAGTAACCTCAGAGATTTAACACAAGAAAGATTTCTTTCTTGCGTGTGTCACCGTCAAAAATGAATCTGCAGGGTGGCTCTGCTTCACTTTGTCATTGAAAAGCCCAGGCTCCTTCTATCAGTGGCTCCGCTGTCCCAAAGAGTCTTGAAGTCCCCCTCTGGGCCCTCTGTATCTCACCATCAAAAGAAGGAAGAAACAGTAGGGGTGGGGTGTTTACAGGGCCAGGGTTGGAGGTGACTCATTTCTTCCCAAATACCACTAAAACATAACCACAGGGTAACCCCTAACTGCAAAGGGGCTGAGAGGTGTAGCCTGGCTGTATACCCAGCAACCGCCTAGTCTCCTTCGCAGAAAGAAACAGCAAAATTCTAACATGAGTAGGTCTGGCTAGAAATATTTGGGATCAACTTTGCTTTCTCCTTTCACTCTTCCACATTGCCCAGATTTTTCCCAAAAGATTTGGGCTACTTTTAGAATAAGAGCAGAAAAGCCCAATACAGCTATTGCCAGCCTTCCATATTTGCAGGTTCTGCATCTGCAGATTCAACCAACCATGGACTGAAAATATTTGAAGAAAAAACAATTAGAAATAACAATACAGCAGTAAAATACCAGGAAACTAACACAGGAACAGAAAACCAAACACCGCATGCTCTCACTCATAAGTGGGGGTTGAACAATGAGAACACATGGACACAGGGAGGGGAACATCACACACTGGGGCCTGTCAGGGGGTGGGGGGGGCAGACAAGGGAAGGGAGAGCATTAAGACAAATACCTAATGTATGCGGGGCTTAAAACCTAGATGACGGGTTGATGGGTGCAGCAAACCACCATGGCACATGTATACCTATGTAACAAACCTGCATGTTCTGCACATGTATCCCAGAACTTAAAGCAAAATAAAAATAATAATACAAATAAAAAAATACAGTACAACAACTATTTACATAGCATTTGTATTGCACTGGGTGTTGTAAGTAACCTAAAGATGATTTAAAGTATACAGGAGGATGTGTATAAATTACATGCAAATACTACCTCATTTTATATAAAGAACTTGAGCATCCAAGAATTTAGTATCTAAGGAGGGTGCCGGAACCAATCTCCTGAGGATACTGAGGGTCAACTGTATTTCCATTCTGATGGCTTTGCAGAGGAATCAGACAGTCCTCCACTGTAAATCAAGCTGCGATTAGTGCCCTAGTGTTCTGGCGCCCTGAGTCCTTCATGTTAGGGCTGGGACATGAAGACAGCACCTGAGAAGAAGGGGGCCTGAAATATCCCTGGCTGCCCTTCACATCTCAAAAGACACAGACACCAGTCCCTGAGGGAGCTCACAGCCCACCAACCTGGAACTTTCTCCATGCCTGGGAGGCCTCAAACTGAGAAGCAAATCCCCCATTGCTGTCTGACAGGGCCTGCTTCTGCCCGCCTAGGTGCACAAGCACATCCCACCACTCAGAGGAACACACTCCCCACACCACCATTTGTCACTGTCAGCCTAGGGAGCAATTATATTCCATCCGGCCACAAATAAACAGACACCAGCATCACATATGAGATGACAGGCAGACACACTGCCTCTGATGCACACACGTTTTTCTCATGCCCAGCTGTGACTGAGCCTCTGGGCACAGATGCAGCCCAGAACCTGGTGGGAAAAGCAAATCAATCAGGGCCCTTAGAGGATCTCGTACACTCTCTCACCACTTGCTCTTTTCAGGTAGAATGAACGAATTTGGGGAAAAGCCTAAATTTTAAATTAAACAGTTGTAAAACTTCTGATAAAAATGCCATTAAAGAAATTTATGAGATTAAACACATCTCTGTGGCTTCTCTCACAGATCAGCCTGTGGGTCTGAAGGCCTTTGGATCAAGGGGATGAGCCCATTGGTGTGGAAGCTGGGGCAGGGCGTGGGGTTTGAGCTCCTGCAGCACTGCTTAACAGCTGTGCTGTCCCAGCTGGGTCCTATAACCTTCCTGCCTTCCACAGGGCAATATTACCATTTGCCCTTCCTCCTTGCTTTCATTAATGCAATTTTCTCTGCTTCATATACACTCCTACATCCTCCTTGTGGCATAGACGACTTGCTCTCTCCCAAATTCACTCTCCCCTTCCTTCACACAGGGCTGTAGCTGGGAAGCAGCTACTCAGCTAGAGAGTGTATTTCCTACCCTATGTTGGCTATGTGTGGCTTCAAGACAAGGCTTTTTTACGCTATGCATATGTACCCTAAAACTTAAAGTATAATTAAAAAAATAGATTCAATTTTATTTATTTATTTTCTCTTTTGAGACAGAGTCTCATTCTGTCACCCAGGCTGGAGTGCTGTGGCGCAATCATGGTTCACTGCAACCTCAACCTCTCGGGCTGAAGGGATCCTACCACCTCAGCCTCCCGAATAGCTGGGATTACATGTGTGCACCACCATGCCCAGCTAATTTTTGTATTTTTCATAGAGACGGGGTCTCCCTTTGATGCTCAGGCCGGTCCTGAACTCCTGGGCTCAGGTGATCCTCCTGCCTTGCCCACCCAAAGTTCTGGGATTACAGGCACCGCAGCCAGCTGACTTTATTGTTTTTAAGAGAAGCTTTAGGTTCACAGCAAAACTGAGCAGAAGATTCAGAACCTCAAGACTAGTTTTCACCAATGAAATGGGAACAGAAGTGATGGCTGTGACTCCCAGGCCCTGCCCTAAAGTGCCTTGCAGGTGTTCCTTCAGGCACGTTCTCTCTTTCAGCTTGCTGGGGTGGAAATGACTAGGACAAACTTGGAAGCCACGCACTGAGGATGTAAGTCAGGGCTGCTGTCCACCTAGGTGACCAAGTGACCAAGTAAAGGACTATTGCTCCTGTTGCCAATCCAACATACCACACTCAATGCAATGAGGTATCTTTGATTGCATCCTGGAACAGAAAAAGCATGTAAGTAGGAAAAAAACACAACTGATTAAACCTTAACAAAATCTAGTGTTAACAGTAACCCGCAAATGTGCCATGGCAATGTAAGTTGTTACTATTGGGCAAAACTGAATAAAGAGTAGATGGGGATACTCTATATTATCTTCGCAACTTTTCCATGAATCTAAATTTATTCCAAAACTAAATGTGTATTAAGAATAATTTGTAGGCAGGGCATGATGGCTCACACCTGTAACCCCAGCACTTTGGGAGGCCGAGGCAGGTGGATCACCTGAGGTCAGGAGTTCAAGACCAGCCTGGCCAATATGGTGAAACCCCATCTCTACTAAAAATACAAAAAATTAGCCAGGCATGGTGGCAGGTGCCTGTAATCCCAGCTACTCAAGAGGCTGAGGCAGGAGAATCACTTGAACCTGGAAGGTGGAGGCTGCAGTGAACCAAGATGGTGCCACCGTACTCCAGCCTGGGCAACAAGAGTGAAACTCCATCTCAAAGAAAAAAAAAACAGAGAGAGAGAGAGAGAGAAAAAAAAAAAAAAAAAAGATTTTTCAAATAGCTGTATTAAGCCATTGTACCTTTGGGTCTATTTATTACTGCAGCCACACCTACCCTAACAAATGCACTTCTCTTCACCTGTAAAGCTCCTAGTCACATTTTAAGACTTGGCTTTGACATTATCTCCATTAAGAAGCTTCCTGTGATTACCAGGGGGTGAGGTACTGTACACTTTCTTCCTCGATCACACCCAAGAGAAGTAACTAGTAGAACTGCCTACTTCCCAAGCCACATTGAAGTCTTCCTTGAGTCAGAAGCCTTGTCTACTTCACAGCTACAACATTCCTCATGGTGTTCAGAAATATTTGTCCAATGAGTTAATGCCAACCTCACCTATTTGTTGTGAACATTCACTATACCAACAAGAATAAAACTGCTTCATTAACTCTGAAGCACTGCACAGATGTAGGAGATGATTAATCAGTTGCTAAGTATTTATTGAACAACAGACCTGTTTTATAATTGTGATATATTTTCCTGGTGGCCTGGAGTGTCTGCATTGATACATGGCACTTGGTCTCATGATTCTGACTGTCTTAATTAGTATTGATCAGGCAAAATGGCTTAAATACTCAATTCAATGCCATCTGTTGAACACCAAAAGACCAAAGACATTATAGGTGGGGGTTTGCTTTTTTTTTTTTTTTTTGAGATGGAGTCTCGCTCTGTCACCCAGGCTGGAGTGCAGTGACATGATCTCGGCTCACTGCAACCTCCGCCTCCTGGGTTCTAGCAATTCCCTGCCTCAGCCTCCCGAGTAGCTGGGATTACAGGTGCGTGCCACCATGCCTGGCTAATTTTTGTATTTTTAGTAAAGACGGTGTTTCACCATCTTGGGCAAGCTGGTCTTGAACTCCTGACCTTGTGATCTACCCGCCTAGGCCTCCCAAAGTGCTGGGATTACAGGCGTGAGCCACCACGCCCGGCTGAGTTTGCGTTTCTTGAATGCCTACTGGCTGCCAGGCAAACGTGTTAGGGGCTTTCACTCCTATTATTTCACTGAATCCCAGTAGAACCCTCCAACGTTGGTATTATTATCCTCCACTTTACAGGTGAGAAAATTGAGGAGCAGAGAGAATAAGCAATGTGTTTACCACTGCTCACTTCGTAAGTGGAGCTAGGTCTCCGAAGTCCACCTAACCTGCTTCTTTTCAAAACAGCATCTTGACATATGATTGATCGCCAGGCTGCACTAAGAACCATCATAAAAATAAATTCAATTTCTTCCATGCCCCTCTGGGTTGGCTCTCAAATAAAAGCTGAATGCCAGAACTCAAACAAACTGCCATAAACTGAAGTCCAGTTGTTGAAGCTGGGACTTGGGGTCAGAGGTGACCCTCCTGGCCTACAGAGAGCTGTCTGAGCTGCTAAACCCAGGATCCTTCAACTGTCCTGGATTCATCTGGGAATAAGAATTATTTCGGCTAGGCGCAGTGGCTCACACCTGTAATCCCAGCACTTAGGGAGGCCGAGGCGGGCGGAACACGAGGTCGGGAGTTCAAGACCAGCCTGGCCAATATGGCAAAACCCCATCTCTATTAAAAAATACAAAAATTAGCCAGGAATGATAGCAGATGCCTGTAGTCCCAGCTACTCGGGAAGCTGAGCAGAAGAATCGCTTGAACCTGGGAAGTGGAGGTTGCAGTGAGCCGAGATCACGCCACTGCACTCCAACCTGGGCAACAGAGCGAGACTCCATCTCTCTCTCTTTCTCTCTCTCTCTCTCTAATATATATATATATAATTTCAACTTTTATGCCATGCCAGCACTGCTCTAAGCATTTTACACAGCATAGCTCACCCAACCCTTACAACCCTAGGAGGAGACTACTATGATTCCAATTTCAAAGATGATAAAATAGGCTCAGAAATGTTAGGCAAAAATTACTGCGAATAAATACTTCGCTATGAAATTAGATGCCCAATGTCTCCTTTCCCAATAGACTGCAAGCCATTTGAGGGCAGGGACAGTCCTGCCTTATTCTTCTTCATATCTAAAGTGCACATCGCAAAGTCCTGCACCCAGTAGCTGCATAATAAATAATTGTTGAATAAAGGCATGAAATGATAAAAGTCATACAAAATTTGGGGAGCCACAGAATCTCTGGAAGGCCTGTAATGAATGAACTAATGATTGATGCTATCACATGAATATCAGCCAAATGCCTGAGTCTGCACCCTGTCTATAAACTCACTCCTGCCTGCTCCTCTGCACCAGCCTCATCCCCACCAGCCCATGCACTTCCTGAGAGCACCCAGGGAGGCAGAACTCCTAGATGCCAAACGAGAATGGGTTCTATTCAGAGCTCTCTGCACCAAAGCCATGCTATGCTCCAGGCAGAAAGAGGCAGAGGGCTCTTAGCCTGATTCTTTCACACAAGATCACTTGGCCCTCAGTTAGCATGACTTGTGCTCAAGGTCTCAAAAGTTCCCCCAAGAAGACATTTATCATCATTTAGCCACATTTATGAGCTAAATAAATGTTCATTTATTTATTTGTGTATTCATGTTGTATGTCACTGATATTTTGTGCTTGGTTCCTTACATAGCAATAACTGACTATTGCAAACTACTAAGTCTATGTTACAGAAGAAGACAATGAAGACCAGAAGGTTTAAGTAACTTGCCCAACATTTCACAGAAAGAATGAAGCTAGCATATAAATTTAGGTCTGTCACTAAAGCAGATAGGCTTCTGCTACCCCACGTGGCTCCCTCTGTCCTTTGGAAGGACATCCAATCCTTACACCTGGCAGGACAGCCAGTGTGTGTCGTCAGTGTCTGGGGCATCTCTCCCATCTGTACCTCCTTGACAGTAGCACAAAGGTGACCCTTGGACAGATGCTGTGCTGAGTCAGGATGTCACACCTGGAAACCCACTGTGTCCTTGCTGAGTAACTACCCTTCACTCCGGAGCTCTCCTTGGCACGTACGGACATTCCTCACTTTAATGTGTAAATGCCATTCCAAATCAGCAACCAAATCCACCAGCCGGGGAGCTCCAGGTGATTAATGCATCTCTCAGGTGGTGAAAAACACTTAATCTTCAGCTGCAAGTTTCTGACTCCACCAAACACAGCTCTAATCGCCCACAAATGCACTGCCTGATGGGTCTTTATTGCTTAATTACCAAGGTGGGAGGCTCATAATTAATAAGCCATTTACTCCTACATTTAGATGTCTCCAGAAAATGTAGCCAAAGATTTTCCAAGGAAATTCACATTATTTGTCATCTTTATATCTCTTGGTACCTGAATTGGTCACCTATCTCATTGGTTTCTAAACTTTTCTGCCTACAACTAAATATGAGAGGGAGAGAGAAAAAAAGAGACAGGAAGAGGAGAGAGAAGGAGATTCCCCCTCTTCCTCCTAACTCTATTTTTCATTTATAAAGACCCTTATGATACATTGGGCCCACCTGAATAATCCAAGCTAATCTTCCCATCACGAGATCTTTAACTTAATTGCTTTAATTAACTTAATCTATAAAGTCCTTTTTGCAGTGTAAGGCAACATATTCACCGGGGATTAGGACACAGACATAGACATTTTTTATTGGGGGTCGGGGGGGGGGTTATTCTGCCCACCCTAATGTTCAGCACTGCAACAACCTAAGCCTCCCATAGAAGAAAATGGTTAAATAATCTCTCCCCACACATTGCATGTGCTGCCATTAAAATGCTTACAAAGAACTGCTTAGAACATGGCCCATGCTGATGCTGTAATATTTGGTAGAAAGCTGTGCAAATTTGAAAGCATTATGCTTTGCATAACAAGTGTAAAAAGCATGAACAATGATGAACAAATAAGATGACAGGGAAATAATAATTCCTATTTATTGTACTTGGTAGTTGAATCATGTACACTTATTTGTTTCTGTCTGCATTTTTCTAAATGGGAAAGAAGGATAGAGAAGAGGAAGAGAGTTGAAGATGCTGCATTGCTCGAGGAAGAGGCCATGAGCCAAGGAATGCAGACAGCTTCCAGAAGCTGGAAAAGGCAAGGAAATGGATTCGCCTCTAGATACTACAGAATGCATCCTGCCAACACATCAATTTTAGCTCAGTAGGATGCATTTCAGACTTCTGACTTCCAGAATTGTAAGATAATAAATTTGTATGATTTCAAACCACTACGTTTGTGGTAATTTGCTACAGCAGCAAGAGAAAACTAATGCAAGTGCCCTTGTGAATGAAACTGTTCACATAGTTCAGATTTCTATTACAACAGATTTCTAGAAGTGGAATTACAGGATCAGAGGATGTGACTGTGTTGAGAGCTCTTGATTAGATGTTGCCAAATTGCTATCCAAGAAGGCTGAGGGACAACTTTGGTAGATGATCCAGGAAGAGAACCCCAACCCCCACTGCCCCGGGGCAGTCATCCACTTCTTTCCATCTTAGTTTCCCACACCCTTGTCCAAGCCATGCCCTCACTTCCCCTGGAAAGAATGCCCCAGCCCCTTCACTGGTCTTCCCACTTCCCCTCTTGGCAGCCACAGCTTGTGTCCCACACATCAGCCAGGAGAATCTCATTAACACCTGAGTTAGAGCCTGATGCTCTCCTGTATTAGTTTGAGGTGTTATAACCACACACCTTAGACAGAGTAATTTATTAGCAACAGAAATTCATTGCTTACAGTTCTGGGGACTGGGAAGTCCAAGACAGAGGGTCCAGAATATTTGATGTCTGGCGAGGGTCTGTTCCTCATAGATGATGACTTTATGCATGCTCACACAGCAGAAGAGGCCAGGGGCTCCCTCAAACCTCTTTTACATGGGCACTAATCCCATTCATGTGGGTGGGATCCTCCTGACCTAATTGCTTCCTAAAGATCCCGCCTCTTTTTTTTTTAATTTTTATTTTATTTTAATCAAAGTAATAAATGAACACAGTTCTAAAAATCAAGTAGCCAAAACTCATTTAAATATATACTTAAATCCATACATTGCACTCTATTTAAATTATATCTCAATTTTTTTTTTTTTTTTGAGACTGAGTCTCGCTCTGTCGCCCAGGCTGGAGCGCAGTGGCGCAACCCCGGCTCACTGCAACTTCTGCCCCCTGGGCTCACGCCATTCTCCCGCCTCAGCCTCCCAAGTAGCTGGGACCACAGGCGCCTGCCACCACGCCCGACTAATCCTTTGTATCCCTTGTAGAGACAGGGCTTCACAGTGTTCACCAGGATGGTCTCGATCTCCTGACCTCACGATCCACCCATCTCAGGCTCCCAAAGTGCCGGGATCACAGGAGTGAGTCACCGCGCCCAGCCAATTATATCTCAGTTATTTATTTATTTATTTTTTGAGATGGAATCTTGCTCCGTCACCCAGGCTGGAGCGCAGTGGCGCGATCACGGCTCACTGCAACCTCTGCCTCCTGGATTCAAGCAATTCTCCTCCCTCAGCCCCCCAAGCACTGGGACCACAGGCATGTGCCACCATGCCTGGCTAATTCTTCTGTATTTCCAGCAGAGACGAGGCTTCACCACATAGGCCAGGCTGGTCTCGAACTCCTGACCCTGTGATCCGCCCACCATCACCGTGGGGGTTAAGTTTCAAGATATGACCTTTGGGGTGGACACAAACATTCAGACCATAGCACATCCTTCATTGTCTTCCCATTATTCTTTGCATAAAGAAAACTATCCCTGCCCTGGCCTCTTCTGGCCACCCTCTGACCTCACCACCCACCAAGAACCCTCATCCCTTACCTTCTCTGCTGTGGCCACATGGGTCTTCTCGCAGCTTCCACTCACAGGCCATGCTCTCATTTACTCCAGGGCCCTGGCACATGCCTGGAATGCTCTCCTCACATTCTTGTTGGCCCCAACATCTCTCCCTTGCCCTTTAGAGCCCACATAAAATGCAGCTTTCTCAGGAAAGCCCCCTTCACCTCCCAGGCAAGGTTCACTTCTTAAGCATTCCCATACTGTGTTCTTCTCCTTCGTAGCACTCATCATGATTATAATTAATTAACTTTTTAATTAGTTGTTTAGCTTTTAATCAAAGTTTGGTATCTATCCAGCAACTTGCACATAGCACAATCTCTATGAACTTTCACACCTGTGTAAACACCACCTAGAGCAATAAAACATTCTCTGCCTTCTGGGGCATCCCAGAAGCTCACCCATACCTCTTCTAGTCACTAAGTCCCCTAAGGCAATGCCTACCTTGACCTCTAACACTAGAGATAAGTTTTTTGTTGTTGTTTTTTTTGTTTTTTTAATATCTAAACACAATTGATAGTCTTTTTTTTGCATGTATGTCTCCATTAAAATATAAGCTCCATAAGAGCAGTACCCACGTCTGCTTTGTTTGCCATCCTATTCCCAATGCCCAGCACCTTAGCTCAACAAATATTTTTCAAATTACAGAATGAATTAATTAACAACTAATTAATGTTGTAGGCATTGGGCAACAAGATGTAGGAAGTACAGTGAGCAGGGTGCCCACAGGAAGACGGAAATAAGAGAAACAAGGTGCATCTAGCCAAGGAGTGGCCAGCAGGAAGGTGAGAGGAATGCCTCTGGCTGCACAAGCCCAGCCTGCACTGGGCAAGGCAAGCACGCTGGCCAATAGGGGCCTTCCACGGTGGCATGAGTCCACTCCCCACCCACCCAACCTCCAACTCCCTGCCCATGATGGTCTGGATAAAATACCCTTCCTCCGTAGACAGGAGCTTTTCTGGAAGGACACAAGCTGTTGAGCCCCAGAGAGGGATTGTCCTTGGCAATAAAGAGGCGGCATTAAACAGCGTTGCGGTGAGAATAAGCTGGCGTCTGTTGGTCTCAGACTGGGAGAAACTGTAGCCTGTAGCCCAAGTTTGAATTGAAGGACATTGACTGGGTGACTGCCCTGTGATCTAAGTTCTGATTTCACCAGACCCTGCTTGCCTCCCTACTTTCCTTCCTTCCTGCCATTCAAACTTCCGTCCACAATTATCAGAGCAGGTTCTCCTGTGTGGGGTGTGATACAACCCTGTTATCAGCCCAGTGGTCTCAAAATGGCAAGATAGGCTCTTCCATTTTTTTTTTTTTTTTTTGAGACAGAGTCTCGCTCTGTCGCCCAGGCTGGAGCGTGGTGGTGCAATCTCGGCTCACTGCAAGCTCCGCCCCTCCAGGTTTAAGCAATTCTCTGTCTCAGCCTCTGGAGTAGCTGGGATTACAGGCCTGTGCCACCACGCCCAGCTAATTTTTTGTATTTTTAGTAGAAATGGGGTTTCACCATCTTGGCCAGGCTGGTCTTGAACTCCTGACCTCGTGATCCACCTGCCTTGGCCTCCCAAAGTGCTAGGATTACAGGTGTGAGCCACCGCACCCGGCAAGATAGACTCTTTCTATGCTTCTGACTGAGGGCAGTTTGGACTCCCAAGCTGGAGAATCATTGAGCCTGCATATGTGGGTTGCAGAGCCAGACAGAGCATTTGACATTTCTGGTTGGAGGGCCATGGCAGCCAGTATTTTATTTAAAACACTCAGAATTTACAGTCAAAAACCCGTGAGTCTGAACAAATTTTTTAACTGGCAATTCCCTGCAAAGGGCTCTGCAGTTTGCACTGTTTCAATCATGTGTTCAATCAAAAGGGTATTGGGGACGTAACTGTACATTATCACTATTGACATTTCCCAACCTACTCCACTTTGGTTAAAAAGGAAGTGTCCAAAGATGCCACTTAATAACTTTGGGTATCATGAAAATGTCACTTTGGCAAGCAGAAAAGTGGATTTACACACCCACCAAAGGTGACCTGCTTAGAAAGAGACAGCAGGGACTGTTTCGTGGCCTCCAAAAGAGACAGTGCACCCAATGTCCCTGCAAGTTACCACTGCTCCAGGGGAGGGAGGGAGGGAGAGGAAGAACAAAGGGCAGTGGCAGCCCAGGTGGTACTCAGCCCACTGGAGCAGGCTGAGGTGGACAGAAAGGCTTCTGGGGCTTCAGCAACAAAGCTGGGGTGGGGGTAGGGGTTGGGCGAAGAAAGGTGATATGGTTTGGCTCTGTGTCCCCACTCAAATCTCAAGTCGTAATCCCCACATGTCAAGGGAGGGATCTGTTGGAAGGTGATTGCATAATGGGGGCAGTTTCCCCCTTGCTGTTCTCATGATAGTGAGTTCTCAAGAGATCCGATGGGTTTATAAGTGTTTGGCAGCTCCTCCTTTTTTCTCTCTCTCTCCTGCGCCATCCTGCCATCATGTAAAATGTGCCTTGATTCCCCTTCACCTTCTGCCATGATTGTAAGTTTCCTGAGGCCTCCCCAGCCATGCAGAACTGTCAGTCAATTAAACCTCTTTTCTTTTTTTTTGAGACGGAGTCTTGCTCTGTCGCCCAGGCTGATCCGCCCGCCTCAGCCTCCCAAAGTGCTGGGATTACAAGTGTGAGCCACCACGCCCAGCCCTCTTTTCTTTATAAATTACCCTGTCTCTGGTAGTATCTTTATAGTAGTGTGAAAATGGTCTAATGGTCTAATGGTCTAATACACAGGACTGACTGGTGCAAAGCTGGTAAAATGACTGCATACGGTTCTGGAGTCCCAGATGGGGGTAATACACACATAGAAAGACCCAGAAAGGTGGGTCCCGGCCAAGAGACCCGTCCCTTGGTCAAGGTGATGGAGGGCAGCAAGTGATCCTGTGGCCCGGTGAAGGCAAGGTCAAGGTTTTGGAAGAACAGTCAAGTGTTAGCAGAGCTACAGCTGGACAGAGAAGGAAGAACAGGGACATTTTCCCAGAGGAGAAGGCTGTGAAGAGCCAGCCAGGCAAAGTGGCAGGGCTCAGTTAAAAACCGGTGGAATGGCAGGCTGAGGCATGGCTGCAAAGACTGGGTTATCACCTTCTCCACTTCCTGGGTTTCCATCTCAGCAACACGCACCAACCTCCACAATCTAGGTGGCAACCTCAAATCTTTCTGTAACCTCACCTCCCACAATGCTTTGCACCTAACCCAGGGGCAGACAAATATTTTCTGTAAAGGACCAGACAGTAAACATTTTAGGCTTTGCAGGCCTCTGTCTATCGGAACATTCACTCTACTCAACTCAACCGTTGTAGTGTGAATGTTCCGAGAAAACTTACAACACTAGGCAGTGGGCCACATTTGATGCACAGAATACTGCTTGCCAACCCCTGATCTAACAAATTGCCAAGGCCTGTCAATGTTACCTTCTAAAGATCTCCTGAACCTGCCCACTTTTCTCCAGCCCCCACACCCTCACCACACTAGTCCAGCCACAATCTTCTGTTGCCTAGATGACCACAGCAGCTGCCTCCCTGCCTGCCTCTTCCATTCTGCTTTCACTTTTGTCTCCTCCACCCAGCAGCCAGAGTGAGCATCTAAAATGCAGTTCTGATCCTGTCACCTCTCTGCTTAAAACTCTTCAGAGGTTCGCCATTGCTTCCAGAAAAAGATCAATACTCCTGACTTGGCAACCTGTCGAGACTCAGGACCACCAGGAAATCAGCTCTTGTTTACCCCTCTATGCATTACACTATGATCCAGCTGGGGTAAGTGCCTGCTGGAGCATCTGCATGAGTTCTCCCTCCTGGGCCTTTGTCCCCAGATAATCTGGCGGGGGCGCGCTTTCTCTCCATTAACAATTCCACCCTTCCCTCTCCTCACTTTGACTCATCTCAGTTTAGGCATCACTTCCTCTGAGCAATCCTCCCTGATGTCATGAGGCAGTATTGAGTGCCTTCTCTGGACCCTCTGTTTACTTGCCTGTTAAATCCCGAACATCTGGAAGGGAGTCGTGTTCAGCTACATATCTACGCCTTGCAACACGGTGCCTGGCCTGCAGCTGGTGTTCCGTAAACAGCTGCTGACTGACGGGATGCATCAGTGAGTCAATCAATTAACTCTGTCTCACAATAGGAGGATGAAGCTCAGAGAATATCCAATTGGCCATCCTTCCCCAGAGGCCAGAAAATTCTGTGGCTTGAGTTCCCTGGGGCTTTACCTGCCCTGGTTAGGATGGCTTTCTGCCCCAGAGTTCTCTGGAACTTGCAAGTCTGGAGTTTTCTGACCCAGGAGTTATCTGCGTCAGAAAAAGAACCTGGCTTTCAGAAACTTCTGTGTATTATAAGGTGGACTAAGGTTTTGAAAGACACAAAGGAACTAATATGTTTACACATTTTCCTGGGTAAAAGCATAAGTAAATTCTCAATCATCTTTTCTTTAGTATGATTATTCATTTGTTAATTTCTTCACTTATTTATTCATTCTACAAGTGTCCCCTGAGCTGCCATGGAGTTTCTGCCCTTCAACTAGCTGCTCCATCCACAGAGATGGCTGGTACCCAATTCTCGCCTTACCATCGGATGAGGAAGACAGGCCATTTTGATATAGTGTGGCAAATGCTATGATAAATGAATGGTCAGGGACAATGTCAGGGAGTAAAATGAGGGAGAGTAAAAATGACAATAAAGTACACAAGAAAGTTCAGGCCAAGCAGTATTTTAGAAACAAGTAGCCTTAACAAGCTGAAAACAAACCAGGCCATTACCAAGAAACAGTATAGAGAGGCAGTTAAAAATAAAGGTAGATAGGTCAGATTAATGTCAACAATCACTATAACAGACAGAACAGTAAAGAAACGTCAGGCTCTTTACAAAATTGGATCACAGAAGCATAATATGGTTTGCAAGGAAATCAACTAGCGTTAAAATGATTCACTCCCCCAAAATGGCCATGCGGGTGCCAGTCTTGGCCACACCTCTGCACAAGGCAGATGAGCAAACCTGGTGGGAGGGATACACGGCAGGAGCCAGCATGAAAGGACCACCAGGCTGTGCTGCAGGCTCTTCCAAGGGAGGGGCTGAAGGGGCACAGACGGAGACCCAAGCGTGCAGGTTTGAGAACACTGGAAAGAGTGAAACCTGTTGTTTCTCTCCTGACCTGGATGCAACAGAGTAAATAAGATGATACTGCAGACTGGGGATGTTTAGCTCCTCTCTTAATGAAACTGCTTCAAAGAGGTCGGGGGAGTATTCCCTTGGCAGTGATTGCGGTTAAACTGGGCTAACCGTGACTGCCTAGACTGCTTTCCCCATCTAGTTCGGCCACCACAGAGGGTCAGGACTACCCAGATTACGGGCCAGGGAGGAAGGAGAGCAACAGCATGGAGATGTGTGTGTCTCAAATTAAAAATGGTCTGGCCAGATGCAGGCACTGGCCTGGATCAGGGAGAAGCAGTCTAACCGAACCAGAGAAAAACCTTCAGACCTGAGTGAGGCTGTGCGTGTGTGTGTGTGTGTGTGTGTGTGTGTGTGTGTGTGTGTGTGCAGGCATACCCACATGTGTGTGAATTCCCATTAGGAGGTGGGATGCTAACAAACTGGAAGGCAGAGCCCCTCTGACCCTGAGATCCTCACACTCATGCAACCTTAATACCAAGACAAACTGAATGGCTGACTGTGTCAACTCTCTTGTTTTAGGGATGGGAAAACAGGCCCAGAGTGGGAAAAGGAGTTACCTCAAGTCAACCAGGAGAGTCTACGTGTTGAGATTAGGATTGGTCCCTGGTCTGTCTGGAAGCACACTAACCAGGGATTCACTCTTTTTGCTTCCATGACACACTCTATGATTTAATCCTCATCTCAATCTCCCAGTGCAGGATAATGGACAAAATTATCTCCATGTTAAGAGTATAAAAGCTGAGGCTCAGAGACATTAAGCATTTTTCTGAGGGTCACAGAACTAATCATGGTGCAGATGTGATTGCAATGAAGGCCTGTTTAACTCCAAAGCCTTTCCACTGTCTCATGTTGTCTAATAGCCAGCAAATGTTTCAAACTTAACATGTCTGAAACTCAACTGCTGATCTTCCCCAATAAACCTGCTCCATCGACATTCTTCCCCATCTCGTTTGGCAGCAATCTCATCCTTCCAGTTGCCCAGGCCTAGACTCCTCTCTTTTTCTCACTTCCACTACCAATCCACCAGCAAATCTGTTGGCTGGATCTTAAAATATATCCAGAATCAAACCATTTCAACCAGCTCTCCCCTTGCAGATGTCACCATCTGCCCTATCTTGGATCTGCAATCGCCTCCTACAGTCTATTCTCAGCTCTGTAGCTGGAGTGATCCTCTTCTTATGCAAGCAACTCATCTTACTCTCTGTTCAGAACCCTGCAACAGCTTCCCATTTCATGCAGAGCCAAAGCCTAAGCCCTTACAATGGCCTTTGAGTCCTGCAAGTTCTTTTTTTTTCTTTTTTGGATATGTATTTTTTTATTATACTTTAAGTTTTAGGGCACATGTGCACAATGTGCAGGTTTGTTACATATGTATCCATGTGCCATGTTGGTGTGCTGCACCCATTAACTCGTCATTTAACAGTAGGTATATCTTCTAATGCTATCCCTCCCCCCTCCCCCCACCCCACAACAGGCCACGGTGTGTGATGTTCCCCTTCCTGTGTCCAACTGTTCCCATTGTTCAATTCCCACCTATGAGTGAGAATATGCGGTGTCTGGTTTTTTGTCTTTGCGATAGTTTGCTGAGAATGATGATTTCCAGCTTCATCCGTGTCCCTACAAAGGACACGAACTCATCATTTTTTATGGCTGCATAGTATTCCATGGTGTATATGTGCCACATTTTCTTAATCCAGTCTATCATTGATGGACATTTGGGTTGGTTCCAAGTCTTTGCTATTGTGAATAGTGCTGCAATAAACATACGTGTGTATGTGCCTTTATAGCAGCATGATTTATAATCCTTTGGGTATATACCCAGTAATGGGATGGCTGGGTCAAATGGTATTTCTAGCTGTAGATCCTTGAGGAATTGCCACACTGTCTTCCACAATGGTTGAACTAGTTTACAGTCCCACCAACAGTGTAAAAATGTTCCTATTTCTCCACATCCTCTCCAGTACATGTTGTTTCCTGACTTTTTAATGATCGCCATTCTAACTGGTGTGAGATGGTATCTCATTGTGGTTTTGATTTGCGTTTTTCTGATGGCCAGTGATGATAAGCATTTTTTCATGTGTCTTTTGGCTGTATAAATGTCTTCTTTTGAGAAGTGTCTGTTCATATACTTCACCCACTTGTTGATGGGGTTGTTGTTTTTTTTTCTTGTAAATTTGAGTTCATTGTAGATTCTGGATATTAGCGCTTTGTCAGATGAGTAGATAGCAAAAATTTTCTCCCATTCTGTAGGTTGCCTGTTCACTCTGATGGTAGTTTCTTTTGCTGTGCAGAAGCTCTTTAGTTTAATTAGATCCCATTTGTCAATTTTGGCTTTTGTTGCCATTGCTTTTGGTGTTTTAGACATGAAGTCCTTGCCCATGCCTATGTCCTGAATGGTATTGCCTAGGTTTTCTTCTAGGGTTTTTATGCTTTTAGGTCTAATATGTAAGTCTTTAATCCATCTTGAATTAATTTTTGTATAAGGTGTAAGGAAGGGATCCAGTTTCAGCTTTCTACATATGGCTACCCAGTTTTCCCAGTATCATTTATTAAATAGGGAATCCTTTCCCCATTGCTTGTTTTTGTCAGGTTTGTCAAAGATCAGATGGTTGTAGATACGTGGCATTATTTCTGAGGGCTCTGTTCTGTTCCATTAGTCTATATCTCTGTTTTGGTACCATTACCATGCTGTTTTGGTTACTGTAGCCTTACAGTATAGTTTGAAGTCAGGTAGCGTGATGCCTCCAGCTTTGTTCTTTTGGCTTAGGATTGACTTGGCGATGCTGGCTCTTTTTTGGTTCCATATGAACTTTAAAGTAGTTTTTTCCAATTCTGTGAAGAAAGTCATTGATAGCTTGATGGGGATGGCATTGAATCTATAAATTACCTTGGGCAGTATGGCCATTTTCATGATATTGATTCTTCCTACCCGTGAGCATGGAATGTTCTTCCATTTGTTTGTATCCTCTTTTATTTCATTGAGCAGTGGTTTGTAGTTTTCCTTGAAGAGGTCCTTCACATCTCTTGTAAGTGGGATTCCTGGATATTTTATTCTCTTTGAAGCAATTGTGAATGGGAGTTCACTCACGACTTGGCTCTCTGTGTCTGTTATTGGTGTATAAGAATGCTTGTGATTTTTGCACATTGATTTTGTATCCTGAGACTTTGCTGAAGTTGCTTATCAGCTTAAGGAGATTTTGGGCTGAGACAATAGGGTTTTCTAGATATACAATCATGTCATCTGCAAACAGGGACAACTTGACTTCCTCTTTTCCTATTTGAATACTCTTTATTTCCTTCTCCTGCCTGATTGCCCTGGCCAGAACTTCCAACACTATGTTGAATAGGAGTGGTGAGAGAGGACATCCCTGTCTTGTGCCAAGTCTTGCAAGTTCTTGTCTCCAGGTACATTCCTGACTTACTCTCCTCCCATCCTCCCATTTTCTCCTTCACATACTCAGCTCTAGGCCCCCAGCTTCCTTGCTGTTCTTTGAACATTACAAGCATGCTCCTGCCTCAGGGCTTTTGCAATGGCTGGCCATATACTAGAAAGTCTTCCCACCTCCCTTCTTCCTCCACCCTTCATGATCCATGCGACTAAATCTCTCTCATCTCTTTCAAGTCTTTGTCAATATGTCACCTCCTCAATGAGGCCTACTCTTTCAAATTATTAACCACTTCTACTACAAGAATTTCCAATCTGCATTCTCTCTGCTGCGTTTTCTCTTACTACCTTTTAGCATACCATGAACTGTACTCATTTATTATGCTAATTGGTTATTTTCTGTCTCCCACATGAAAATGTAAGCACCATGAAGGAAAGGATTTGTTTCTTTTGTTTATTGGTGCATCTCAACCTAGTAAGCAGCTGACACCTGGCAGGTGCTCAATGAATATCTATTGAATTGAAGGATCTCTCTAATTGGTGGCTGCAGAAAAAAAGGCTTAAACTCACAGGAGAGGAAATTGTTCTAAGTCACAAAGTCATTTTTTTTTTTTTTTTTTTGAGACGGAGTCTCGCTCTGTCGCCCAGGCTGGAGTGCAGTGGCGCAACCTCGGCTCACTGCAAGCTCCGCCTCCCGGGTTCACGCCATTCTCCTGCCTCAGCCTCTCCAAGTAGCTGGGACTACAGGCGCCCGCCACCACGCCCGGCTAATATTTTTTGTATTTTTAGTAGAGACGGGGTTTCACCGTGGTCTCGATCTCCTGACCTCGTGATCCGCCCGCCTCGGCCTCCCAAAGTGCTGGGATTACAAGCGTGAGCCACCGCGCCCGGCCCATTTTTTTAAACATTACTCCATCCCTAAGTCTTCCATAGGAGGAGCTGAATGTGTAATTTTGACAAATGAGTTTGCATAGAGAAGGAAATAAAACATGGAATGAGACTATGAAAGGAGTTCTTGGGAAGAGCAAATTGCATTGCCTTTAAGTAGGAAAAAGAAAGTAATATCTAAAAGCAAAGATGTTTAAAACATCACAATTGTAGGTAGAAATAACTCAGAGGTTGAAGGGGGAGGGTGCTGCTAGATGCAGTGGAATTCTTTCTTATCTGGGCTCCTGCCTAAAGCATTACTGGGCAATTGACAGGCCAAATCAATAAGAAACTTAAATTCTGGTCTAAAGGAATAACTGAAATGAATGTACAACAGCACAGGGAAACAAGTCAGCACTTGGAACAACAAAGGGGCTGGAATGCTGGCTTTGACCGGCTTGTTCGCCCCAGTGAAACCAGCACTCCAGGTTACTTGCTAAGTGCTGTGATGATTATAATAATGACAGCTTTGTGGGGAGAGTATCAGCACAGCCCTCTCTCCCTCCTGGGTCCCAGTAGATGGATCGGAATCTGGTCTTTTCTGTGGAGAGAAGGGAGGAGGGAAGCACCTGTCTTGGTCTTGTCTGTAGGCTCCCTTTCCTGGGGTGTGGAGAAGCTCCTGCAGGCTTGGTGTGGAGGGCTGGTCCCAAAGGCAAGGCTTGGGGTGCAGGCCCCTGGGGAGAAGAGAATGAACCTCAAACTCAGGGTTGGCCAGACGAAGCTCTGAAGCTAGAGGTGGAATCACAGGCTGGAACACACTGTCCAGAGTTCAGATGGACAGAGACAGGATCACAGCAGGTCACCAATGAACTGGAAAAACCCAAGCCACCTGGGCTGCCACCTAAAGTTGTGCACAAAACCACAGGTCATGGGGGTGAGTCCACCTGAAATTAAATTAGCCTAGGGGCCACTATCCCTCACGTGGGTTGAGCCAGTTCAGAGGGAGGCACATCTTTTTGCAATTTGTTCACAAAAAGAGGTTACCTTTTCAAAATTTGCATAGAGACTCACCAAACTCTGGCAGCTGTGGTTGTCTGTGATCACCCTTTAGTGGTTTGTTTTGTAGAGTCAGGCATGCTCTGGTCAAGAGAAGCTGCAGGAACTGGAAGAACTTAACTCTGATCTTCTCAGAGCTTGCCCAAAAAACTGGACCTATAGAGAAACCTGTGGAACATTTCAGGCTTCCTTTTCCCAATTCAAATTTGAGCTACACATTTGAGTCCCAAATTAATCTCCAAATGGTTCTCCTACTGATTCGTTCATTTCATTCATCCAAATATTCACAGGGTTACTATGAAGTGCTGGTACTCGGTCAGGCCAGGAAAGAGAGATGACAGACTTGGTCCCATCAGCAAACTCTTTACAGACAAAAAATCCACCTCACTCATCTCTACAGCTCCAGGGCTTAGCACAGGGGCTGGCACATGAAGGCTCCCTTTCCTTACCTTTTCCTGGCACATGTAAATATATGTTTTTTGAGTATGTAAATCAATGAATGATGAGAGTATCTTGCAACTCCTTCAAACCAACAGGTCCACAAAGATGATCTTGCTCCTGACCTCGACAACAGATATACATTCTTAGAGACTCTGCAGTCCTAAATAGAACTTTGGGGAATCCTTTTAAAAATCAAATGCATACTTGGTAGGGGAACTGACAATGGCAACCAGTTGCTCAGAGTTATTTGTGCAAAGGCCTACCTGCCTCCTAAGCCTCACTATTCTTCATTAACTGTCAGGGGTTAAACTTTAAAGAGTACTCCCAAAAGAGCTGCAGGAAAATTCTGTCTAAACAGCCATGCAAAGTGCCTGGGGATCACTACGGACAGAGAGTGATGACAGAGGGCCTATGATATTGGGCCCTTGTCATGGCTGAACACTGACCTTCCACTGCCTACAACTTTTAAAAAGAGTAAAAACTATGCTCATGGGTACATAAATACACACATGCACCCCCCACACACACACATACATGGACACACACAGAGGCATACCATGCATTATCTTCTCTCATTCATCAATATTCTCAAATGGCTTATTATACAGTTTTACATTCACAAATATTCTATTATGTAAATGTAAATCTATTCTATTATGTGAATGTAAACCTATATAATATATTTAGCCATTTTCTCAGTTGGATATTTTGGTTATTTCTATGTTGTCACAATTTTAAATCATATTGAAATAAACTAGTCCCCTTTGACTCCTTTCTCTTCTACTCCATGTGGTAGATTAAATGTGGCTGCTAAGTTTATTTCTCCCACTGTGTCTTCCAGCCAATTCTAGATTTGAGTCAATTCTGGAGACCACCATGGTGGAGACTTCTTATGTAGGCCTGCCAGTTAACCGACCTGGCTGAGCCCAGCCCCCCAGCCATCCCTGCCAAGGTGCCAATGTGAGTGAAACCATCTTGAACTCTGCAGATTAACTTATTCTCCAGCTGAATATCACCAAGAAACCTGTCTTCTGATGCTACACTGAGTGGAAAAATCTCCCAGCTGAGCTCTGCCCACATTCCTGACCCACAAAATCATGAGATATTAATTAAAAAGGCTGTTGTTTTAAGCATCAACCAGTCTTCTCAGTGCTGCCACAATCCTCGCAATGGCCCATAAATCTCCATGTGATCTTCCACTCTCCTCCTCTTTGATCTCAGCTTTGGTCTTCCCATGGCTGAAACTGCTCCAGCCCCACTGGCCTCCTTGTCCCTCCCTGAACACACCAAACATGGTCCTCCCACCTCATGGCATTTGCACTTCCTCTCCCTTCTCTGAGGATACTCCTCCCCGAGATGTCAGCATGGTCCCTGGCTTCATGCAGGCCTTTGCATACATTTCAATCAATCAGAGAGGTCTTCTCTGATATCTTACCTAAAATAGGAGTCCTTTTCTTCCACCTCAGCCCCCTGGAGAGCCAGGGAACACCTCTTTCTCCTTATCATGCTTTATTTTTCTTCATACCACTTTCACAATCTTAATATTTATATGTTTATTGTCTATTTAGACCTCGTCTCCTCCCCACAAATAAATGCACATTCTTTAGTACCAATTCTCCCCAAACAGAAACATTGTCTGCTTTTATCATTGCTGTGTTCCCAGGACCTAAAACAGTGTCCTGGGTATAGGACTGATCAATAAGTATTTGTAAATGAATGAATGAATTAATTAGCACATGTTCCTGGATAGAAATCTCTCTATTCATTTCTAATTATTCCTCAAAATAAGTTCCTATGAGTTAAGTTGTGGAGGTGTAGGAATAACACATTTCAAAATCTTTTAGCACATATTGGCTAAAATTCCCTACAGACAGGCTGCACTGGTGCTTACACATCCTGCTAGGGATGTGTAAGAGTGCTAATTTCTTTGCATCATCACCAATATAGGATAAAGTCACTCAAAAATATTTTCTATGTGGATACACGGAAAAAAATGGTTACCCTGTGTTTTAACTTAACTTTCTTGATCCTGTGTGAACTGAACTCCTTGTTCCATATGCTTATTGGCCACTAGAAAGTAAGTTCCTTGACAGCAGGGGTTTAGATTTGCTCACTGCTATCCCAGCATCCCAGATAGAGTCTAGGATATAAGAGATACATGATAAATATTTGTTGAAAGAATGAATTAATATAGATGTTTTCTTTTGTTATTGAAAGGCTATTGGCTCATGTGTCTTCTGAGAAGTCCGTCTCTTTTTTCTTACTGACTTGAAATAACTCCATGCATATAGAATATTTTACTGTCATCTAGGTTGAATTTTTAATGTGTCATTTGCACTCTATTTTGTATATGCTATTTTTTGACATTCAGAAATTCTAACATTTTATGTAGTTACATCTATCATTTTATTTTAGTTCCTCTATTTGGCACCATGTTTAGCCACAGTCATAATAGTTAACACTATATAGCACTTACCACATGCCAGGCACTTTTCTGAGGATTTCACATACATTGTTTATTAAATTCCTACAGCAATCCTATAAGGTAGACACTATCATTATCTCATTATATAAAGAAACTGAGGCAATAAGCTATGAAATCAATCATTTCCTGTACAAGATTTTATATAAATTTACCTGTAGACTGCTTTACGATTTCAGATTTTATATTTGTGATTATCATATAATAATAGAAATCTATGGGGTTACTCCATGGGGAAGTGAGGGTCTAATTATTTTTTCCCAATTAATTGTCAAGTGCTCCAACACAGTTTATTGTAACAATATGTAACATGTCTGGAACATATTGCTATATATGTGTATGAATATACATATGTATATATATATATACACAAACATATGTACATTAACACAAACACACAGTATATAGCATTTGCTGGTATTCTTATTCAGCTTATTTGTACTGTCAATCCTTTTAGTTGTTTAGTAATTTTTGTAGTATGTTCAGTGAATCAAATTTATAAAATAGAAATATAAATAAGAAACATAAAAGGATTACCAGTGATTCCCTACAAATCCTGATTAAATACACGTTCAATGTTGTTCTCATGAAATATGCAGCTGTCAAATAAAAACATAAACGCCTCTAAATTGCATTATAAATGCACAATACTTTTTGGAAACAGTTTGCTTCAGAACTTTGGCAGCCACAATAATAATACACACAAGCCTGTTTCACCCCAAAGGAAATATCTACAATACAGGGATGTTTAGCTCCATCATTTTTCACTGCTTTGGGTTTCTTGCAAAACCATTTTGATTTCAGCTGAAAGTAATGAGAGCAAGCAGTTTATGGCCAGGTTTACAAAGTACATTTCTACCCTTGTTGTGGGGAAGGGACCACAAGGAAATTGCTTCCAGTAGGTTAGGACTCATCTAGCTCCCAAAGTGGGGACTCCTGCACCAGAGCCTGCATTTTCCACTTTTTGCCACACTCAGAGAAGGACTTCGACCTCAACATGTGATCCAGGTAAAGAAAATCCTCCTAAACAACCTCAAGGTAAAAATAACTTTTTATTAGTATCTTGTACATCCTTTGGTATTCACATTTATATTTTTATTTCCATATCTTCTTTTTTTTTTTTTTTTTTTTTTTTGAGACGGAGTCTCGCTCTGTCGCCCAGGCTGGAGTGCAGTGGCGCAATCTCGGCTCACTGCAAGCTCCGCCTCCCGGGTTCACGCCATTCTCCTGCCTCAGCCTCTCCGAGTAGCTGGGACTACAGGCGCCCGCCACCACGCCCGGCTAATTTTTTGTATTTTTTTAGTAGAGACGGGGTTTCACCGTGGTCTCGATCTCCTGACCTCGTGATCCGCCCGCCTCGGCCTCCCAAAGTGCTGGGATTACAAGCGTGAGCCACCACGCCCGGCCCCATATCTTCTTATATCAAAGAGAGCATGCTATACATCCTGTTCTCACCTTGCTTTTCTCTTAATGATTTATTTGAAAATGGTTCGTCATTCATTTCTACAGCTGAATAATAGTTTGCTGGATGGCTATACCCCATTTATATAACCTGAGACGGGGTGACCTTTTGTGGCCCACTGCCTGGCACTTGGCTTGGTCTAACAAATAGAACCTTCATGCACCCCGCTGGTGGTGCCACCAAGTCAGCGCAGTCCTTGGGAGTGAGTGGTATGTGAGTCCTGGTTCCCTGAATGCCCTGATGGACCCCATGGTCCAGCCACACTGGCTGGGTCCCTGTAAGCTTAGCCTACCTTGCCTGAGAGCCAAGGAAATCCCATCTTCTGCCTCACCACCCTCAACCACATTTCAGCACCAATGCAAGATCCAGTACAGCTGCTGGAATCCTTGTTTCATCCAGGGTAGACATGGCAGAGGAGTCAGTAACCATTTTGTGCCCCAGTGTTCTCCAGATAAGCTCCCACTCATGCTAAACTCTAGCCCATACTGCAACTGAGGTTTCAAACATGCAATTGCATTGTTCCCCACGGTGGGCTGGGTCACTTGCTACTGCAATAAGGCAGAGGAAGGACAGCATCCCAGCATTTACAGATGCATTGCCCAGCATGGCGTCTGGCTCTGCCAGAATCCACTGAAAGGTATGAGCCCTTTATGAAGTAGCTGCACTCTGCCCTTTGGTAATAAAATAAACTCATATCTTGACCCAAGGCAGAGCCCTGACCTCAGCATCAGATCAAACTTTTGTCTCACCACAGAGCAAGCCCTGACCCTGGTCAGACTCAGCTCTGACCCTTGCACGGCCTGAGCCCTGACTCGGGCCATGGACTGCAACCCGACCCTCAGACTCACACTGAGTCATGACCCAGATCACAGGCACAGCTCCAAGCCCCAGACTTATCCTGAGCCCCAACCCTGGGCCCAGACTCAGGCCTCGCCTTGGCTGTGACTGAGCCCAGCTGGCTATCTTCAAACGCGGTCACACAGGAGGTACTCGGCACAGAAGGCAGATGGCTCTGTGTGAGCCTGCCTCGGCTCTGGACGGTGCTTACGATCTACTGCCTATCACGAGCATCTAGTATCTTGTCATGGGGAAGAAATCTCAGTCCCACAGATTTGAGTTCAAATTCTGCCACTGTTTAGCTGGGTGACTTTGGGCAAATTACTTCTAGTCCAGCAAATTAGATACCTTCTGAAGAAACCATTTATAAAATGGGCACAAAATACCTGCTGTCATGATGTTCATGATTAAATTATATGATTGTAAAGTACCCAGCTCACAGTAGATAGAGGTCATCCCTTTCCCCAGTAGGCATCTTGTCAGCTGCAGCTGAATTATTGGTATAGGAATAAGCCCTCCTGAGCTGTGCTGTCCAACACTGTGGCCACCAATCACATGGGGCTATTAAGCAATCGAAATGTGGCTGGTACAACTGGGCACAGCGGCTCATGCCTGTAATCCCAGCACTTTGGGAGGCTAAGGTGGGTGGATCACTTGAGGTTAGGAGTTCAAGAACCAGCCTGGCCAACATGGTGAAACCCCATCTCTACTAAAATTACAAAAATTAGCCAGGTGTGGTGGTGCACACCTGTAATCCCAGCTACTCAGGAAGCTGAGGCAGGAAAATCACCTGAACCTAGGAAGTGGAGGTTGCAGAGAGACGACATTGTTTTGTGCCACTATACCCCAGCCTGGGCAACAAAGCGAAACTGTCTCAAAAATAAAGGCGAATAAACCAACCAACCAGAAAAAAGAAATGTGGCTGGTGCAAACTGAGATCTGCTGTAAGGAACACACCATATTTCAAAGACAAAAAATTCAGAATGAGAAAAAGAATGTAAAATGTATCATTAATAAGTTTTTAATGATTACACATTTAAATAATATTTGAAATATATTAAATAAAATACACTACTAGAATTTCACCTGGTTCCTATTTTTAAAAATATGGCTACTAGAAAATTTTAAATTACATATATGGTTTGCAGGTCTAGAGGTCTGGGAAGAGCAGTTCATGCGTAATAATGACAGTTAAAACAGCAACAAGAGCAACAGTGAAAATAATACCTAACTAAGTGCTTATTGTGTGCTGGGCGCTGCACTAAACACTTAAGTCCTCACAGCAACCTCTGAAGGTAGGCCCTACTACTGTCCCCATTACTGAGATGGCACAACTGAGGCACCAAGACGTGAAGTTATATCGTGCAAGGTAAAGAGCCACTAAAAGGCAGAAGTAGGATTTGAGTCCACAACATCTGGATCCAGAACCTATGTTCTAGAAGAAATGACACATTCATTAAAGGCTGCCTCAGTACGATCCTTCCTACAAATGAGTCACCCCACAGGGAAGAAACTTGCCCTGGATCAATTAAATGCTGTCACTGAGACACGGGCAGCAGCGAACCCCACAGTCCAAGCTCTTACCTACCCACATTGCTAGGCACTTCACTGCCCATCAGACTGGTTGGCACTCAACAGGGTCTTTCCGGAGGCGGAGGAGTTCTCTCATTTAATCTGGTGCATTTCTCAGACAAGTTATCTTTATCTGGAGAATCAATGAGGACAGCTCCTTCAAACCTTTTTAGCTTTCTCCATTAGCAAGAGGTACCTCTGAGAGCAAAAATGATAAACTCAATTGTTCCAAAAGCAAGTTCCGTTCTTCAATTTGTGTGCCAGTCATAAACACAGCAACTTCCATTTGAGCAGAAACCCCACATTTCAGCAGAAATACTTAATGTGTCATTTCTCCTGCATCCATCTTTTTCAAAGCACTTACTTTAGAAAGTAGAGAAGGAAAAACAAACTCTAATAACCTGGTACTTTGAATGGGAGATGGGAACTTTATGATAAAGAACTCAAAATGCTTTATTGACATGGCTGCACACATCCCCCTTCAGCTCCTGAAACTGCTCCTGAGATAAGAAAACTTTCCTAGGAGCCCTGCAACTCGACTTCACACGCAGCTAGGCTCTGGGGGTAGGATGCACATTCACTCCAGCTCCTGATCTGTTTTGATCAGCTGGAAGTCCTAGTTCAAGTCTAAACCCCAAATATAACCATCTTTTTTATCTTAAATCATGCATTTACAAATATCTGGCAAATACATATTGAGCACTGTGGAAGATTATATTTTCCAAAGATGGTCATGACCATGCCACTTATCCCACAAGTTATTACAATGTGATCTTGTCACTCCCCACCAGGAGGTGGAGTTTATGTCCCCTCCTCTGGGACCTGCGTGGACCTTTGTGATGCGCTGGACCAGTGGAGTATGGCGAACAGGCTTCTATGTGACTTCTGAAGCTAAACATAAAAGTTACAAGTCATAAAAGAGAAAAGCTTTCACTCTTGGAGCCCAGCCACCATGCTGGGAGGAAGCCCAAGCTACATAAAAAGGTCAGAGAGAGGTGTTCCAGCTAACAGCCCCAGTTGAGGCCCCCAGGTGGCAGCCAGCATTAACCTCCAGAATTGTGAGTGAGGAGGCTGACTTTGACATAACTCCAGCTCTAGCCACTGTCTTATGCAACCACAGGAAGGACCCCCAAAATGAAGCCACCTGCCTGAGCTAGTCATGGTTCGTGAAAACAATGAAAGATAATAAAAGATACAACATTATTGTCTTATGCCACTAAGGTTCTGGTGACTTAGCATGCAGCAATAGATAACTGAAGCAAGCACCTACTATGTGCCAGGCATTGTGCAATCTGCTTTAACAACAGTTGAAGTAGACTTTGTCCCTGACCTTAAGGAGACCATAGCTTAGTGGGGACATTAAAAAGTAACCAATCACAAGCCTGCACTGTATGAACAAGTGACAGAGGGACATGCAAGATACTTTGGGAACAAACCAGGCTTTGGGAATGTAACGAGGCCTGAGGACATCAGGGAAGCCTCCTCAGAGGAGAATATTGTTTAATTGAGTCTTCAGAATGAGTCAATGTCAATTAGATGAAGGAAAACAGAGCTTTTCATTCATTCTAAGGAATTTTGGGAAAATAATGTAGAAAAATAGATAGAAAAAAACTATGAGAAAGCCTGCTCACTTAAAAACATATTATAAAACCTCAATGATCAATACATTAATAATTAAAACCTCAATAATTAATTGGCTTATTGACAGACCATTTGACTAATGAAACATCAAAAAGTGCAGAAATAGATCTAAATGTTACAGAGACTTAGCGTGTGTGCGTGTGTGTGTGTGTGTGTGTGTGTGTGTGTGTGTGTGTAATGGGGCATTCCAAAGAGGGACTCTTCTAGAAATGCATTGTACTGCATGCTATATACACCAAGATAATATCCAAATAGGTCAAGATTTTAAATGCAAAAAGAAACCCCTAATCCACTGACATTTTAGAAGAAAATATAGAAAAATAGAATTTTAGAAAGAAAATACTTTTGTATAACTTTGGAAGTATCTAAAGTCTTTTTTTAATCAAAATCCAGAAATATTAAGGGAAAATTGATAAATTTGACTACATGATAAAAAAATTATGTAATGCCAAAAGAAAAAGAGAGGGAAAGAGAAGCCTTAAGCTAAGTCTAAAAACAAAGACTTCTATGAAGGTTGAGGTTAGGTACAATGTCAACCTGAAAAACTGTAGCTTCTCCTTAGCAATCCTAAGATATCTACAGCTTCTTGAACCTCTTACAGAGGGCCTGAAACAGAGTAGATATTTAATAAGATATATTGCATGATCCTGTTACAGAAGCTTTCACTAAGATGCAAGTTCTGGTTTAATCTTGACTCAGTTATGTGACCTGGAACATAAATTGGTATGTGCACACACATGTGTTCCATGCACTGGGGGAAGTAGAGCAGGTGATTGCTTCCCTACTGCCTTACCACCTCATTCCTGGAAAAATCACATCACCACTTTCAAGGTAATACATTGATGCAGTGATCAAGACTGCCAGGCAAGGCCACAGAGGCAGCATTAAAGCAAGCCCAAGAATCAGGCATTGTTCTATGGATCTCACCTTGTTCCCCTAACCTGAGGCTCACTTCTTCAAAAGTCAGGATCTGGCTGCATCTTGCTGAACCTCAATTTTCCCATTAGTACAGTAAAATGGGCACAATGACCATGGCTTCAGAAAGCAGTTGAGCATTTAAACGAGAATAATGTATATAAGAGACCAAGCACTGGTGTAGGACATAGCACAAACTTCGTTCTTAGTCTCTGTGGCCACCAGAGTCATTATGGTCATGGGTAGTTTGCTGGAGATTTTTTTTTTTTGAGATGGAGTCTTACTCTGTTGCCCAGGATGGCATGCAGTGGCGTGATCTCAGCTCACTGCAAGCTCCAACTCCTGAGTTCACACCATTCTCCTGCCTCAGCCTCCCGAGTAGCTGGGACTACAGGTGCCTGCCACCATGCCCAGCTATTTTTTTTTTTTTTTTTTTTTTTTTTTGTAGAGACAGGGTTTCACCGTGTTAGCCAGGATGTTCTCAATCTCCTGACCTCATGATCCGCCCACCTCGGCCTCCTAAAATGCTGGGATTACAGGCGTGAGCCACCATGCCCGGCTTTGCTGGAGATTCTGTTATGACAAATATGCAGGCCAGGTGCTGACTGGATAAATAAGCAACCTCCACTTGTGCTTCTCTGTCTGGAGGAGTTTCCTGCCTTTAAGGTGCATTGCATAGATGAACAGAACACATTACCAAAGATGCACAGGAACAAAATGAAAGCATCAAGAACTCCCTGACCTGCTACTCAGGACACTGGGCCATAGGCCACACTCTCATGATTTCAGGCTGAGAGATAAGGAGCTGTTAAAGCTGGGGTTTTGTTTCTCATTCCTCCCTAAACATAGTGAAACTTGGGAGGCATTCCAAGTGGATCAAGCATTTTTCAGAACAAGGTAGAGAAAAAAAGACGTGGAGGTATGTCATGTTTAGAAAATACAAGGCTAGCCCCTCTGAAGGTGCTGACCGACTCCCTGGAGTTTCCTATTTGTGTAGACCTTACAAAGCTCAAGTTTGGGGTGTCTGCCTGTCAGTTTCTGCTTCCTGGTTTCCATCATGAGGCCTCCGAGGACTCCACCTAACTCCACCTAACCATGTTATCCAGTCCCTGCCACTTTAAATCAAGGATCTGAAAGGCAGCCTCTCCATTTAGCTGACAGGAGGGGCAGCTTTCAAGAGTCTTCTGTATCCTTTGTCAGTGAAAGTGACATGGGGGAATGACCCAAACTTTTCTTCCCTTTCCAGTCTAGTGAAATGGTAAGTTTCCTGTATATGAAAAACTCAGCCACTGCAATATCATGGGGTCGATTTATGCCAGTAATGAATCAAACCTAAGAGCTGGGGAATCTTCCAACTAAGTAATAGGGTAGTGAACGCACAGAAAGGCAGAGGCGAAAACCGAATTGTAGCATCTAGTTCATGAGCCTTTGCGTGACCTGGGTCTCAGCACCGGCACAGTAATCATCATGGAATCTCAGAATCACTGGAGGAACAGGATCCCCCAAAACCCATCTCTGTGATCGCTATTGGATGCCAAAATCCTCTGCACATCTTCTGCATCTAGCAGTCACCCAGCCTCTGACAGCCTCCAAGCTTGAAACTCTACCCTGAAATATTAAGAAGGGAAGCTGTGTTCACCACTCAGACATCCACTCCTAGTTCACCTCCCTCAAGAAAGCTTCCCTGTCTGCCCTCTCAGTCACTCTCTAATACCTTTTCTGACTTTGCCTTCTTAATAGATGTTTTAGGTGCGGACCCAGGCATGGAGGTTCTGACTGTGACGTCATGTAGCTTACTTATTGCCATTTAGACTGAGCTGGAGAGCTCATTTATCTAATCTGTTAAAACCAGATTTGGTGGAAAGTGAGGACCTCAATATCTCCACATTTGCTGACAACCTTAAACTCTCATCGAAGAGTGGGAAGTTGCTGCCTGCAATCACTTTAAGATTAATAATGACAATAGAGATAATGACAACTGCAAATATAGCAACTCTCCCACTCACAATGGCAGTCCCAATTGCATGAAGAATCCAGTACCAGGAAGGGACACATTTTAAGCTATCTTGGAATTGTTTCCTAATCTGTGGGATAAGGATAGATCAAACACCACTTTGCATTTTTTAAACCTTGAATAAATAGGTAAATAGCCCCTTTGCTAAGTAGCAGAAGATATTGGGAGGAGGAGTTTAGGCTTCTCAATATGTTTTCATCTCATTGGCCAGCAGGTCTATGGTTCAGAGAGAGGTTGAGGCTGGAGACAGGGATTTCAGAATTATCTGTAGATAATATACTTAATGAAATTGCAGTACCAGAGAGTACCGGAGGAGAAGGGAAGTGGGGAGTTGTCCTAGAGAACAAGCTAGAATAGAAACAGTCAAGACAGCCAAAGCAGGAGTATCCGGAGACCAACGTGAAGGGAAAGAAGTGAGAGACATGTGAAGGGGTGGCAACTCCTGCCAAAGGGGATTAAGAACAAGGAGTTCTAAGAACTTTCTGCAGGGCTGTTGGTTGGAGACGCTGCCTCCATGCAAATCTCATTTTGCCACTGTCAATCCAGATCCTGTCCCACCACGACCATTTCTGAGAAACAGACTCAAGACATGAAAAAGAAACCTTCTTTCTGTAAAATTGGTTCGGGAAACAGACTACAGGCATTAATGTCCTTTATGAGTGACAATTTAGGGCCAATATTTACACTTTGTAATGTTTGTTCTCTTTCTCTCGGGATAGAAAAGCACGTTGCCAATATCAATGAATAAACATTAATAAAATCAAATATAATCTTGTTCCATCTGGAATCAACCTTTAAAAAAATTCTTAACATCTGTATATAATATACATACACATCTAGGTATGTACAGGGAAATCAGATTTTGCCTGAGAGATGTGCACAGTATTTAATGCCAATTTATTTGGTTCCACCTTTTCTCCAGACTGCTTTAGAAGAGTAGTGTCCCTAGAATTGAGATTCTGAATTAGTTTCCTCCAACTCTCAGGTATAGAATGTCCAGCTCAAGCCAAGACATATCAAATATTTATCCACTCCCAGATTTTCAAAAATCCAGCCTTCTGTCTCCTCCTGCGGCTGACCTCCTCTGGCAGAAATTCTGCCTCAAACTGGGAGAAATGAGTGGACCACCAGAATCAAAGCTGACGTCAGTGGTTCTGTGGGTTGGTATATGACGTGGGAACCCTGACAAACAGAAACACATGTTTATAAAAGTTAGATCTCAGGTTTGCAAGGAAAGATCTTGCTGTACTTCACAAACAGACTTGCTTTTTAATACGTCTCCTGTTTTAGCACAAGTAGTGTTGGTCAGAACTCTGGGGGTGAACCTAGGGGCTCATACCACTAGGGGCTGGGTTGTCACTCCTGTCCTCAGCATCGCGGAGGCCAAACTGTACCCAAATGAGACCCCAGGGAAAGAGAAAAGAATCTTGGGCACAGGGTTCATTATTCACAGAACCTGGTGTAGTGCGTGGGAGATACTGCATGCACCCCTAACTCAGACATATTATTAATTCACACCATCCTCTTGTGCCTACATAAACCAGGATTTCTCAGCCTCACCACCACTGGCATTTTGGGCCAGAAAATTCTTTTCTTGTGGGAACTGCTCAGTGCACTGTAGGATGTTTAGAAGCATCCCTGACCTCTACCCAGAAGATGCCAGTAGTACTGTCCTGGTTGTGACAAGCAGAAATGGGTCCAGATATGGTCAAATGTCCCCTGGTGAGGGGGTAGCAAAATGGCCCCTGGTTAAGAACTACTGCACTGAATTATTCAAGGGACCATGAGTGAAGTTTTGAATAATCCACACCTGAGCTAAGTGGTGCCAGAGAGATACTTGCAGGACCTCAGCTTTGTTAGTCTGACATCTCTTCTGTAAGTCCACCAAATGGAGACTCCAAGCATGCTGCAGCCCCTACCTAACAGATCTTCATTTATTCCATTACTGACCGTGGGCAGCATTTCTTCATTTCAGACAGAATCTTCCAGAGTTTAGGAACAGAGCAGGCTGCCTTCTCTCCTCTTGCCAGGAATTTCAGTGCGACGTTGAACATGTCACTGGAGTTTGCTTGTTGCAAGGACGAACACTTCTCCTGGCACCTCACCCCCACACCTGCCTAGAGACAAGGCTGCCCAGGCTGTTTAAAGGGAAATCAGTACTGTGCCAGGCCTGTCCAAGTGAATTTTTTCTTTGAGCAAATACCCCTGCCTACTTGTTCACTTTTAAAACCATAAGTCTTCCTGGTGAGGGGGCTTCAAATAAACTACAACAAAGAGTAAAGGCTTTATCTCTTAGTAGGTAGAGAAGAAGAGCCTCCAACAATAATTTATTCATTCATCCACTGGTAATAAAGGCAGGGCTGTGATCACAAAAGAGGAAATACGGACTTCTTGGTCTCAGGGGATTTGCAAGGCCCAGAGCGTCCAGTGGTATAGATCACCAAGGAGAAGCTTCCTTGGTAGACTTAGTGCCTACTGATCCAAGCAGGAATATGTGCTGCTCACTTCATCCCTCTGTCTCCATGTCCCACTTAGTAAAAATCAGTCCCGAGAATACCGAAACTTTGCCAATTCTACTTCTGAAACATCTCCCGGCTCAGATCCCTCCATCTTTGCAGTCCCTAATGTATTAATAGTTTAGGTATCATCTTCGTTTGTTCATCTGAACTAATGTAATTGCTTTCTCATGCCTTTCCTTCCCACTTCCATACAGAGTACCACGGCGGTCTTTGTAAAACCCAACAGAATTAGAAAACACTCATATCCCTCCTCACCAAATACCATAAACAATGTTTGAAAATAAAAAACAAAATTGTCACATGGAAGAAACAAAAACACTTGCAATGTTTGTAACAGATAACCTAATATCTATATTTCTGACTCTCTCCTGGCTTCCACGTATGTGAAGAACTCTCACAAATCAGTTAAGAAAATGTCAAAAATAGGCAAAGGCCATGATTAAGCAAATACCAAAAATGAGTTTTTAAAACGAAAAATACAAATATGAGAAATGTGCAACCTTACTTCTAATTGAGGGCCACAAATTAAACAAGTATTTTTTAATCTCTTAGATTAGCAAAAATGTAAGAGGTTGGCAACAGCAGGTGTTGACAAAAATTCACAAAAATGGGAGCTCTCATAACGGTTGGAAGTGTAAATTGGTGTATAATTTATCAAAGGCAATTTTCCTATATTGTATTTGTTTTCTACTGCTACATAACAAATCGCTATAAATTTGGTGGCTTAAAACAACACACATTCATTTTCTCACAGTTTTAGTGGGTCAGGAGTCCAGGCAGAACTTAACTGGGTTCTCTGCTCAAGGTCCCACAAAGCTGCAATGGAGGTGTCGGCCAGGGCTTAGATCTCATCTTAGGCTCAGAGTCTTCTTCCAAGCTCACATGATTATTGGCAAAATTCATTTCCTTGCAGCTGCAGACTTTTTGAGGCTTGCTTCTTCAAGGCCAGCGGGAAAGACGGTCTCTGACTTCTAGACTCTCTTTTAAAATGTCTCAGTTGATTAGGTCAGGATCACTCAAAATTAATTGTTGATTAAAGTCATCTGATTAGAGACCTTAGTTTTTATCTGCAAAATCCCCTCACTTTTACCATATATTGAAACATATTCACAGGAGTGACACCCATCGCCTTTGCCATATTCTATGGTGATATGGTTTGGATCTGTGTCCCCACCCAAATCTCATGTTTACTTGTAATCCCAATGTTGGAGGCAGACCCAGTGGGAGGTGACTGGATCATGGAGGCAGAGTTCTCATGAATGGTTTAGCATCATCTTCCCTTGGTACTGC
Source organism: Hylobates moloch (assembly GCF_009828535.3). Classification (NCBI taxonomy): domain Eukaryota; kingdom Metazoa; phylum Chordata; class Mammalia; order Primates; family Hylobatidae; genus Hylobates; species Hylobates moloch. Next base: position 18,136,228 of record NW_026652296.1, on the reverse strand, counting down.
ATAGTGAGTGAGTTCTCACAAGATATGATTGTTTAGAATTGTCTAGCACCTCCTCCCACGTCTCTTTCTCCTGCTCTGGCCACGTAAGATTTGTGTGCTTCCCCTTTGCCCTCTGCCATAATTTTAAGTTTCCTGAGATCTCCTCAGAAGCCAGGCCGATGCTGCCATGCTTCCTGTACAGCCTACGGAACAGTGAAGCAATCGAACCTCTTTTCTTTATAAATTACCCAGTCTCAGGTATTTCTTTATAGCAGGGTGAGAACAGAGTAATACATATGGGTTAGAAGCAAGTCACAAGTTCCACCCATGCCCAAAGGGAGGGGATTAAAGAAAGACACAGATCATCAGCGATCTTATAATTCTACCAACAGCATATATGGACCAAAACTTAAAATGTTTACAATCTTTGCCATAGTAATCTCACTTGTAGGACTATATCCCAAAGAATTAAGTGGACTAGAATGTATATATGCCCATAGAAGCCTTTTCATCATTCTGCTATTTGAAATCATGAATATATATCATAGTAGCAACCCCAATATCCATAAATATGAGTTCAAATAATTTATGATATATGCACATAGGCTATCATATAGATGTTAAAAAAACACAAATGATCAAAAGGTATTTGAGTAAAAAGGGTGCTATGATGTATTAAGGGGAAATAACAAGTTTAAGTCCATCTATACTTATATTTATATATAACTGTGAAAATGAACTAAAATTGTAAAATAACATACAGCTATTAACAGACAGTATCCCCAGGTATGGGAATAGATGGCAATCTTTATTTTCTGTGTAGTTTTTATGGTGTGAAACTTTTTGAAATAGCTGTGTATTGCTTTTATAACAAGACACAACAAAAGAGCTGTTTTTTAAATGCTAGAGTATTGGTTTGTAAAATGAGTAGTATACAAAATAGTATACACAAGTGCATCTCATGTTTTGTAAAATATAGATGGGAAGAAGAAAACTTGTTAGGGAAGACACAAAATTTTAATAGTGGCTAGATAGAGGTTGGTATTATGGGATGTCTTGAGGTTCTATTTTAGCTGTTTTCTGCATTTTTCCAGTATAACATGTACATTATTTTCAGAGCTTTTCAAACCAATTCCTGCCATCTTTTTTTAAGTGTAGAAAAGGAACCATAGGTAGGAAAAAAAAAAGCCAAATGCAGTCTCACTTCCCTGGTCTCCAGGCAGAGATGGCCTCCAACATCTGAGCCCTCACTGAACACAGCTTCCTCCCACAGCTTAACAGTGCCTTCTATTGTGGCTGCCTCCCCCATCAGGCTGTGAGGGTACTGATGGCAGCACCCATGTCTCATTCACCTCTGCACCTCCAGTGCCTGTCACAGGGCCTGCCACAGAGTACTCCACGGTGGCTAAATAAATGAATGAAGAAGATACTGGCAGGCTAGAACCTTGTAAGCAAAGCAAAGTGTTCCAACAATCATCTTATTTGCAATGGTGAAGGATGGAGTTGAGGGAGCAAACTGGAAGCAGGGAGACAAGATGCCCTGGCTTATTAGGAGTAAGATATTGAGGACCTGGTGGCAAGGCAGCAGCAGTGCAGTTGCACAGGAAGTGGAAAGAACAGAATTTGGGGAATAATGGGAGTAAGTGTCCACAGCAGCCAAGCATTGGGGGTAATGCCCGTGCTCTGGCTTGGACAACTGGGTGGTAACATGTGCCTGAATATGGAGCAAAAGCTTTTAAGAGAGAAAAACATGACAACTTCAGGTTTGAACACACAGGGTTTGATGAGCAGATACATCTGGGAGGTGCCACAAGGAGTCCCTTATGTCATCCTCCCAGCTGTCACCACACACAGGGTTGATTCTGCAAACCACAGGAGCTTAATTGATGCATGTCTTCTGAGTAAAATTCATCTATCCCTCCTCAGGGATGAAATGCCCCCTGCCTTAGGATTCTGTGACTTCCTCAAGCCCAGAGAGATGGGGTGCAATGGGAGGATTGAGTTACAGTGTCAGGCACTGCATGGGCTAAGGAGCTCCAGGGTCTGCTACTCTGCTATCTGGGAAGATGCTCATTTGCATTGGTTCCCTCTGCAGTGGGATGATCTCGTCCTTCATTTGCCTTCCCTGGATGATGCAGGCTGCCTGCATCCCCACTCTGAAAACTCTTTACACAGAAGTGGCCGCACATTTCATAAAGCCATGAGTGATGTCAAAGAGCATCTACAATGGGGAGAAGACTGACTCTGAGCACTAATTTTACATTTGTAATCAGGGGATCTTAAACAAATGCCACCAAGCTACCATTGCAAGACAGCCTGCCACAAACACCACCCCTTGCACAGCTCAGGTTCTCCCTGGCACTCAAATTATCTGCAAAATGGTCCCTACCACCACGTCCACCTATGCTCCAGGCCTCTCCATGGAGCCACATCCAGTTTCCTAAGTTTGCTACGTCACTCCGACTTTGTGTTGTCCTCTCAGTCTCGATTGCCCTTCCAGATGTAACCTAACTAGTTCAGCCCTCTGTAGTCTTCCAAACCTAGCTCAGTCATCATCTGTCCTGGGGGATCTTTCATGTTTTTAAATTTTTACTTATTTTGGTTTTTGTTGTTGTTATTGTTGCTTTTTGTTTTGCTTTGTTTTGTTTTGTTTTGAGATGGAGTCTCACTCTGTCACCCCCACTGGAGTTCAGTGGCATTATCTCAACTCACTGCAACCTCCGCCTCCCAAGTTCAAGCAATTCCCTTGCCTCAGCCTCCTGAATAGCTGGGACTACAGGTGTGCGCCATAACATCTGGCTAATTTTTGTATTTTTAGTAGAGACAGGGTTTCACCATGTTGGCCAAGCTGGCCTTGAACTCCTGACTTCAAATGATCCGCCTGCATTGGCCTCCCAAAGTGCTGGGATTACAGGTGTGAGCTACCACACCTGGCCGGGATCTTTTATTATTATTATTTTTTACATTTTTAATTTTATAGATTTAAAGGTATAATTGTAGTTGTGTTAAATGGATATATAGTACAGTAGTGAAGTTGGCTTTTAGCGTCCATATCACCGGATAGTGTACATTGTGTCAATAGGTAGTATTTCATCCCTGACCCTGCTCCCACCCTCCTACCTTTTAGGGTTTCCAATGTCTATTATTCCACTCTGTATGCCTGCGTGAACCCGTTATTTAGCTACCAGTTATAAGTGAGAGTATTTTTGACTTTATGTGCCTGAGTCATTTCATTTAAAACAACTGCCTCCAGTTCCATCCATGTTGCTGCAAAAGACATACTTTTATTCTTTTATGGCCGAATAGAGTTCCATGGTATATATGCAACACATTTACTTTATCCAATCCTCTGTTAATGGACACTAAGGTTGATTTCATGATTTTGCTATTGTTAATAATACCACAAAGAATATGTGAGTGCACCTGCTGGCAATCTTCAACCCCTTTCTAACAGGGTGGATTTGGATCCCTCTGTCCTGAGTCAGTGTCAAGGCACTGCACTGAACCTTTCTGTTTATGATTCTGCATCTCTCACACTACTCTGAGCTCGTAGTTTGCTGTGCCTTGTCTCAGTACCATCCTCAGCTCCATCCTCACATCTACCAGGTTATGTAATAGTGAGTGGTAGCTGCCGCCTGATAGAATGAGCTACTCTCCATAGTGGAAAATTCTTTCCCATTGATTCCAAACAGTGCAAAAGACCCCCTTTCAGAATAAAATTTTGGGGGTCACCTTTGGCTCTTCTCTGCTCCATCTCCAACATACAATCTGCCTTCCACCTGCACCAACACCCCTTTCATTTTCCCATTATATTATTCCAGTGGATGCAAGTGATTGCAAATTACCATCTCACCAGTCACAAAAGCATTATCTACAAATTGCTTTATAGGCCATCAAGCATCAGCACGTGTCATGATCATCTGGGTTCTCATAAAATCCTTGTGAGATTTGAAGGCCAGAAACCATCTTCCACATTTTACACATGAGAAACATGAGACCCAGTAAATTAATCTAGTCAGATACAAAGTTTAGATTGGAACTCAAGACTTGTAATTCTCAGACTTGGTCTTTTTACATGTTACCTCCATTAAACAGTCTACTACAAGAGTTAATTAGGGATGTTTTACTCTACAAGAAAAGGATCCTTTTGGTTTTCTCCAGTGCCTAGTTTGGGACCTAGCACAACAAATCAATAAATCAATAAATCACTACTAAATCAATGAAGAAATCTCAATAAATCATTACTAAATTAATGAATAAATAAATGTCCCTTTGCATCATGACCTTAATTTTCTCATCTGTAAATGAGCATGTTTAGGTGTGCTGGTTCCCAAGAACATCTCTGGCACTCTTTTGTCTCTAGCTATCAATTTCTGGTTAGCAGGCTGGGGTCTGCGCTGGGCAGAATGCAGGCATGGTGAACACCAGCTGCCCTGGGTGTGAATAAGAAGCAACAAAAAATGAACTGAGACCATTTATGAAAATAATAATAAAACCACACATTCCTTCACGCCAGAAATAATACAGGGCTCCATGCCTTGTTACCGGCTCTCCTTCTCAATGTCTTTGCCATCCCATTGTCATTCATTCCCACTTTGCCTGAAGTCTGTTTTTGGTACAGAAATGTAATTTAGTGGGTGGCTTTTCCCACAACTCTGGGCCACTAACACATTCATTTCCTGCTCTGCTTTTAAAGTTTATGTTCCTTTGTGCACAACAGGCAGCACATCACCACTTTCCTGCAAAGTCACAGGCAACAGAGAAACTCCTAAAAGCTCCTGCAAGTCTTGGGAGAGACTGGAGAGTTTCCAATAAGACCCGCGTGCTACTAGATTGTTCTTAGGAACCCCTCAGAAGATTCAGCAACATGCAACATGACTTGTAGAATGGGATAATAATCATAAGGGTAATAAGCCTATTTGATAGTGCTTACCTTCTGCCAGACACTGGTCAAACGGCTTTCTATATATCCTTTCATTTAATTCTCCTGATAACTCTGTGAGGGAAATGCTGTCAATATCTCTGTTTTTCAGAGCGGGGATCTCAGGCAACTCTACAGATCACATCATTAGGAATGGGCAAAGCCAAGCTTGGAACCCAGGCAGCATGATTCCAGAGCAAATACTCTTACCACCATGTTCTTTTTTTCTCCTATAGTTACATATGCTCCTCTTCCATGAAGCCTTCCTGGCCACCCCACCAACAACGCTGAATACTAGATGGTGACAGAACAAGAAGCAGGGGCTTCACAGTCAGTTAGAACTGATCTCCACCCCTGGCTGTGCCAAATTACTTGTATGATTGTGGGCAGATTGAATAACCTCTTTAAATCTTAACTTCCTCGTTTGTAAAATGGAAATGATAAATATTTCATGGTACCTTGGCAAACACTTAAGTAAGAGTCAGTAAATGTCCTGCATGCTCTGAAATGGGAAGTCCCAAGGCAGAACAGAGGGGTGCTCTGTTCCCTTCACTCCTCATCCATTCATTCATTCATTCACTTACCCAACAATTCTTTAATGAGCACCAACCACGTGCCATGCATTGCCTGGGGTGCTGGGGAAGGTTCCCGTTCTCACGGAGCTTACAGTCTAGTAATGAGTGACAGAGGTTAAAAGGCAAATACACCAATGGCACACACGATTTCAGAGACAGATCAGTGCAATGAAGACAATAAACAGGAGATATAAGTGATATAGTAACGGTATGCTGGGGAGGAGGGTGTGAGGGAGAGAGCTGCTTTAGACTGGCCTGGGAGATAGTTGAGCTGAGACTAAAATGAGCAAATGAGCAGCACTAGCCAGCCAAGTGAAGATCCAGGGGGCTAGGGGTGGGGTGGAGAGGGGAAAAACAATTTAGACAAAGAAAATGACAAATGCAAAATGTAAACAGGCAAAAAACTTACAGGGTTCTAGGAAAACAAATAAGGCCAGTATGGCTGGAGCATAGTGCATGGCCAGAAGAATAGAAGGAGATGAGCTTTGAGAGGCTGGTGCAACTAGATCTTGCCGGGCCTTGTGGGCAATATAAATAAGGAGTTTGGATTTCATCATAAGTGCAATAGGAAGCTCTTAGGGCATTTTAAGTAGGGAACTGGCATGATGTGATTTATGTTTTCAGAAGCTCAATCTCGATAAGAAGTGAAGAATGGATAAAAGGAGTGGAATACATTTAGAAGTAGAACCTGGAGATTGTGATAAATGTTAGACCTTAAAGCTTCACTCCATAGATGGACAAGAATGTCATTTCTTCTTTATCTCCATAGATGTGTTTCCCAAGACATCCAGGAGAGAGGATATTGGCACAAACAGTGAGTCATCACTCTCCACCCACCCTCCAGACTCCCTCCTCCGTGAATATCCAGCTCTTCTCAACCCGGGGCTCCCTTAGAAAATCTAGATAAAACAATTGCCACAGAACCAACATCTTCCTTTTCCCTTTGTCTTATGGTAAAAACATATTTGTAGAAGCAAATCAAATAATAAAAGATTAGCACATAAATACACTGAAAAGTAAGAACACCGACAAATACAGCCAAGTGTGGGCAAGCTGTTCTTAGTGTCTCAGCACATGCAGAGCCCATGTTGCAGGTGGCATCAGGCAGACATGAGACCTAATCAGAACTCCTGCTGAAGCTGGACGGCCTTGAGTCAGCAATGTTCTAGTTAATATCTCTCCTTCATTTTTCCCCCACCTCTGCATTTTCTGGTTTTTCAACAGAGTCATCTGGGGAAAACCCACACATTTGATGATATTTTGTCTTCCCCTTCCTCTCTGTTAAAATAAAGGCCGGTCACATTTGATACTCATCTGAATTACTGATGTTGGGCATGAGATGGTGGGGCCATGTGATCCCTCTGGAGACAGGAATCTGGTTTATTTGGATCCTTAGGAGCTCATGAATACTGTGAGTTCGGCTTTTGACTCTTACAGAAGAGAGTCCATAATACCCCAGAACAATGCCTCAGTAGCAGATTTATTTCCCTTTTTTTTTCTCCTGATCATGTTCCTTTTTACCTAGCACCAGTGTGGGTGGCTACAGTGAGAGAAGAACATGCTAGGAAGAGGTTCTCTCATTTTCATATGCTTCTCATGCACACATCCACTAGGGAGCTAGGTGGAGATGCTTGCACCCCAAGGGCTCTGGGCCCAGCCACTCATTGGAATCAATAAGCCCTCCTAAGGGTTTACAGATGGGGGAACTGAGGCCCAGTTACGTTCTATATTTCTCTTCTATACCCCAAAGACATTGAGATCCATAATTGCACCATACTTTGCCTGGATGTCCTGCACGGGCATGGGTCATGAAACATGATGGGGGCCTGCCCAGTTGACCCAGGCCCCCCTTGAGGCTTGGTGTGTGCTGAGAGGGTGACTCCTGTTTCAGGCATTGACAAGAAATCCAGTCCAGGGGTTTGTGTTGCTGACAGCAGGCAAGCTATCAGCAGGGGCGTCTGATGTAGGCTGTGAGACTCCAAGGTCAAAGGAGGAAAAGCATCTCAGAGTCTCTGTTGGTTGGAGAGGGCAGAGATGAAAGTAGAACTCATGGAGTGAGGCACGACCCAAGCACTACAGGGAGAGGCACATGCAAGGCACAGGCCTCTATGAATGTCTGAGGAGTCCATTCAGAATGTAGTTAGACCTGCCTCAGAGCAGGTGAAGGTAGGTCACATGGTCAGAGCTGGACCCATGGCTGAATCCATTCAGCCACTTTCTGCTCAGGCCAGGACTGACCCCAGGACACAGCCTGCAGTAGGGGAGCTCACTGCCCTTGCTTAGGGGCAGGCAAAGAGATTCAAAAGCCAAGGGGGGCCTGGTAACACTGACATCCCAGGCTCAGTTCTGCTCATCAGCCCCTGAGTGAGAAAAGCTGCAGGTCTTCAGGCCCTTGTCACTCCCTGCTGGTGCTAATTTACTCACTTCTTAGACATCTCCGCAGAAAGGTCAAGGGCTAGATGAGTAATCATGGCTGAGCTAACGCCTCGGCCTCAGCCATCGATTCTCAACCTCAATTTTCACAAATGTCTCACTATCTTATCCAAATATGCTTCATACCTTGGAGCAAAGGGTGTTCCTGGTGAAGTTTGCAAATGATTGATTTAAGTGGTTGTGGCTTTCAGAAACTGGCATAAAGAAGAATGTGAGCAAAGACCGATCTGCACAGGAACCAACCACTGGATGCTGCTCTGGGGAGGAATGTGGATACCAGGAAAGGGGCTCTCTCCCCCTCCTATAGGAGTCCAGAGCCTCCCACCTCAGTCCACAGATTAGAGGGTCACAGGTTTCAGGATGCATCAGAATTACCTGGAGAATGTGTCAACATGCAGGTTCCAGGGCCCTGGCCCTAGAAAGTCAGATTCTATAGATGTGGTGCAAGACCCAGAAATGTCCATGCGGCTGTGCTCCTTCATGAGCCTGATGGAGGCGTGGTCTCAGAACCTTGCTGCTCAAAGTGTGGTTGGTGGACTGCAGGCAGTAGAATAGAAATGAAGAATTTCAGGCTACAGGATCAGAGTCTGCCTTTAACAGAATCGCCAGTGATTCTTGTGCACAATGTTGAGAAATGCTGGCTTAGACCACATTGTGAGCCCCCTTGGCTCTTCTCTGGGCCCAGATTTTTCCCTGGCTGTGTTTTGAGACTCCACTTCACTCACCTCTAATTCCCTGAGGGACCCTTTCCACCCCAAGATAAATAGAACTGACCTTCTGGGCCACACAGTCTTGCGGGGAGACATGTACACACACATGCACCTACCAAGGCTGATGTGGTAGGGCCAGCCCAGCAGATCTGGGACCTCAGCAAAGCCAATCTGAGGGCAAGAGAATGAGAACAGAAAAAGTATGGGGGCTACAGCCTTGCCAACTGCTCACGGATTTCAGCAAAGAAAACAGCAATAATTAATTCTGCCAATACTTTTTGAGCACCTGCTATGTGCCAGGCCCTGGGGGAATGACAGCCGTCATTCATATAATACCTTTTGGTTGATAAAATATATTCACTCCATTCTGTCAGTGAACTGCACATACAACAGAGAAATGAGCCTGTGATATAGAAAGCATGATCCCCATTTTACAGATGATGAAACTGAGGCTCCAAGAAACTGAGTAACTTGCCCAAGATTTAGAAATAGCTTTTGAGCTGGGATCCCCACTTTTTTTGGCTTTCTCCCCTCACACTCAATGTGATTAATTTATCTGCTCTACATGGTCATTTGAACATCACCCTTGACATTTTTTTCTGCCTTTTCTGCCATGATGACTGTCCAGCATGGAGAAGCATTGTGTCCAGTCGCCACTGAATTTCCATTAGATGGGGCCACTCATCCTGAACTACAAGTGGCACTGAGTATGCCCATGCTCACAGTAGCTATTCATCATAGCTAAATTTTCATCATAGCTAAAATGTGGAAGCAACCCAAGTGTCCATAGACGAATGAACGAATAATCAAAATGTGGCACATACATAGAATAAAATACTATTTAGCCTTAAAAAGGAAGGAAATTCTTACACATGCTACAACATAGATTAGCCTTAAGCTAATTGAAATAAGTCAATCGCAAAAAGAGAAATACTATATAATTCTACTTACGTGAGACACTTAAGAGTAGTCAAAATCATACAGACAGAAAGTAGAATGGTGGCTACACTACCAGGGGGGTGGGGGAAGAGGGAAATCAAGAGTTCGTATTTAACAGACAGAGTCTCCGTTTTGCAAGATAAAAAGAGTTTTGGAGATGGATGGTGGTGAAGGTTGCACATTATCAATGTATTTAATACTACTCAACTCTACATTTAAAAATGATTAAGATGGTACATTTTATGCTACCTGTATTTTACCACAATTAAAAAAAAATGGGAGGTGGAGGAAGAGATTGTAAGCAGCTTCCTGTGTAAAGGCCAGATCTTGGAACTGGAAGTTAGGACTGAGCCACCAATCATGAACGGATGACCACTGGGACTGGATAGCAATACATTAATATGTCAGCCAAACCCAAGATTCAGAGGCTGAGCAGGGATATGCAAGACATTGCTTTGAAGTGTTGATTTCTTATCACTCATCAGTGAAAATTCTTCCACTTGGAGCAACAATGAAATGCTTCCTGAACACAAGAAAATAAAACAACAAAATAAAGAACAAAACAAGCCCTGAACATGCCTGAACCAAGAAAGCCAGGATGTGAAGGTGATGAGCATGAGGGTGTAGGGCATGGGCAGATTGCATGGGGCTGGGAGTGTACAGTGGGGGAGCCTGAATGAGCAGGCGGAGGGACCTGTGGGTGCTTGCTTTTGCTTCCGGGTCTTCTTCATTATCATGGGCCTGGGGGATCTGAGAGGGTCTCACAGTGCCCACAGCCTTACCCTTATCCCAGGTGCAACTGCTGATCCTCCCTGAAACAACAGCTCATAAGGGCGTCCTCATGTGGACCAGACGCAATGACAGTGGCCTTGTATCACAGCTTGCAGAGCATCTTCATGTGCCACCCAATCATCTATGCCCTGGTGGGATTACTATCTCCACTCATTTTATAGATGATGAAACTGAGACTCAGACCAGAAAAGCTATCCGTCCAAGGAATAACCAGAGGGTAGACTTGCTTCCAGACTCCAGGCTCCAAGGCCCTAATTCTGCGTCTGGCACCTCATGGTCTCATCTGTCTCCAGAATAAGTCCTCAATGGCCACAGCTGAGGTGCCTCATGCATCATGGGCAGCCACAGCCCCTGCCCCAGTCCCCTTGTCTGATGAACACAAATCATGATGCCACTCTAATAAAGGGGACCATTGTTAGAAAGGATTAATTCATTAATGAATATGAGGCCTCTGGAAAGCCAGAACGTGATGTAAATACCCATGCTGTCAAAGCTGCCTCTCTGTTGCAGAATGAAAAGCACCAAAATCCCTCCATTGTCCTTGGATAATAGCTTTGATTTGGGGCAGGGCAGGAGGAAGGAGACTCTGTCTGGGGGATAAACAATGCTGGGATGTTCCAACATCGCAGGCTGGGGAAGGGAGGAGTGGGCTGAAGCTTCAGTCTTCCCAGAGGACCTCTGTGTCTTCACTCCTGAATTTCCCACACTGCCCCAGCCAGACACACACATGCACGTGCTCTCCCTCCCTCCCTCCCTTCCTCACTCCAGCTCTTGCCCTAGAAAGAACACCTCATTCTGACTTCTTGTGAGGTGAGCAAAGATAACGCCCCTCTCCCAGCAGGTGCAGGTTTGAAGCTGATTTGCCCGCTGGTGGGTGTATTTGCAGTGACCAGTTTGCACTTTGTAGACCACACTCATAGTGACCAAGAAACCAGGTGGCAAATATCAGGGCTACATCTGAGTATGCTTGAGTTTTCTACTGCTGCAGAGATGCCTTACTCTGCTCAGGCAGCTACAACAAAACACCACAGATTGGGTGCCTTAAACAATAGGCATTTATTTTCTCACAGTTCTGGATGCTGGAAGCCTGACATCAAAGTGTCATCATGGCAGCATGGTCAGTTTCTGGCGAGGCCTCTCTTCTTGGCTTGCAGACAGCAAGGCAGCTTCTCACTGTGTGCTGACATGGCTTTTTTTTTGTTTTTTTTGCCTGTGTGCATGTGAAGGGAGAGAATTCCAGTGTCTCTTCCTTTCCTTGTAAGAGCACCAATCCCATTATGGGGGCCCATCCTCATTAAAATATTTCATCAAAATCTAACCACCTCCCAAAGGCCCCACCTCCAAATACTATCACATTGGGTGTGAGGGCTTCAACATACATATTTTTGGGTGGACACAAGCATTCACTTCATAACAACAGCAAACATTTCATGAAGTAGTGATGTAAGACAATATACATTTTATGATGCCCACGGGCTCTGTGTATCAGGATTTGCACACAGGATCCAGCAGAGATGGCATGCTTTTCTCAACATTGTCTGCGATATCAACTGGGAAGACTGGAACAGCCAGGGGAGATTTGGATGCCTGAGATATGCAGCTGCTGGAGCTGGAGGAATTGATTTCCAGCAAGATTTCTTCACTTACACGTCTCATGCTTGGGCTGGATGACTGAAGGTCAGCCCAGCTGGCACTGTCACCTGGAGCACGGACTTAGGGTCTTGCCATGGGGTCCAGGCTTCTCACTGCATACAGAGTGAGTTCTGAAGGAGAAGATCTTCAAGGGAACAAGTGTCCTAAGGGACCACCCTCTAATGCCATGTGGTTCCAACTTTTCTCAAGGGGAAGGTAAAGTTTTAGCCACCCCAGACCCCAGGGAAGGGATCAGAGACATTCTTGATGGGAAGAGTGTCAAAGATTTGGGGGCCATGCTTTAAAGCCATCATAGGGAAGGACGTCAGGGTTTGGTATAGGATTGAGTTTGAATACCCTGGTCCCAGACACCCACCCCATCTCCATGAGGAAGATAATACGCAACACTCCAACACTTTTTTTTTTCTTTTCTTTTTTGAGACAGAGTCTCCTTCTATCACCCAGGTTGGAGTGAATGGCATGATCTTGGCTCACTGCAACCTCCACCTCCTGGGTTCAAGCGATTCTCCTGCCTCAGCCTCCTGAGTAGCTGGTACTACAGACACACGTGACCATGCCCGGCTAATTTTTGTATTTTTATTGGAGACAGGATTTCACTATGTGGGCCAGGCTGGTCTCGAACTCCTGACCTCAAACGGTCCGCCCGCCTCAGCCTCCCAAAGTGCTGGGATTACAGACTTCAGCCATCGCACCCAGCCCCCAACACTTTGAATTAAACCATTTTCATCCTTGAGGCATAAGTTTTAGGGTCCTTAAGGAATCTAGGTCCTTGCCTTTATTTATTGATGACAAAACTGAAGCCACGAGAGGTCACTTGTTATGGCCAATGTCACATGTCTGCTAAGTGTCACAGCCAGTGTTCAAAAGGAGGCTGCTGACTCCAAATCCAACACAGACGCTTTGCTCCCAGGTCTGGCTGCTATAGCAGCTGGGCTGCCTCATTCTTTCTACCAAGATAAGGAATCCATCTTTAGAGGTGAGTAACCAGCTGCAAACCAGAACCTTCCAGCTTCTCTTCCTCTAGGAGAAGGGCAAGGAGCAGGGAGACCCAGGGCTGCCTGGTTCTTTCTACCAAGATAAGAGATCCATCTTTAGAGCTGAGTAACCAGCTGCAAACCAGAACCTTCCAACTTCTCTTCATCTAGGAGAAGGGCAAGGAACAGGGGTGCCCGAGGATGTGTGCTGTCTAGGAAGGCTGTAGGCTGGCAGACAAATAAGAGCAGATCAGCTGACCCCCACTCCCCCCAGGGCGGGTCTATGATGGGCAATTGGATAAACACATTCAGAACAGGATGAATGTGCAGCCGAGTGTGAGCACATTTTAAAATATACATTTCACCTCCATATGCAGATCTCAGTGACATGTGACAAATATGCTGTGGCCTCCAGGAGCTGTTCTCCAAGGAGGCACTTATTTCATTTGACTCCAAGCATCCAACCTCAACTGATGCCAGAATTCAGACGGGTGGTGGGAAGCAGGCTTCAATTACTGCAGGAAGACTCAAGTTACACAATGGGAAGAACTTTCCTTCTCTGGAACACCAGCTTTTTTCAGCAGACTATTTTGCAATGTGATACACAGACTCAACGTAGACACTTACACATAAATAAAAGTGCTCTCTGTAGAAATGGGGGGAAAAAATCCAGTTGACAGAAACTAGACTTTTAGCTCAGACTCCCAGATTTTCTGCAATACACTCATTCCACAAAGGGTGTCACCCTGGTGAGCACTTTTGGCTTAAATGAAGGCTCAGTGTCTCTTTTTGGAGAGCAGACAACATTTTAAGGACATAAATATGTAGATCTGGGGGTTTACTTGTTTTTTTTTTTTTTTTTTTTTTTGAGATGGGGTCTCACTATGTTGACCACTCTGGTCTTGAACTTCTGGCCTCAAGCAATCCTCCCATCTTGGCCTCCCAAACTGCTGGGATTACAGGCATGAGCCACTGTACCTGGCCTGAAATATGTAGATTTGAATTGAAAACCTGAGAACTGAAGCCCTGTAACCTTTTCCAAACTAATCTGTGAGATAGGAAGGGGTTTAGAATTATATAAATAAGTTACCTGCTTGTGTGTCAGGCAAATTTTTTCTTTTTCTGTTGTTGTTGTGGGGGATAACACCCTTTTTGGGATAAAACTCACAACCATACAATTACACAATTCATCCATTTAAAGTGCATAGTTCAGTGAATTATAGTATAGTCACATAGTTAGGCAGCCATCATTGTAAGTCAATTTTAGAAAATGTTCATTACCCCAAAAAGAAATTCCATACCCTTCACTTCCCCACAAACTCTTCGCCTAGGCAACCACTAATCTTCTTTCTGTGTCTATAGACTTACCTGTTCTGGACATTGCAATACACTACGTAGTCTTCCGTGTCTGACTTCTTTCCCTTATCATGCTATTTCAAGGTTTGTCTATGTTGTAGCCTGTATGCCTTCATTCCTTTTTATTGTGGAAAAAGTGTTCATTGTATGGATATGCTATATTTTATTTATCCATTCATCAGCTGATGGGCATGTGGGCGGTTTCTACTTTGGATTGATCATGAATACTACTGCTATGAGCATTCATGTACAAGGTTTCCTGTGGATGTATGTCTTCATTTATCTTGGATACGGACTTAGCAGTGGAATTGCTGAGTATGGAACTCTACATTTAACTTTTTGAGGAACTCCCAAACTGCTTTTCAAAGAGGCTGACCATGTTACATTCACAACAACAGCGTATGAGGATCCAATTTTTTCACATTCTCTCCAACACTTGTTATTATCTGTCTTTTTCATGGTGGCCATCCTACTGGGTGTACAGATACTTCTTTTATATTATCTCATTGAATCTTCAGAATGCTGCCATAAGGGCAGGCACTACCATCCCAGTGTACAGATCACAATACTGAGGCTCCAAGAAGTTGAGCTTGTCAAGGTTGCAAAGCTGGTAAAGAGGCATAAAGATGTGTTGTCAGGTGTGCCTGACACCTCTCCCACTTCCCTGTATCCCAGCCCACCCTCTCAGGCCCGTCACGCCACCTGCATAGCCCTCTCCATGTGTTTATCCTTGTGTTTCACGCGTGACTCATTGCTGAGATGGTCAGGAATGACAGCGACTGAACTTTCTATCCAAACTCACCTTTCTCCCCTGAGCCTTGAGATGGAACCATCCCCTCCTGGCTGTGGGCATTCCTTCTGTCAATGGTGAGAGCCAGCCCAGACTGCCAGGAAATAAACCAACATGCCTCTCTGCCCCAACCCCTCCATCAGTGCCCAGATCCAGCCCCACTAGGCTCCACCTGGCTCCATAGCTATTTCACCCACCTCTTGGAGCACATGAGGCTCTTGCCTGGTCCATCAGTGGCTTCAGGGATCTCCCGCATCAGACTTCCAGGAAATCCTTTGGTTCAAAAAATCATAATGAGCAGGACCCTAAACAACCTAGCACCTCCTAAGACCCATGCTGACATGGGTCCTTGGTTGTGAGCTGCACCATTCAGCCTCCTGCTGAATGAGGCCAGCACCTGCTGGACCCACCCATCTCCTGACTCTTCCCCTTCCCCACCACACAGGAAGACAACTGATGCAGGGAGCATCAGTGTCAGGTGTGTTGTATTTATGTGACGCACACAGTTCCCTACTCTCCCACCATTGTTCTTTGATGTATGACAAAACTCCCAATTTGTCAAATGCTTAACAGCAGTCAGGAAAATCTATTCTCCACACATCCACAGAGCTTTTCATTTTGCACAACTGTCAGGGAGAACAGTTTATGAATTTTCTGTCATGGGGATTCTGAAAGAATGGGGAAGCGGGAAGAAACACCACCCCACCACAACCCCTTCTGTGAATCACAGCCTCAACTTATCAGACAGAAGCCCAGGCAGCATCTGAGGCTCCCTTGTTACATTACACATCATCACTCTTTGCATTTAAGCCCATTTTCCATGCAGCCATCTCTGAATGCATTTCTGTTTCCATCAAATCCCTCCCCATGGTGTAAAAGTAAATATTAGACAGTGCCCTCCTCCTAAAAGATCTTGCATTTCAAGCTCAAAAACGTCACCTAAAAGGACTCAGTAGTAGACAGCTCTCTGCTCCATAGATGCCAGCCAGCTTCCCTGGCTGACATGCAACAGATTATCATGCAAACCCAGAAGCCTCAAGCTTTTAAGACATTATATATTGAAAATATACACTGAATCATCTTTAACAGAAAAAAAAACTAAAACCAACCAAAATTTCCAAAGACAGACAATCGATTAAATAAATTATGATAACCCCCAAAATAGTCCATGGTCCACCATGGAAATAGTGTTTCTGTGGTGTGGGAATGTGGTTAGGATATGTTAACTAAAGCAAGTTTCAAAACTGTATTTACAGTATGATTCCCATTTAGTAAATGTATGTATGTATATGTATGCATAGGGGGAAAAAGACCAGATGGATAGACACCCTAAATGTTAACACTCAAGAGATTATCTGCTTTTTAAAAAGATTTTTATTTTCATTTATTTTCCACATTTTCTTCAATGAAGCAAAAACTTTTTCTGAAAAAGTTGTTTCTGCTCAACAGTCTATTCATGGACCATTCGAAAAACTTTAAACTTGGCAGACTGCGGCCAGTTGTACAGTAAACAGAATTTACAGCCCAATGGCTTTCTGGCAGTGAGCACTTTTTCATTCACACCAGGTGACACCATACTGAGCAGCAGCTGTCCATATGATTTTAATCACAGTAACTTTTGAAACCACAACTTGCAGTCCCCCTCATTTTGTTCCATTAAAAAGCTGTCTTTTGAAGCTAATGAACAAATTCTCTGAGAACTGGAACCTAGGAAATGCTGAATCACCGGATGAATAGCCCGTTAAATCCATACTAGTTATGCAGCTCTTTGAAGACACACACATCTCAGGTAACTTGAAACTTCCCTCTGAGAATATATAGGATCTCTGGTTATCATATGTAAATGTAAGTCAACGACCAACAAGAAATGATTATTTGCAAATACCTTGGCCATGATCTAAGTTGCAGTTCTAATTTGAGGAGTAGCAGAGTGATCACTTTAGCACGGACCTGGAGGCAAAGATTACCCTTAACAGGGAAATCCTGAATAGGGTTGAGACTTCCCAAGAAACAGATTCTACAAGCTACTCACAATTACAACTGTCTAAGCTGAAAGAAAATTTCAACACTAAATCCCTTAGTCTTTCCTTTTCCTTTCTAATCGGTCTCTTCTGTTTTATCTCCTTTCCTACCCACCTTGAATATTTCTTGAGCTATCTCTTTAATAATACTTTTAGAATGTGCTTTCAAAACGTTTGCTTTCAGTCCTTCACAACCATGTGAAGGGGAAAAGAAGGAAAAGGAAAAAAACATACATCCCTTGTGTATGAGTTTGCTACAGCTGCCATAACAAAGTACCATAGACTGGGTGGGGGGTGGGGGCTTAACAATAGAAATTTATCATCGCACAGTTCTAGAAACCGAAAGTCCAAGATCAAGGTGTCAGCAGAGTGGATTCCTTTGAAGGGCTGTGAAAGAACCTGTTCCACGCCTCTCTCCTAGCTTCTGGTGGCTTGCTGGTAATCTCTGGTGCTTCTTGGCTTGTAGAAGCATCACCCTGATCTCTGCATTCGATTTCATATAGCATTCTCCCCAAGTGCATGACTCTTTGCCTAAACTTCCCCTTTTTGTAAGGACACCTGTCACAATGGATTTGAACCCCACCCAACACACACACCCAATGACCTTATCTTAATTTAACTGCATCCACAATGACCGTATTTCCAAATAAGGTCATATTCTGAGATCAGAGGGTTAGGACTTCAACATATAATTGAGCTCCATAGTACCTTATATCAATCCAACCACGACTTTCTTAACCTATGCCCCAATTAGGCTCCTGAGCACAGCTAGAGAAAACTGTACAACCTCCAAGTGACGGCGTGGGTTCCAGTGTCAGTTGAGCTAACACTCTTTTGTCAACAGCCCCTTCTATTCCCCACTGCAGCTTTTTACAACTGTCACCATGCTCCTCTATTCCCCCAACTTTAGGGGAATAGAGGAGCTATTCCCAGAAGTAAACAGAAGCAACTACTTCACAGAAGCAAACAGAGGCCATCCCAAAAGAATGTTCTGACCACCCTGCAATGAATTATTTCCCTTTACTTGCTGTATTAGTTCATTTTCATGCTGCTGACAAGGACATACCTGAGACTGGGCAATTTACGAAACAAAGAGGTTTAATGCACTTACAGTTCCACATGGCTGGGGAGGCCTCACAATCATGGCAGAAGGCAAGGAGGAGCAAGTCACATCTTACGTGGATAGGTGGCCTCAGGCAAAGAGAAAGCTTGTGTAGAGAAACTTTCATTTTTAAAACCATCAGATCTCATGAGTCCCATTCACTATCAGGAGAACAGCATGGGAAAGACCCACCTCCATGACTCAATCATCTCCCATCAGGTCCCTCCCTCAACACGTGGGAATTATGGGAGCTGCAAGATGAGATATGGATGGGGACAAAGAGCCAAAGCATATCACCTGCCTCCTTTCTTTCCCCCTCTGCCCTGTCCTAAAGCAAGGTGCATCCTTCCCCCTGGGCTCTAGATCCCCTGCCCTCCAGCTCCTCGGGCCTTGCCCACACCAATTACCCTCTTGCTTCTGTCTTCAACCTCCCCATCTCCACTGGCTCCTTTCCATTAGCATTTAAACATGTCCAAATCTTTTCCCTCATAAACGCCCAAAGCTCTTATCTCCATGTCTCTCCAACAACCTCCTGTCCCCACCACATAGCCAAATTCATCAAAAGAGAAAAATAAGTTATCTCCACTTTTCTTGTCCTCAACCCATTCTATCAGACTCTTGCCATCATCTGTGTATTATAAATTCTCTTGCCATGGATTCCTCCATTGCCCTCTTAAGGGGCCATTCAGCAAGCATATAATGCCATTGACCTCATCCTCCTTTAAATATGGAATTCCTTGGCTTCTGAGTGATCCTATAGCCTCCCAGTTCTTCTGGGTTTGCTGTGCTGGCCACTCCCTAGATGTTTAATGGTTGCATTTCTTGGTATTGCTTTCAAGCTCTTTCCCTTCTCTTTCTGATCTCATCTAGTACTATGAATTAAACTACTACCTAGATCCTGGTGACTCTCAAGTGTCTACTTCCAGTCTACCTTTTTCTCCTAAATTGCAGATGCCCACATTCCTCTCTACTATTACATCTTCCATGGGTGACTTACATCCAATAATAGTTACGAAAGAGAACAGCTAATAGCAGTAGGCTGAGTGATGGGGAGACATGGACTTAGGAAGGGCAAAGACCCCTTTGGCAGGGTTAAGAAAAGCAGAGGTGAAATGAGGAGTCAGGGCAGTCATCTGAAGTACTTCATAGTTCTCTAAAAAGTACTCTCAAATTCAAATTTCCTTGACACCTTGCTAACCCTTCTGCACACCTACATCCTAAAGGACAGGGCTCTCCTTAACGTGAATGAAATTTGAATATGCCTCTACCTTAGAAAATATATTGTTCCTCCACCAATGTCCTGGCATATGGAGACTGCCTACTGAAAATCATGGGTATGACATTGACTTGTGTAATGCTAGCTTTGGAGTACATGTAGCTTTTTCTCTATGGACTTAGAATTTTTTTTTTTTTTTTTGAGATGGAGTCTTGCTCTGTTGCCCAGACTGGAGTGCAGTGGCACGATCTCGGCTTACTGCAAGCTCCACCTCCTGGGTTCATGCCATTCTCCCGCCTCAGCCTCCTGAGTAGCTGGGACTACAGGCGCCCGCCAACACGCCCAGCTAATTTTTTTTTATTTTTAGTAGAGACGGGGTTTCACCGTGTTAGCCAGGATGGTCTCAATCTCCTGACCTCATGATCTACCCACCTTGACCTCCCAAAGTGCTTGGATTACAGGCATGAGCCACCGTGCCCGGCCAGACTTACAATTTTAAGGGAGGCATTTATATTAAATTATACTTCCCACAATCCACTCAGCTTGGTCTTTGGCTCCATTGTTGGGTGGAATTACAATTGCTAGTACAGTAGCTGGATGTTAAATAGAAGTCAGTGTAGAACAATAGATGTCGAAATAAAAAACAAGATTAGAAACAGAAAAGTTCATGGCTTCAAAATGCATGTTAGCCTGGGGTAAACTGTGTGGATCTTACAGAACATGGAGTCCAGCACTGATACGGACAGGAGATAGGGAAATACTGGGTTGAAGAAGGCAGTTCCCAGGCAAAGGCCCCCCACCTTCAAGCCGAGAAACTCACAGCCCTCAGTGAGAACAGGCATTCCTGTTTTTGCACCCAAAAAGTTGCCTTTTGGCCTGCTATGTCCCCCTATCTTGCATCCATATAAACCCTGAACCCCAGGCTCCAGAAAGCAATGAGCAGAGGAATAGCAGAATGGGGCAGCAGAGAAGAAGAGAAAAGAAGGAGCGTCTGAACACCAAGAGGAGATTGGCTGGGGACTATTGGAAAGGAGATCGGCTGCAGGATGGCCACACTCCAGGGGAAAATCATCTTCCCACTCCATTCCCCCTCCAGCTCCCTATCCATCCCACAGAGAGCCACCTCCACAAACCTGCACATTGTGTACATGTACCCTAAAACTTAAAGTATAATATTAATAAAATTTAAAAAAAAGACCCCCACATTCACTCTTCAAGTCCTGTGCAGCCTGATTCTTCCTGCACTCCAAACAAAAACCCGGGTGCCAAGAGGGCACGGAGCTGGTTAACTTTAGCTGTCTGCAGGTCGCAAAGCTAAAAGAGCACACTGTAACATGTCTTTTGGGCTTCTGGAGTCGCAGACACCCACTCCTAGACACAACCACGGGGCCAGAGGCCAAAGTGCTTGCCCTGGCTCCTGAACCTGCCTGTCTGTGTGCTCCCCCTCCCATAAGGGGTTTGAGCTTGTAGCAGCTGAACAGAGAAGCATACCCCTGTCACATGTCCTGTGGGGGAAGCAGGGAACTCTCCTGTTTCAGCACCTTCATTTTTAAAACAAGGATACTAAGGTTTAGAGAGAATAGTTAAACTATCTCAAGGTTAAACTCTACGGAATGGGATGAAATGGTGATAGAATTTAGTGCTTATTCCATCTCCATGTGAGAGGCCTGAGGGACATGGCCTCATTCTGCTAGGGCCTTCGAGTTATTAGAATTTTTGCAAAGCATGTCAACATCCCACCCGGCAGAAACTCTGGCATATTCACTTCATCCATGTGCTTCTTCTGGGACCCCTTGTTTTAGCCAACTCCATACCCATACTTCAGGAGGCTCCTGATTTTCCTGAACTCTGAGTCCTGGACTTGTGTTCCCACACCCAGCCTTGGCTCTTCTCTCAGGATAACCTTAGCCCCATTTGCTCTGCTAGAATGTCCCTTTCTGTTTTCTTCCTCCCTTGGTTCTACTGCAACCAGCCTCACCAAACAGTATTCTGCTCATCTGTCTAGGAGCTCTGCAACACACCTGAGTCATACCCTGCCACACCTCCCCCAGCCCCATGAAGGAAAACAAAACAATAGCCAAAAAAAAAAAAAAAAAAAAAAAAACCCTGCTGAACTCAGATTCTGATTCAGCTAGCATGAAGCCATGACTTGTGCCAGGCACTGTCCTAGGTGCTGGAGTGAACACTGTCATATTTAACTTAACCTACCAGCCTTTAATAGAATCCTGCTCTGTGAAATTTGCACGGGGGCCAAAGAGAAACAAGGCATTATTTATAATAATTGGCTTGCCATTATCCATTCTGTTGGCGCTGCCTGCAACAACATGATGGACCTTTATGCTATTCACAGCCTATAAAAAAGTAGTTCTGTTGTGATTCAACACATAGTAATCTCCATTTTAAGAGGACAATAGAAACACTCAGCTATTATTCATCCCAGAGCCTTAAACAGCAGAGAATTCCTTTATCAGGAACATAAGGTTAGAACGGCATGAGTTATTAATATTGCAAGTAGCCCAATGCATTTATTGAGGTGCTCAAACTATTGAAAAAACTTAATGATTTTTAAAAGTAAAAGGCTAGACCTCAAGTAGCACTTTGGGAGAAGTGTGTCAAAGGCACAAACTATTCAGAACTGCTTAGGTTGAAATGAGGATGGGGAAAGAGTCTTGGTCCCCATAACCCAACTCAGTTCTGAATGTTCTGAAGAGAGTAAAGGAGAAACATCATGCATGTTCAGAAATCCAGATTTGAAGGGCCAGGAGTGGTGGGAAATATGGGAGCAGCTGCAAATCATAGTTAATTAACAATCATTAGTGATACATGCATAATACATTTTGTATTCAGTTAGCTTTTTATTTATTTATTCACAGCCACATTCCACAAAGGGCTTGAGGCAGCCTACAAAAAGAACAACACAACAATGGCAAAATGCGAACGAGTGTAAAAAGTCAGGACTAGCACAGAGGGTAAGGACCACCTTGGCCAGAAGGGCACACACCTGTCGGCCCTAAGGGACTCCAGAGGTACCACAGTAAAGTTCCAAATTTGACTTGAGGCATCCTGGCAGCCAAAGTGAAAAGGAGACAGGGTCAGGTCCAAGCATTCTCTTTAACAAGACACTGTTAAATGTCTTTCTTTCAAAGCAGGTAAAAAGCTGAACATTGACACAGCGGCCCCACAAATAACTACAGAATCAGATGTCTGCAACTGCAGTAAAATGGATGGGACAAGGGACAATGGCAAAGGAGTTCAGTTCTGGAACTGAAAGTCCTCACTGTGAGGTCCAGCTTAACCTCTACTAGCTCCAGGGTCCTCAAGAAGATGTTTAATTTCTCTGGGGCACATTCTTATTAAGCATAAACCAGAAATTTAAAAAGACTTAATTTGCTAAGTCGTGTTTCAGAAAGAAAAAGAATGAAAGAGGGAGAACGAATAAAGGAATGAATAGGTATGTAACTATGAAGTGCATTGAAACATATAAAGCACCTAGCATATGAAACATACTAGATCCTTTCCTAGCTTTTTTTTTTCTTTAATTCTTTCTGTGAAATTGAGTCTGGGTAGCAGACTGTTCCTCCAGCTGAGTGTCTGTTTGTCAGTCTCTCTCTTCCCTCTCCCACCCTCTGCCCCTAACACTCTCTTCAACCTCAACTCCAGATGTAGCTGGGGCTATGCCACATCTCAATCTCAGAACACCAGGGCACAGAGAAGTACAGAGACCCAAGTGATGGATGGGTGGGTGAGTCTATAATTCTCAGAGGAACATTACTAGAAGCAACAAGTGGTGATGGGCACAGGATCAACCAACACAATGAGAGAGAAAAACAGTCAACTCGGAGATCAGGTAATCAGTGATTGATAATCTGATAATGGTTGAACACTCACAAGGAAGGGCCATATACTGAAATGAGTCCATTTATTTTACATATTCCTACCTTGAGTGCTTGTTCACAAATATGCTTACCTAATCCATTCTGATTTTGACGAAAAGTTCCATTTTCTAGAAAATGGAACTTTTCGTCAAAATCAGAATGGATGCCAGCAATCCATCCAAAATCAGAATGGAGCCAGCAATACTGGCTGTGTTGATGCTAAACACTTTTCGACACCAGCTAACAGCATGAGACTAACTATTGAGATTTTGTGTTTCCAGTGACCATATTTTTCTAAGCCAAACATTTAAAAAATTCACATAAAACTCAAATTACTTGTATATATTTTGAGGCTCATCTAGTTTAAGAAAAAAAGCTATTGAAAAGTGAATCTCTCTTGGAAATTCTGAGTCATACAGACACTGCATTAAGCTACTTGGACAGGTGATCTTCCCATTTTTCAGATGATTCTCCTTACCTTCAAGCTTAGGTAAGAAGTCTCTGCTCTGTGTTCCCTTTGAACTTGCACACATCTCCATTCTAACACTTACCACTCCACAGCTGAGTTTCTGATTAGACTAAGAACCCACTGGCCACAGGATGTCTGTCCTATTCAGTTGCATGTTTCCAAAACTTGCTCAATAACAACCAAATGGAACTGTTTTGCAAGCACAGAAAATCAGTTCTTCAGGACACTACTAAAAGCAGCAAGTTACCCTCCTTTTTTCTACATTGTCCTCTTCACTTTTTAGCTTCTAGACTTCTCATCCTGCCTTGACCAGCCCCAGCCAGGCCTCTTTAGTCACAAGATTCCAAGAAGTCAGAGAGGACCTACATTCACAGGGCCTGAGCCAGCTCAGAGAAACGGGCCCCCTGGGAGTAGCCACAGAGGGTCAGGTGGAATCCATCATGGTGCATCAGGGCTGAGACTTGATTCTCTGCAATAGCCCAGGCCATGGGAGGCCTTCCTAAGGCCCGACTTGACCACTAAGGATCTGTCACTTCTTGGGTCCCCAATCTGGCAGTGAGAGTAAAGGAAATCCTCAGGTCCCTTGGCCAAAACCTCAACTCTCTGCCTTCAGAATATGAGCTTAATGAGAATTCCCTGGATGAGAACCACTTTCATTCATTTAAATCACAGCTACACATTACCGTGAAGCCTTATCACACTGGGGCGCTCTGATCTCCTTCTGTAAATGGTCATCCATTTCTGTATCTTTTACTTTTCTTTGTCTGAATAATGAACATACTGCTGAAAGCAATGCCCAGGATGACTGGGCACATCTAGGAGATTCTAAAGAGTGAGTTTCAGATTTTTGACATGATTTTATTTTCTTCATGCTTAAACTCTCATAAAATTCTGGATCCATTTAATCATACTACTTAATCATATGTTTATCATGAAAAGTAGCACTAATGTGGTAGGCAGACTGTTTTTTTCATGTTTCTTTCTTTCTATTTTATTATTTGTTTTTTGTAAGAGATAGGGTCTCTTTCACCTAGGCTAGAGCTTATTGCAGCCTCACACATCTGGGATCAAACAACTCTCTTGCCTCAACCTCCCATGCCCGTGTAGATGGAACTATAGGTATATGCTACCACACCCAGCTAATTTTTTAATTTTTTTGTAGAGATGGGGTCTCACTGTGTTACCTAGGTTGGTCTTGAACTCTTGGCATCAAGCAATCTTTCTGCCTTGGCCTCCCAAAGCACTGGAGTTACAGGCATGACTATGCCTGGCCCCATGTCCTGTTTCTAAACTAATAATTAGCAAGGTAAGGCAAAAAGGGTCCTTTTACCTATATTTGAGCCCACATCTACAGAGGCTTCAACAGAACAATTCCATGTCCTATTTTTGGAAGAAAGCTCCAATTTCTAGCCCTAGTTTTCAGTGTTGTGGAGTAGTTTTGTTTCCTGTCTTTTGTATTTTTTTTTTTTGAAAAGCTTCTCTAACATTTTAGTTGCAATCTGAGACAGTCTGTTTCAGAGACAAAATTTTACAGCCAGATGCTCCAGTGTGAGCCGCTGCAATTTGTTTCTAAGGATGATCAATAACGAATAGGGAATGCTTGTCATTTGCTCAAATATTGTGAAGGCTTATCTTTTCTTGGGCACATGCACACTTTTATAGGCAATGTTTCATCCATCCATAATGCCTGCTGGGACCACTGGGAGAACAGGTCAGTCATTTGCAGAAACAGACCTAAAACCCTAAGGCTTAGGAGCCATCACAGCCCCCACCCCACCTGGACATTAACAAGACACCCAGGGTGGGGAAGAAAGGCAAATGGGAGTGCAGTGGAGTCAGGAGATAGGCAACTCTGGGCCTCCACTTCCGTGGGGGATTTTAATAATCTCCCTGGATTCACAGCAGGTTGTTATAAGGAGGCAGAGGGAAGGTAGGATGGTTCTGATACAGAAAATAGCTCCTCGGCGGGACAAGGGAGATGACGGCAGAGAAGCTGTCAACCACCTTTTTTTTGTGATGCCACAAGTCTCTGCAGCTCACCTGTACAGCGCAATTGCTCTATTCCATGTGACAAAACATGAGTCACCTGCTCAATTAGTTTCATTCAGTCCATTATCCCTATAGCTAGGGAGAGCTCTCTCCCAGAAACTGGCAAATCATTGTTCAATATATTTAGTCTTAATATGGTTGATCCTTCCTTTTCTTTTTACCTCTCTTCCTCTCTCCATCCTTCCTCTTCATCCATCCATTTATCTATCCATCCATTTACCTGAAGGTATGTTGACCATCTACTTTGTGTCAGGTACTATTCCAAGCACTTAATATACAATGTCTGATTAAATTTTAACAATACCCTGGAAGTTAGCTCTTAATATTCTTTATGAATATTATATGAGGTTTAGAGAGGTTACGTGTCTTGTCCAAGATTCAGCAAAATTCAGCCCATGGGCTAAATTCAACCTATTTTTGTAAATAAAGTTTAGCTGGAACATATCCATGCCCATTTGTTTACTTATGATACAATTTTAGCAGAGTTGAGTAGTTACAACAGAGACCATATGGTCCACAAAGCCTAACATATTTACTAACTCGCCCTTAACTGAAAAAGTTTGCGAACTCCTGTTCTTGCCCAGTAATACTTAGCAAGGAAGTAGCAGAGTCAAAGATTCAAACCCAGATCTATCGACCTCAAAAGGCCATAATTCTTCAGTGCTGTGTCATGCAACAGAAGTATGTGAGTTTTGTCTACATGACTTCTTGACGCCTACGGTGAGATGGCCAGGCTAGGTTTATGGTAAAAGGAACAGATCTGACATATATTACTTAGTAAGTAGCCAATTACTGTGGAAGACTCTCTTCATTTGTAAGAAAAGCCAATGAGGACGCTTTTTTTTTTCCTGGTGAAATAATTATAGAGACGAGTGTTGATGCATGTTTTGACTTTGCTGCAAAAGTAGTTCTGTCTTCTCCAGTTTAAGCAATTACATTAGTTTCTAAATAGAGCAGATGGAACTATAGTTGTCAAAGAATGCAAAGATCAGTCAACTGCATTTATGGTGTGACATTCTAAGCAGAGATACCGCAAAGTGCCTTGTGCACAACCAACTAGGTGAGTGCTATTGAGCACCTGTGAGCCAGGAGAAAATAGGAGGAAAATGTAGCTTAAATGGAAATGGAAATTTCTACACAATGGGATCTGGTGGCAAACACTTTTTCTACCATAATGCCCTAACAATTGCTTGTTTTCTAATGTTGCCTGGTTGGGGGAAGATATATTCTGAGTGTTCCTCCAAACTTGTAGAACTCAATTTTTTCTGGGGGAGAGGGTGGTCCTAAGATGGTATGCTTGGTACTCAGAGTGGAAAGATGCCTCCTGCAAGAAGCAAGCAGCTTATGAAGGAAGCAATGACTTAAAGCAGACACATTACCTCTGAAGAACAGGGAGAAGATCAAATCCAGAATGAAGCAGCAGTAATAAGGGAACTGACCTGGCAATAGGCCAAGGATCCAAAGGACATGGGAACCAGGCACGATTCAAAACAGCCACTGCTGAACACCTACACCAATGTGGGGAAAAGTGATACTCTTGGCGTTAGAGTCCACAACTGCTACAGAGTCTCAGCTGTGATCTCTTCTGCCGGGTGTCCCCAAAGAAGTCCACAACCCAATCCCTGAGACCTGTGAATATGTTACCTTACTTAGCAAAAGGGACTTTGCAGATAAAATTAAGCTAAAGATCTTGAGATGGGGAGATTATTCTTCATTTTTTGGGTAGGCTCAGTGTAATCAAATCACAAGTGTCCTTGTAAATGAAAGTGGGAGGTAAGAGGGTCAGAGTCAGAGAGAGAGATGTCAAGATGCTACACTGCTGGCTCTGAAGATAGAGGAAGGGGCCTTGAGCCAAGCAGTGCAGACAGCTTCTAGAAGCTGGAAAAAGTCAGCCAACAGATTCTGTCCTAGAACCTCTAGAAGGAACACATCCAGGCAACACCTTGATTTTAGCCCAGTGAAACCCATTTCAGACATCTGAACCCCAGAAGGCCAGAAGATAATAAATTTGTGTGGTTTTAAGCCACTATGTCTATGGCAATTTGTTATAGCAGCAATGATAAACTAATACAACAGCCCTGACTCGGGGGAGGGTAAAGGAAAGAGCTACACACCAAGACCCTCTCACCATGGGAGGAATAGTTGAAATGAACACATGACTTCAGGTCCTCAACAAACAGCTGAATGGGTTTCAGGCTAGCTTGCTAATTCATTCACCAGTTCTCAGCTCTGGTGTTGCTTGATTCAGAAGGTAAAGACAATTTTTAAATTTCCTTAGTTTCAAAACTTAATTCATCCAATGCATTTAATTTAAAATCATACATTATTTATCCACAAATCTTGATACAAAGGGAAACAGAAATATTTGCTGGACAGGTGGTATGGAAACAAAGGGTTATTAGAGATTGCCATGAGGCCTAAGTGAATTCGCAATGACCATCATGACATCATGTCCATTGTTGCTATCAAGAGCGTTGCTCATGGATAAGTATCAATAACCTCAGAACTATGGAAAGAACCATGTGCATAGTTTGGCACCACAGATATCCTCTGAGTGATTGAAGTCTCTTCTACCATGGTGGGTGGTACCATGGAAGTAATCTTGTCCCCAGGCCTCATAAGCTTACTTATGATGAAGTGATGAGACTCTTACCCAAGAAACCATTACAGAAAAAAAAAAAAATCCTCACCTAATAAAATTGTGCCAGTGAACAAACTCTCAGATATATAGCCATATTGACAACATCTGCAATGGTATCAAAAGAGGTCAAGCTAATAACCTGAGGAAACAGGAAGAAAACTCCAGTTGTCTTATACAGAAGGTCTACAATCAATAGGATGAAGTCTAACACTGGCGAGAGTGGGGTGAGGTGGGTGAACTTCTCTACCACCTGGTGATGAAATACATTGGGATTCTATGAAAAAGCATTTTTTTCTAAACTCAATTTCCATATTAATTTTAGAGCTATATGTAATTAGTTAAAAATGTTCCTGAAGATTTAAATCAAGATAACCTTTTAGAAGTAACAAAATGATCTACACATGAAAATACTCAATTCAGCTTCACATATTGCCACATGTTATGTTCCCTTAGAAGCAGACTCTGAGAGTTTAGAATGTAGAATGTTTTAAGTGGTTTCCTTGGGGTCAACAGCTATGGAGAATAGGGGAAGTTAGCAGGAATGGGGCAGAAATAGAAGTCAAGCTGTGACGTAGGCCCAATAACAGCTTCACCTAATCTGCTGGGGAGCTCTAAGGCTGGAATGTGAGTTGTCCTGTTTTGGGGCTGAAATGGTAAAACATTTACACTCTTGCTTCTCTGAGTCAGTGAACATTGGCTGCCCCAGGAAGGAGCCCAACCTTGGGCAAGGCAACTCTCTAAAGCTGAGGGGATTCTTGAAGAAGCTTGTGTAAATGAATGAATGAATGAATGCAAGCTTGTGCAAGGTTAACCCAGTGGACTTGGGGTACTCAAACTCTGCACATTTTAAAGAGAAGACTGGCCCCTTGACCATACTGGGAGATAACCTATAAGCCTTTGGAATACCTAGCCAGATACAAATGTCTTTGTGTATCTGGGGTCTTGGGATATGCCAGATAGTTTATGCAAACAATGTGATTTATGGTAAATGCCTGTTTTTGTTCACCTGGGGCCCTGGTCATGCTGTATTGGTTGGACACCTGAGGGTGTTGGAGACTGAGCAGTCATGTAGGCACCCCATGCCTGTGTGACTAGCCTCCAGTAGAAACCCTAGAGACCAAAGCTCAGGTGAGCTTCCTTGTTGGCAATCCTTCCTATGCATTGTCACACACTGTTGCTGAGAGGATGAAGCATTGCTGGCACAACCTCAAGCTCACACATGCTTTCTCCTGTACTCTATCCTATGCTGTTTTTTTGTTTGTTTGTTTGTTTGTTTTTGTGAGACAGAGTCTCATTCTGTCACCCAGGCTGGAGTGCAGTGGTGCAACCTTGGCTCACTGTAATCTCTGCCTCCTGCATTCCAGTGATTCTCCTGCCTCAGCCTCCTGAATAGCTAGGATTACAGGCCTGGCTAATTTTTGTGTTTTTAGTAGAGATGGGATTTCACCATACTGATTAGGCTGGTCTCAAACTCCTGACCTTGTGATCCATTCACCTTGACCTCCCAAAGTGCTGGCATTACAGGCGTGAGCCACCGCACCCAGCCACTATCCTATGCTTCTTTTAAAACCAGCCCTTCACTGTTAATCTGTATTATTATACTATATTAAACTGGAACATGAGTATAGCAGCTTTCCTGAGTTCTGTGAGTCCTTTTATAAATCATCAAGCCTAAGGATGGTCTCAGGGACCCCTGACATAGGGCTAGCACTGAAGAGCAGCCTGCTAGCTGTAGTCTCAGCAGCTAGGGTAACAAATCCTTTCTTGAAGGGATATCCAGGTGGCACATCACAGTATGTACCTATAAAAGCTAGAAACAAGTGAAATATTCACAAATAGGAGATCTATTTGGCAAAGTAGAAGTTAGGAAGTACCCAGCCAAGCTCTGCCTCATGGAATAAGAGTGCTTTTTGAGAATGATTCCAATATCTATCTTCATTTGCTATTCATAGGGAGAAAACAGTCTTCTCAGTTTGGGGAGAAACTCTGAATTATTCTTAAAGAATCTCTGATTATCCCCTCTAGCTTACATTGAACATTCTAGGTCCTTGAGAAGATCCTCATTTCAAAAGCTATAGAAACCATCTGAAATTGATTCATTGGAAAATTTATATGCTATTAAAACCAGAGAGCAGAAGTAGACAGGCTAAAATATAGCAACTTAAAATATATTTTGTGTACTGGAATTTGATCAAATGCAGATGGATAACTTCTGGAACAATGACAGCAAACAATCTTTGGAAAAACACACAACTGTGCTTGGAGAACAGTATCATAGTTTTTAAGGAATGTACACTACATAGCTAGATAGCATAGCAGTATCTGTTTAAACCCCAATCTAACACTTTGTTGTAAGTTGACAGTAGGAGAATATGGTTATTTGAATATGGTTTGACAGGCCAGGAGCCATGGCTTATACCTGTAATCCCAGCACTTTGGGAAGCTGAGGCAGGAAGATCACTTGAGGCCAGGAGTTCGAGAAATTGCAAAACCTTGTTGTCTTTACTAAAAATACAAAAATTAGCTGAGTATGGTGGCACATGCCTGTAATCCCAGCTACTCTGGTGGCTGAGGCACAAGAATTGCTCGTACCTGGGAGGTGGAGGTCACAGTGAGCTGTAATTATGCCACTGCCCTCCAGCCTGGGCAACAGAGCAAGACTCTGTCTGAAAAAATATACATATATAATATTAATATATAATATATTAATATAATATAATATATTGATATTATATATAATATATAATTATGTATATTATATAATTATATATTATAATATATAATATAATTATATATTATATTATATAATTATATATTATAATATATAATATAATTATATATTATGTATTATACATAATTATATGTAATATTATATTACATATTATTATTATATTATATTACATATAATTACATAATTACATATATTACATATATAATTACATACATTACATAATTAATTACATAATTATATTATATTACATATAATTACATAATTACATATATTATATATTACATATATTACATATGTAATTACATATATTACATAATATTAATATTATATTACATATAATTATATATATTATAATATTATGTATATGGTTTGATGGGTTACTTGATAACTGCCAATTCAGTCTTGAGATGAGGAACAAAACTGAAATATGAAACATGACTGGTCTCGTAGACCACAGGACTGCTTCTGGTCCACTGACTGTGAACGTTAGTGATGTGTGTTCATTGCTGGGTTGAGGTAAGTATGAGTTGGTGCACTACCCCCTATTTCTCTCTTTCTTTGTCAAAGAGGCCTTGAAAGCTCCATGATAGAGATGACAGAGTTATAATATGAAAGCAGCCCAAATCCCTGAGTCACCGATGTTTGAAGAAGAGCTTCCCACGAGAGGTACCAGACCCACATGAGACTTCATATGATTATAAAATGAACTTCTATTGTGTTGAATCTCTGAACTTCAGGGTTGTTTTGCAGCACAGTCTACAGTATAGTGACAAGTAGAGGAAGGTACAGGCGTGCAAATTTCATTTTAAAATTAGTCAAGGATTGTCAATGGAAAATAAAGATTTCAGATTCCTTGCACCTTAAAAAAGACAAAAAATATGTCCTTTTTCTTCCTCAATCTCTGCTTATGTGAAGCATTACAGTCTAATAGCTGGCATTTTAGAGAGATGAAAAAGATGAGTTTGCTTCAAAATGTATATATGACCAGGCTGTAAATTCACATGCAATGCAGTCTGCTTTGGGAGTTAAACATATTATTTAAACAAATCATTATAACTTGACTTATTATACCTCAATTTGATTATAAAACCAACATTAAAGTGAAATCTAAGGTAAGTCTTTTTTATTTCCAGTTCCAAAGCCATTTCCATTTCTTACTTATCTTTGAATCCTCAGCCCCAAGCACAGTGCCTGATACACAGCAGGTATCCACAATCTTTGGATGATTGAATGAAAAGGAAAGTTTAAACTCAATTACCTTTAATCTTGCTTATGGTTTAATTTCTCAGAGTTAATTTGAACACTAGATGGAGAAATTCTAAAAAAAATATTTTTCGGAAAGGCAAGCATCCTCTTGGTCTGAGAGGTCTCATGACAAGTTAATTTTATTTTAAATCAGTATGAATGGATGGATGATAAACTTTGGAAAGTCACACTTAGAAATATATTGAAAACAGATAAATGAATTTGTCCCCAGATGAAAAATAATAACTATGTAAATAAAATTTGAAATAACCGCTTGATAGCAAAGAGAACTTCAGTATCA
Source organism: Hylobates moloch (assembly GCF_009828535.3). Taxonomy (NCBI): domain Eukaryota; kingdom Metazoa; phylum Chordata; class Mammalia; order Primates; family Hylobatidae; genus Hylobates; species Hylobates moloch. Next base: position 18,103,456 of record NW_026652296.1, on the reverse strand, counting down.
AGAAATACTTTAAATTCCATGCCATGGTTAATTATATTCCTGAAATCTAAGAACAAAAGGGCAAAATTGAAGAAAAAAAGGAATATAGTTTAAGAAGAAATTCATGAACAAGAACCTGAAAAATATAATAGGCAACAATGTGCTGCATTTCAACATGTAAGAGGCTTTAACATCCATATTTTTCTCCAATGTGCAATTACATGAACTTATAATCCTCGAAAAATTGTTATTATTTTTGTTGCTAAAACTGCTTGTAATAGGAGTAACAGATATGTTTAGTAATATGCTCAGATGATTACATTTGAACAAATGCCATGGTAATAATTCTCATATTTGGAAATGCTAGGATCTGAATTACACATAAAGTTAGTGGCATCTCTTTTTTGAAGCCTTAGATTTTATTTTACTTTTTGTTTTAAGACCAAGTAAAAACCCAGCTTTCAGCTAATGGAATTCTAGGTCTAGTTGTTAGAACGAGATCCAGATGGAGCTCAAAACACCTGCTGAATAGTATCTATAAACTGTCAGCTTGACATCATCACCAAGAATTCTGCAAGCTGAGTGTCCACATTGGAATCTTAAGGACTTGCATACAGTGTAGTTATATATAACTCATAAGAACTAATTATTAACTAGTAGACTGTGAGGACTCTTTCTTTGGCTTTTAAGGAAAGTCATTGAGTTAATGCTGAATATATTCCTAAAAAATTGTACTTATGAAATTAATAGAGTTGACCGACAATTTGAATGATATTAAGCTACAGTTACCTCGAACTTGATTACTCTTACACATGGTAAAACAATCCAGAAATCCTGAGGAACGGTTGTTCATTATGGCTGCATGGAAGTTGCCCAAGCCCTGGCATTCTTTTATAGTTTCAAGGGAGGGCAAAAGTCTGAAGTGGGTAGGGACTGAGCCATATTTAATAATTTAAACTTAGTATCATGGAACAATTCACACCTGTTACATACAAGTTAAATAACCTTCATGCTGTGTTGCAAACTGCTCTTCCTGCTACACTTCAAACAGATAGAATCATTTTACAAAATAAAATTACCAAAATGGGGATATACTTCATAAAACTGTTCAAGGGAGAAGCAAACCTTTGGTGAAGAGTGTGATATAATCACCAATGACTTTAAGAATGCCATTGGGAGGATTTTAAAATGGAGATGGGCCGGATGCAGTGGCTCACACCTGTAATCCCAACACTTTGGAGGCTGAGGCGGGGGCATCACTTGAGATCAGGAGTTTGAGACCAGCCTGGCCAACATGGTAAAACACTGTCTCTACTAAAAATACAAAAATTAGCTGGGCATGGTGGCGCACGCTTGTAATCTCAGCTACTCAGGAGGCTGAGGCAGGAGAATTGCTTGAATTCAGGCGGTGGAGGTTGCAGTGGGCCAAGATCATGCCACTGCACTCCAGCCTGGGTGACAGAGTGAGACTCCAACTCAAAAATAATTAATTAATTAATTAATTAAAATAAAATGGAGATGAAGGATGGAAGTGATGGTGAGGTGTGAAAGTTCCAGCAAGTGTGGATCTGATGGCTTTTGAAAGTATCAGCTGTAGGGATTCTCTTATATTCTTACAGGAACCTAACAGTGTTGATATATATGATGAAATATAGCACTCAAACCTTCATGGAAGATGGTGCCTCTGACTCTGGAGGGATACAATGAGGAGACAGAGCACATAGCCATAGTCGAGGTCTCCAAGTCTATCATGCATCAGCATCACCAAGAGGGTTTCCTAAGATTCAGATTGCTGGATGCCACCCCCAGAGTTTCTGATTCCATAGGTTTAAGCGGGGACCTAGTAATTTGCATTTTCAACAAGTTCTCAGGTTATTCTGACACTGCTGGTCAGGGAACTATGCTTTGAGAACTACTGGTCTAGGTGTTTCACTTAGAAGCCAGAATGGTTCACCCCTGTTTCCTTCTCACTGGGCTAAAAATCCAAAGTCCTAACAATTGCCAGCAAGGATCTACGTGACCTGGGCCTTAACAGTCTTTCTGACATCATCTCCTGCCAGTCTCCTTGTTGCTAGCACCACTCAAGGCTCATTGTCCTCTTTGCTGATCCTTACATACGCCAAGCTTGTTCCCCCTTCACATCCTTTGCAATTGCTGCTTGCTCCCTCAACCCAGAATGCTGTTCCTGCAGATCTTCAAAGGTCTTGCTATCTCACTTCATTCAGTTCTTTGTCCAGAGAAGCTTTCCATAACCATCCTACTTGAAATCGCTCTTCTCCACAGTTCCCCTTTCATTACTGTCTGTCCCTTTCCTGAAAATTTTTCACATCATTTTCAACTGAAAAATAATATTTATTTACCAATTGTCTGCTCCTCTAAGAACAGGGACTTGGTTTGATTCACTGCTGAGTTCCCAGTGCATAAGAAAGTATCTAACACACAGTAGGCATTCGATACAAATTTGTCAAAGAAAAGGATGAATAACTGATTGAATAAATAATTTTAAGAAAGAGCAACTGCAAATATATTAGCCAGCCTCCAAACTGACAAAGCTAAGGGGGTAAAGGTCTAAGATTTTAAAATCAAACTTGCATCTGTGAAAACACTCTATAAATAAGAGTGTACACTATATGAGAGAATTTCTGCTATACATAAAGAAGGGTGAATTGTATCTACTCACAGGAGCCAATTGTGCACATCTCTTCCCAACCCCATATTCAATAACTTTACACTGATAGGGAGAAATCAGTCACAGTGGGAATATTTACACCTAGGAAATTGGCAAACATTACAATTCAAGGCTTATTTTTATCAGCACACTACTGATTCTATCCATAGATAAACACATTCCATTACTCAGTTTGATAGCCTCACCCATGTACCTGTCACCCAGACCAGAGGTGAGACAGGGTTTGTTGCCAATTAAAGGAGGGAAAATGGGACATCTCAGTACAACAGATTGGGATAGACTGGGAAGCTTATCTAAATCTTATTTCAGGATGTCCACTTAGCGGGGCTGAACATCTACTTTTCCCTGCCTAAGCAGTCGAAACATAAAACAGGTGGACATGGGGATGTGTGCTTTTGAAGATACTCACCCTTCCCTCCTGCTCTACATGTATTATGGGGAAACTGATCCTATTCATGAGTCTATGGATAGAATATATGACTCATATTATTCAAGTCTAAAGTTGGGCCCAACAATGGATTTTCAGTTACACAAGTCCATAAAATCTCCCTCTGTCTTACTTATGACTAAATGAATCCTGACTATACTGTGCTTTTTTTAAAGCGGGATATAAAATAGTACAAACCCAAGTTTGAGCACAAGTAAATCAAATACATACCCAAGCCACAAGTGACAGAATGGAATAAGCACTGCACCAGTAAAATTGATTGATTGATTGATTGATTGATTGATTGATTTATGTTGGTAGTTGTATGAATCTATTCTTTGTCTAAACATTTTTGCTTAAATTTTAGTCACACTGTTTCTGCAATTTAAAAATCCATAATATATAGGTTGAATTTAAATGTTCTTCTCTGTTTATAAACTGTTTTCCTACACATTAGAAAGATGTCTAAGATAAACCCATGAAGTAATGGAGAATTAAAATGGCAGAGCCAATTTAAATACCACATATTTAAACAAAGACTAGAAAAAAAAATCTCTTGCAACAGATTGCTATAGCACATCAACTATAAGGTTTCAGATAGACTTTTGTAACTCAAACAAATTTTAAAGAACCTTCCCATTTGTTTCTTTAAGTTATTAATGTCTCCAATAGAAGGACAAGTTAACCTTTAAATCTGAACCAGCTCAGAAAAAGGCCCAAATGCACACTTGACCTCTTCTACAAGAAGCCTGTTTTAGTCACAGTATAATTTTACCCTCTCACAGGTGCTCTGTAGCAGCCTGACAGTGGCATTTACATTTTTTTTAAAATAAGCCAAGAAATAATAGAACAAGCAACACTGGTAGTCACTTGCTTTAATTGTAACTTTGGGCCTCTGTTCTGTCTTATCACCCATTTTGGCTGACAAATGCACTTCCTCGTTCCCTGTTTTCCTTGTGGTAAAGCAAAAAACTTGAATTTGAAACCAGAGCCCTGAGTCTCCTATGCCCTGGTCATCCACTGCCTTTGCATGCAGCCTCTGTTCTGGCCCTAAATCCACTCTCTCTGCAATTCCCAGAGCATTCCTTGGGTCTCAACTCTAAAGAAGCAACTTCATTTCACGAATCATTTTGTAGGGGACACAGGAGAGTGCATTCCCCTAGCACAGCCTACAGCATTTCACTAAAAAGTGCCCAGAGAACTTTCCCTAAAGTCTCCTCCTTAGCCCACAGTCTTCTGAGCTTTCCAAGCTTTCCCACTTTTTCCCTTCTTGATGTCCCTGTCTCTGTTCTATTGCTCCTAAATTTCAGGACACTAGGAGATACAAACCAATCAAAAGATTTCACATGCTCTTTTAGGTATTATAATTCAGTGTTCACAAATGTAGACATTAATTAGATACCTCTCTCTTACCTTCCTGGTGATCTTACTCCATTCTTTCCAGGCACCTAACCTGTCTTTTTAGTCTGGCCATGGCCTGTCAGCATTTCAAATTGCCTACCCTGCTTCTGCTTTACAAAATAACCAGAAAATCCCTCTCCCCCAACCCCAATGAAGATGGGAATTTTAAACTGCCATCTGTCAGCAGCTATGAACCTACATGATATCTCCTTTTGACAGCCAAACATCCTAAAAGTGTTGTCTACACAGACTGAGTTCGCTCTTTACCTGCTACAATCTGGTTTCTGTCCATACCGCATCTCTGTACCTGCCCTCACCAAGTCTAACAAGTTGTTAATCAAATGGGCATGTTGCACCTTGTGTTACTTGAACCAAAGTGAAGGGTAAATCCCACACATTAGAATATTAGAGATTTCATAAGCACCAGTAAAATTTATTTTTTTTGTTGGTAGTTACATGAATCTATTCTTTGTCTATACATTTTTGCTTACATTTTAGTCATATTGTTTGGTATAAAGAGTGTAATACTAGTTACCATTCACTGGGAACTTCATTCACTGGGCACCAATCTTTAGGTATAGAGACTTCTTTAAAAAAAAAAAAAAAATTTTTTTTGAGACAGAGTCTTGCTTTGTCGCCCAGGCTGGATGGAAGTGGCATGATCTTGGCTCACTGCAACCTTTGGGTTCAAGTGATTCTCGTGCCTCAGCTTCCCGAGTACTGGGATTAGAGGTGTGCATTACCATGCCCAGCTAATTTTTTTATTTTTAGCAGAGAGAGGTTTTCACCATGTTGGCCAGGCTGGTCTCGAACTCCTGACCACCACTTCAGCCTCCCAAAGTGCTAGGATTACCTGCCATGCCACCCAGCCAGACTCTTCTTTAATCAACACAAGTATTGAAAATAAGAATCGGGAAAAAAATGTCTAGAGATGTTTGAAGTTAGTGGAAGACTTCAATCAACATTGAGGCTCACCATTCAGCTTGCCTGGGCTGCCTCTGTGTCAGTCAGATTTTGCTTTCTAGCTGGAAACCACCCTTACTCCATCTGGGAATTTGAAATGTGGATTGTTCCTTGGGCCTCACCATTAATGACAACACAAACACGTTTTTACATGATTTTAATCATTGTGTATGTTCAATGGTGTCTCTTGGCTTATTTATGCATTATGTCATAAGCATTTTTAAGGTTGCCCAATAGCATCCATAATTACCATTTTAATTGCTGCATAATATTCCACTAAGTGGACAGTCGTGATTTACTAAACCATTACCATGGTGTTGGGAATTTAGGTTGCTTCCAATTTTTGCTACCATAAATTGCCCTGCATATAGCATTTTCCTAGGTTTGAATTAATTCTTTATGATAATTTCTCCAGCATTGATTGCTGGTTTAAAGAGCATGAGCCATTTTTAAGACCTTTCATACACATTTCCTATTCCTTCCAAAAGGACTGTGCCAATCTGTCACTAGCAATGTGTGAGAGGCCTTCCTAAGGTAATTGCATGAACTGATAAAGTGTGCACTGAGAACAGCATGGAACCCTGGATGAATAAGCAGCAGTGAGAGCTGAGAGTATAGGATATATTGAAGAATTATAGTTCTGCAACAATTGTCTTTGATGGGGGCCTTATACATTCTCTCTGTCTCCTCGCTCCCTCACCTGAAAATCATTTACAGAGTCATTAATGAGGGTCTCTATTGTAAGTCAGGCATCAGCTTTTCTATAAACCAAAGCCTATAGACTTTGGAAAAGTCCCTCTAAGTCTGTGATCCACACAAACACTGTGAGTATACTTTGCCATCAGTGGGAGCCAGATAAAGGCGAAATGTAATTCTTTCCAGTGGACCCAGAGAACTTACAAATGGCTTGGATGAGCCATTTATGACTGATAGTCCCTTGAAAAGAACCTAAGCAGTTGGAATAAGCAGCCACAGAGACCAAGAGTGGTAAAGAGAGGCAAGGTAAAGGCTAGAGAGGCATGATATGATACCTCCATGTCCAGGCAAGACCTGGTGTCTACAGAGGGAGCAATACTTGGAGCCTGAAGTCCCAGTTTCCAGTCCCAGCTCTATCTTGACTATACAGCCTCACACTGATTTCTAAGCCTCTTAGAGTGCCCTCTTCCAAGGGGACCCAGATACCTGTCTCACAGGCTAACATGGAGCTGAGACGGGAGAGCATGGAGCTTGATTTGAAAGATGCAGGGATCTACAAGGTTATTAAATCCAACTCAGCAACCACACTGTCTACACCAACAGTGCGTCTGTCCAAATAATATTGAACATGTCTGGGAATTCAGCCTGGGGAGACAAGTTGAGTGCCAAATGGTCTATGTTTCTGCAAGGCTGCTACCAAGAAGAGGATTCACACACTCCTGGAAACCCTTCATAGCAGAGTTAAGGTTATTGGGCCAAAGCTAGAGGACCTTGGGTGTGGGCTCAGAATTAGATTTTCTGCATATTAATGATGATTCTTTCACATCACACTATATGAATGACTTCCAACTATTTCCAAATTATTTTCCAACTGACTGAGAAAGCTCTGATCCTTACTAGTTGTGGGACGTTGACAGAGTTATGGACGTCCCTGAGTCTCAGTGACTTATTTGTTAAATGGAGATAAAAATGCCTACATTTAGAGTAAGATAGGGAATAGTAATAATCATGATGGTGACAACAACGATAATAATGTGAATAATAATGTGAATTTGTAGAGTTAATACAATGTGTTGGCTCTGAGCTAAACTAAGGACTGTATGTACATTATCCCACCTAATCCTCCTAACAGCCTCCCAAGGTAGGAACATTAAATACCTAAGATCAGTGAGGTACCCAGTGAGTGGTAACTAGTATTACATTCTTTAATACCAATAATTCTCAAGGAAGAATAACCTAATTAGTTAGTGGGAGAGCAGGATTGTTGAAATGAGTATTGCCTCAAGGATTAACCCCCCTCTGGGAGGTTGATGTAAAAAACCAAAGTGATATTGATTGTGTTAATGACTACATTTAGTGCTCTCCTTGGATCTGTACTATTTGACTTGTAATTGGGTAGTTTCCTCCCACTTTGACTCTGGGCTTGGCTACATGACTTGTTTTGGCCAGTGGGACAACAGCAAACTGTAGGCAAGTGGATGCTTGAAAAAGTGCTTGTGCATTTCTGCTTCTTCTCTTGGATCCCTACTTCTTCCACGAGAAGACACCCCAAGCCCAGGTTAGCTTATTGAATGTCAGCCCAGGTGGACCAAAGTGGAGTCACCCAGCTGAAGCCACCTGAGACCATCCAGTTCCAGCTGACCTGCTAGTTAATCCAAGATGCACACTGAGTTTTGTTATGCAGCATTATTATGGCAATAGCTGACTGATGCAACAAGTTCCATCACTTCACACATACTATTTTCTTCATATATGCTGGTAACAGCTGGTGAATAAGCATTTTGCCAAAATTCTACATGGATTGTATCATTTATTCCTTATACAAAAACCCATGAGGTACATGCTATTATTACCCTTACTTTATTATTTTTTGAGAGAGGGTCTTGTTCTGTCACCCAGGCTGGAGTGCAGTGGTGCAATCACAACTCACTGCAGCCTCAACCTCCCAAGTTCAAGTGATTCTCCTGTCTTCAGCCTCCCGAGTAGCTAGGACTATAGGTACGTGCCTCCACACTCAGCTATTTGTTTTTTTAACTGAGACAAGGTTTTGCTATGTTGCCCATGCTGGTCTCAAACTCCTGAGCTCACGCAATCCTCTCAACTTGGCCTCCTAAAGCACTGGGATCACAGGCATGAGCCACCATGCCCAGCTACCTTCACTTTCAAGATGAAAATATAAGGTGCAAAGAATTTAAATACCTTACCCAAGCTTACAGTTAGTGATGGGAAAGCATTTGAAGCTGGGCAGCTCAGTCTCAGAGCCTCCACCACAACCACTACGCATTGCTTTGTGCACACTATAAGAGAGCTCCTCACACCAAGCTGCTTTATAGGACTGGTTGCAACCCTCCCCTTGCCTGAGCATAATGCCTCTATGGACCTCCCTTTTCAGCCAGGCCAGGCATCATGCATCAAGAGCTGGCTGCCTTCCTCTCTGAGCTTATGGCTCTTTCTCCTTGTTTGACAAGGTGCTCTGGGAAGAGAGAACACCGTCAGGAAAGAAAGCCTTCTAGCAACACAAGATCCACAGATTTAAGGAGTGAAGTGCTCTTCATGATGCAGTGCTCTTAAAACCCAGGCTGTGTGATGGGCCTGAAGAGACCCGCAGGAAACCAGGGGGCGCCTAACTGCACTCTTGCTACTTCTCAGTAAAGCCCCAAGAATCCCAATCTGCAACTGAGCCTTCAACAGGCTGAGCAGGTTTACAGCCCTGTTCTCATCCAGGCCTCATTGTCTCTGTCACCTGGACCTTTGTGACAGCCTCCTCTTAGGGCCTGCAGCCTCCAGACTCACCTTTTCTAATCCGCCTTACACTCCAAACCAGAGTCTTCCCAAAACACATGTCACTCTCTGCTTAAAGCTCTGCAATGTGTCCCTGAGATGAAACACCTGAAAACAGCATCCAAGTCCCCTCCCAATTTATCGGTACAGCCTTCCAGGTCTTGGGCACTGATCGTCATGTTCCCAAAGCAGAGTGCAGGGCTTTCCTTTGTCTATGTTCATGCCCCTTCTCTTATCAATATGCTCTTCATCACTAGGTTAGGCTCTTACCTGTGCAGCTTGTATTTGGGCACAGATACAGGGGACAGGGGCTATAGGATGCAGTGAAGAATAAGATGTTTTGCATGGAGGGTAATGGTCCTGGGTATTCCTTATCTCTGGTCATGAGCCCTCAAAGTCCAGAGACTCAGCAAAGTGGTCTTCAGTGTAACCCCAGAGCCTGGCCCCAGGAGCACTCAGGGACTTTCTGGGAGGTAGGCTGTGAGTAAGGAGTTCCAGATTCATACACATTAAGGTAAAGACCTGGGATAATGGCCAGCAATTCATTTACATTGCCTTAATCACAACACTTAGTCCTTAAGCAATAACTTATATCCATATGTATTGCACAGATTACTAAGTATGTGCTCTTCCATTTCTCATTGAAGGTACAGTAAAAGCCTTCCCATCACTCCCATTATACAGAGGAAGAAACTGAGACCTAGAGAAGTTCAGAACCTTGCTACATCAATCAGAAGTAAAAGCCAAGGCTCATGAAGGGGTTTCCTTATTTTCTTACCCCAAGTTAGTAAGTCTGTAACTTCTCCTTCACAGTGCGATTTGTCATGCAGAGCCTACTGCACTGTAGAATTTGGCTACAGATCCCTAAGTCAGAAAAGTCCATGTTTGGAGAACTACTAGTAAGTCAAGACAGGGGAGCATGACAAAGGCTGACAAAACCCTACCTGCAGCCTGGAGGTCACAGGCACCCTGCTTTTTGAGTCTCCCTGAATGGAGGGGAAGGGGCTCTCCCTGAGGGAATGTGCTCAACTCTGGGTCATGTGGAAGAGTTAGGAAGTTAACACTCCATGAGCGACCCTCATCCAATGTGGGGTGGGAATGGGTGGATAAATACCCTAACTTTCTAAGGTATATGTGTGTCCAGCAGGGCCTCCAGTGGGGATGAACCATAGTTGGCCACAGTGGTAACCCACCCATTAACACACCCTTCATTGGTCTTTATTCCCTTCCCTGAGCCTTCACTGTGTTTTCAGGGATCACCTCCAAAGGAAACGACTTACACCAAAATCATGGTCTGTTTTTGAGGGAACCCAACATAAGACATGGAGAGATGGGTTTCCTATCAAGAAGGAAATATGGGCTGTAAAATACCACAGAGAGGCAGAGTAAGTACAGGCGGCTACAACAAAGATAGATCAGGTCACAGAGGTCTCTGGGAGTAGAGGAAACTCACCCGGAGGAAAAAAGGACATGACTGCCACTAGCACCATATGTATGTTTCAGATGGGATGTGTATTTATGTGTGTGTTTGTGTAGGGAGGGGTGACAGAGAGAGAGAGGCAGAATAAATATCTTGGTCATTGGTTACAAGCCAACAAAACTGAAGTGATGAAACCCAGTGAGTTTTACAGAAATGTGCTGGAGATGCTTCAATTACTTTCTCAATAGGTCTATTTTGATAACTGAATGAAAAGAATCCATGTGAAGCACCTACCACTCTTCCCGGCTTGTAGTGAACACACAAAAAGTATTGCTGATTATTGTAGTAGACACTGTAGTGTACCTCCTAGATTCTCCTTACCCAGCCACTATACCCATCCCCATTGCTGTGAGGTCAGGTGCCCAGGAATCACAGCATCCCACCCACCCTTCCCCTGCTCCAGGCAATGCCCTCAACTGGTAGGTGTCACCTTGCCCAAAAACTACCATTCTTCTCCAGGGGGCCCATGGCCAAGGGCAAACTGGCAGAGGCTACATAAGGCTGGCCCCTGGCAGACTGTATGTGGAAGGGGCAACTCTTCAGTGTGCTTTATGGACCATGGACCAAATCCAGCTCTACATTTGCTTTTGTAAATTGTTATTGGAACACAGCCATCCCATTCCTTTTTGAATTGTCCATGGGTGCTTTCCTGCTACAACAGAAGTTGAGTTATTGCAACAGAGGTCGTGTGGGCCACAAGATCTAAAGTATTTACTCTGGCCCTTGATGGAAGAAACTTGTCCACCCTGCCCTAGAGCTGCACTTCCAATATGGTAGCCATTGGCCATATGTGGATATTTCAATTTAAATTCACTAAAATTAAATAAAATTAATATTTCAATTTTTCAACTCCAAAAATTACATTTTGAGTACTCAGTAGCCATGAGTCGCTGGTGGCTCTCCTATCAGCCCAGATACAGAACACTGCCATCTTCACAGGAAGTTCTGTTGGATGGTGCTGCTCTATAGGCTTCAGCTTCTGGATCAAACTAAGGGGATACTTAACCTGACCACATTCTGACTCAACCCCTTCCACATCCCACCCTCCTCAACAGGTTCCTCCCTCAATAAATCACATGTACCTGTTCTCCTATCTCAGGCTCTGTTTCTAGAGATCTCAACCTCAGACAGTTTTTTTTGTTTTGTTTTTGTTTTGTTTTTGAGATGGAGTCTTGCTCTGTCGCTCAGGCTGGAGTGCAGTGGCATGAACGTGGTTCACTGCAGCCTTGATCTACTGGGCTGGAGCAATCCTTCCACTTCAGCCTCCTGAGTAGCTGGGACTACAGGGTGTGTTACCACGGCCAGCTACTTTTTAAAAATTGTTTTGTAAAGATGGGGTCTCACTATGTTGTCAGGGCTGGTCTCCAACTCCTGGAGTGACCGCTCCCACCCTGGCCTCCAAAGTGTTGGAATTACAGGTGTGAACTACCATGCCCAGCCTCCAATGACTAAGATAGTTATGATATGCTTGTATTGTATACAAGGTTCATATCTTTGCCATTCTTGTGATGAGTGTGGGATACTAAGACACAGGGGAGTATGCCAGGTTCACCTCTAAACCTCCAGTCTCCACTACAGTGTCTGTCACAGAGCAGCATTCAGTAAATAGTACATAAATAAATAAATAAATAAATGGCCCCCTCACATGCTGTACCCCTGGTGTCCCGTCAACAGCCCAGAGCTCCTCTTGATCCATTCCCACTGCACGTTTCAGGTTCAATTTCTCAGCCATTCACCTTACCCGGAAGTCCAGCTGTGACAGCTAATAGATGAAACCATCCAATTTGCGAGTTCCCCTGAGTCTCTGCTGTAAAATCAGCCAGATCTCCAGGAAGCTCCACACCTAGGTCTCTGCACTCAGCCCTATGACCTCACCTCCGCAGACCCTGCACTTGAGCATTCCACCCTCAGTGCTTGTGAAAGGAGTCATGGGAGATACAAGACTGGTCTGCAGTGTCTGCATCTTCAGAAACCCGCTAACAGGGACAGTGTCTGTGATACTGGCTGACGCTCATTAAACCAAGGCTCTAGTAGCCCGTTCCTCTCATATTTCAGAACTAAAAGAACAATCTGGTTATCTTGACTTCTTCTTTCATCATAAGATGCTGCAAGTCAAATCTACAGCAGTCAGGGTTAAGAGAAAGCATTAAGTAATAACAAAGGCAGGAGTTTCTTCTCTGAGGTAAGCTTTGCTGGAAATTTGTGCTCCCTACTCAAGATGGCAACCCAGAACACTTTGGAGACAGCAGCTCAGAAATGGCCCTGAAGTGGGTCTTTCCTCAGACTTTAGGTGAAAACACTTTCCTCTGATCCTCTGGGGAAACAGCTCCCCTGAGGTTGTCTGGGGTTTCTACAGAGCTCTTCTAAAGCCCCTGGGCCTTGGGGCATGCTGTTTAATTTACTGGGTTATTGGCTGCCATATTGAAGACAAACGCATCCAAGAGAAAAACGGCTCAAGAAGAATAGACACCTCCATCACTTCAATCAGGGGGTCCTTAATGAACGTGCTTCATTAACAGAAAAAAGGGGTGTTGGGGTGCTTTGTCCTTACTCTACATCCCCCTCTCAGCTCTCCAAGACTTCTTCTGTCTTCCCAGCAAACCAAGCCTGGCAGAGAGATAAGCCATCACAGGAACACAGTTGGCCTCAGCAGCCTGATGCTCTCAAGGAATGTGTTGAATCACTACACTGGTAGTCGGAAGGCAGCTGCTAAGGTTCAGAGGAGAAACAGCAGGTTCTATCATTAAGTGAGAACCTGCCCACATGAAGAGTTGCCCTAGGCCCCTGAGTGTGACTAAAACAGCCCAGGAAGGCCACTGCAACTGCAATTCCATGCCTGTGCTGAGGCCCTTGTGTGTCTAGAGCCACTGTATTGTTAGATTACAAGGTGTACCACTCATGTGGAAAGCTATGTAAATGATGCTTCTTGGAGTGAGGCCAGGCCACAGCCCTGCAGGTGGGCACATGCTGTATCAGTCCATTCTCATGTTACTGATAAAGACATACCTGACAGTGGGTAATTTATAAAGGAAAGAGGTTTTGTTTTGTTTTGTTTTTTGTGTGTTTTTTTTTTTTTTTTTTTTTTGAGACGGAGCCTGGCTCTGTTGCCCAGGCTGGAGTGCAGTGATGCAATCTCGGCTCACTGCAAGCTCTGCCTCCTAGGTTCACGCCATTCTCCTGCCTCAGCCTCCCAAGTAGTTGGGACTACATGCGCCCACCACCATGCCCAGCTAATTTTTTGTATTTTTTAGTAGAGACAGGGTTTCACCATGTTAGCCAGGATGGTCTCAATCTCCTGACCTTGTGATCTGCCTGCCTCGGCCTCCCAAAGTGCTGGGATTACAGGCGTGAGCCACTGCGCCCAGCCAGGGAAAGAGGTTTAATGTACTCGCAGTTCCACACAGCTGGGGAGGCCTCACAATTATGTCAGAAGGCAAAGAGGAGCAAGTGACATCTTACATGGATGGCGACAGGCAAAGAGAGAGAGCTTGTGCAAAGGAACTCCTCTTTATAAAACCATCAGATCTCGTGAGACTTATTCACTATCACAGGAACGGTAAGGGAAAGACCTGCCCCCATGATTCAATTACCTCCCACTGGATCCCTCCCATGACATGTGGCAATTGTGGGAGCTACAATTCAAGATGAGATTTGGGTGGGGACACAGCCAAACCATATCACATGCCTTGATGACCATGCAGAACACTCATCTCTCTCTTTGCTCACCTATAACTGGGGCAGTCGGATTTCAGAATCATACACTTTATGTTCTCACCACATCCTATAAGCCAAGTTCATGGAGGCACACATTTATGTGGTGAATGTCCATCTCTATAAACGTACCCATAGATTCCTCACAGAGAAAAAGATATGAATGCTGGTTAAAGTAATAACTCCCTTATCTCTGGGGAGTATGGGAAGGTCCTGAAAGAGCCCCTAAGTTATGCTTGATTTACTGCAAAAAGTGTTTGCTGGTTGAAAGCAGACATATCCCTCTCTCAACTTCTCTCTCATGTTTGGAGAGACAACCCAGGCGCAGTTAACATGAGAACCTCTTTGCATTTGCATAGCACTCAAGCATCTGCAGCACAGAGCCAATCAGAGCCTTGCCTCAGCTCCTGGATGCAGGCAAGGCTTACCTGCCTCAGGTCTAAGTTATCCAGGCAAGGGGAAGCCAACGAGGGCAGTAAGAGCCTGCTCCAACTGTGGTCCCCTTATAAAGAGCTCTCCAAAAGGCCCCACCCTCCACCACTCTGCTTTACATCTCACTGGCTAACACTTAGTCACATGACCACACTCAGCTGCAAGAGGGCCATAGTCTTTTAGCGCTCACATCATTGCCAGAAAAAAATAATCCCATCTCAGGAAGAAGGTACAAACAGATATTGGTTAGCAGTCTCTTCCACTTGGCCCATTTCAGGTGATGAAGCACAGAAGGATTAAGAAACATGTCCAAGTAAACAGCAGAACCAGGACTTGAAATCCAGGTTTTCCCAACCAACCTCTAATACCCTGTCCACTACTTCCTTAACTGACCTTCTGCACCACTAAGGTTTCTGCACAAATCACTGCCAGATGCTATTAACAAGGCAGTATCCTCCCTCCCTCAAGCAGTCTCACACACATACATATACCCTCCTCCATCTCCCTGGGCTCATCAGGATCACCTCAGTTTCTAAAACAAATCTGTCACCTCCATCAATCATGAAAAACAATTGGTCAATCAGCTGCAGTAGAGGGGGCCTTTTCAAATCAGGGATTGGACTAAACTGGAATTGACCAGTGGATTCATTTCAACCATCACCTTGACAGTTACAGGCAGACACAGTCACAGACGCCAGGGTTGTTGAAAGACTCAGCATGCACAAGAAAAGTGCTTTTATTCTCTGCTGCTTGCGTTTCTGTCTTGGCTCTGCAGGGACAATAAAGCAGAGGTCATCTCCTAAGCTGCTCTGAGATCCCCAAGAATACTTACGCAAACATAAAGAAGAAGAGAAAAACCAATTTCCTTCCTATATTTTTAGGTTCTCAGGAAAACAACCATAGTGGAGAAAATATTCATCTCTGCCAGTGTGGCAAAGAATGACAAGAGCCAGGCAAATGCAATTGGATCTTATGTGTTCACAGTGAGAAAAGAACACAATTAAGAAACCCCAGCAATGCCTGAATTGTTGAGGAAGTGCATAGACCTCTATTTCTCTGGCGAAGCTCTCAAGAGAGGCCCCCTCCAAAAAAACTAAAGTCTACTTTATTCACTCACTTTTCAAATGGGTGAGTGAATAAAGTATCCTTTAGTTTCTTTCACACGTGTAAGTAAATGGCTCTTATAGCTGAATGGTGTCAGATTATAAAGGGTTCTATAAGCAAAAAGCATTTTGATAAAGGAAAGTGGATTTGGTATATATTATTGTGAGAGAAAAAGATAAATGCCTTTACAGATGGAAAGTCTAAAAGTGATGGTATTGAATGTGACAACAGACATATATTAAACTAGATCAAATAGGAATTAACAAACATGGCCAAACCCCTATTGCTTGTCAAAGTCAGATATAAGAAAATATAGGCATACCCTATTGATCTCAAATCTTCCACTTGGCTCATTTTCAGAATCAATGAACATTTGTTTAACTTCTACTGGCCAACAACTGTCGTAGATATTTTCTCAAATGTTTTCCATTTAGTGACTGTTTCAAATCTATGAGCTAGTCATATTTTGTTCCCATTTTACAGATGAGAAAGCTGAGGCTCAAAGAAATTAAGCAACAGTCATTAAGGGACAGAGGCAGGGGCAGGTCTGGAATCCATTCGCTGTGATTACAAGCCCAGTGAGGTATCTGTGCCTTGAGCAGTTGCCTTTTCTAGAACATTACTGATGATATTCAAGGCAGGTTGTATTGCTGAGCAGAGATACTGGAAGCTTCATCCAGGTTCAGAGTTTGGGTGTGCCACTCATTAGCTCTGTGACCATGGACAAGTGACTTCCTTCTCCAAGCTTCTCCCTCATCCTTAAAAAAGGGATAATATGGCCAGGCACGGTGGCTCATACCTGTAATCCCAGCACTTTGGGAGGCTGAGGTGGGTGGATCGCCTGAGGTCAGAAGTTCAAGATTAGCCTGGCCAAAATGGTAAAACCCCATCTTTACTAAAACTAAAAAAATTAGCTGGGCTTGGTGGTGTGTGCTTGCAATCTCAGCTACTCAGGAGGCTGAGGCATGAGAATTGCTTGAACCCGGGAGGTGGAGGTTGCAGTGAGCCAAGATGGTGCCACTGTACTCCAGCCTGCGCAACAGAGTGAGACTCCACCTCAAAAAAAAAAAAAAAAATAGACAATGGATGATACTATATCTTCAATTGCTATTAATAAGTAGAGAATGTAGGTAAAATGCCTGCCACATATTGTTTCTATTCTATTCAAATGACAAAAAGAAGCGTCTATTAAACATTCATTATGAAATCAAGATACTTGGAGAGATTCCTTTAAGGGCAATTATCTGCTCTGAATCCACATTGCCATTTGCATGCTTAGACCACGTAGCCCTTCATTCATTTAACAGAACCTCCCTGAGTACTTACTTGCTCAATGCTGGACCATGCTGGGTACTAAGGTACCAGAGCTTAGAAGACACTGTGGTCACTACCCTGAGGAATGTGCTGAGGGATGGTGCACAGAGCAGGTGTCGTAACTTTCCAGCCTGCATCTGGTGTTGATCACTGTGGCTCTCTGGATTCTTTCTGCCACTGGTTGCTGATTTCCTGTTTCCCTCTCAGAGCATCCCCTTCCATTCACTCATGAGTCCCAGAGCTCCTAGAAACTCCATTCTGTGCTGTCAGAACCAATCCTACTCATCACATTCCTTTCTTTGCTGCTGGGAGGCTACTGAAGACATTGATGCCTGTGGTGCCTCTGATAGCAGGCCAAATCAAGGGCCTGATGGTTGCCAAGGGTGAGTCCCTGCCTTTGTGTCACCTCCATCTTTGTGTCACATCACTCAGTGCAGATTTCCTGAACAGTGTGTCCTTCCGTTCATATGAGGTGCATGTGGTAGAATAATTAGAATGGATCTGGCAACACTCAGACCTAACGCTAAGGACCTCATAAAAGGCAAATTTCCCAGCATTCTCTTTCTCCATCATAACTTTCCAGGACTGACCAGTGCTCTACCGGTTAATAGCACTGGCAGCCTACATCATGTGTGAAGTCCTGTGCTCTGTACTGGGAACCCAGCAGATAAATATGACTAACAGACTGATATGATTTGGCTATGTCCCCAACCAAATCTCATCTTGAATTGTAGTTCCCACAGTACTCACATGTCATGGGAGGGACCCAGTGGGAGGTTAGTGAACCATGGAGGCAGTTACCCCCATGTTGCTGTTCTCACAGTAGTGAGTTCTCATGAAATCTGATGGTTTTATAAGGGGCTTTTCCCCCACTTGCCCTACACTTCTCCTTGCTGCCACCATGTAAAGAAGGACATGTTTGCTTCCCCTTCCATGCTTGTAAGTTTCCTGAGGCCTCCTCAGTCCTGCAGAACTGTGAGTCAATTCAACCTCTTTTCTTTATAAATTACCTAGTCTCGGGTATGTCTTTATTAGCAACATGAGAACAGACTAATACACACACCTTCAGTCTTGTGTGGCTTACAGCCTATCAAGGACAGCATCAAGTATCACAGAATTGAGTGATAGTAAAAAGAAAAAGGTAGATGATCTTGCAATCATCAGGTGCAAATTCATGGCAGCAGGCAGCTAAGGAGTGGGAGGCTGGAGGTCAAGGAGAAGCCCACAGATGTGTCTGATCTTCACAGGCCGGTCTAGTTGTGGAATTCTCCCTGACAGCGTATTAAGATGCACCTGCATTCTACCTTTGAGAGTGAATATTTTTCTCATAAAATTATTTTGAACTATTTAAAAAATAGTTTCATTTTCAACATCACTTGGTTTCCAAGAACTTAATAATTTATCACTGTCTGTGGTTTCTCTAATCACTTTGCTCCTTTGGGAATTCTTGATCTGCAAGGAAAACTAACCCATAGTTTATCGTTAAGTGTAATGAATTTTTTTGAACAGTAAATTTGACAATATCTATAAAGGCATGTAGACACATATGTCATAGATAACAAATTCTTGTTAGCTTCAATTATTCAGTTTTCTTTTTACATTTTCGAGTCAACATATTGCTTTTCCAGGCCTTAAAATATTTCCGTAAGTCCTGAAATCTCCTGACCACAAAGTAAAATAAGGAAAAAGGGCCCAGAAAGGGAGCAGGACAGGACAGGCGAGGCTGGAGAAGCTCTTGCAGGGCTTCAAATGGCAGGAAAGGTAGTGACAACACTCCCAGGACGTTAGAGGCCATAGAAACTATGTAAACTGAGGGAGAAATTGGCTAGGTTTGGTGCTGGGATGCTCACCATTGCTGTCCCATAGAGAATGAACAGCAGCAAGGACATGAAGTCTGTAATTAGCACACAGGAGGAGAAGGCTGGTAGAAAGGTCCAAGAATGAAGAAGGCTCTCCCTAGCACAGTGCATGCAAGGATGAATCAAAAAAAAAAACACTGTCCCAGACAGGCAGACAGGCAGGCAACTTAGGGAGGACCTCTCAAAAAGCTGCAGTGGAACAAGGAAGTAGCAACTGGCCACAAATGAGAACATCCCACACCAGACATCCAGGGCCACTCTCCCGCTAGAATCCACTCATTGAGGGCATGAAACTATTTAAGCGGAGGGTTACTACAGAGAGGGGTAGGGACAAGCGAAAGAGTATCTCTTTGCAGACTGCACTACGTCCAACACATCCAGACAATACCAGCTTTGCTGGATGGCTATTTTTCCTGTGTACCTATCATGTTCTGGGCACCTCGAATGACTCTCTACATATCTGTTCATTAAAGCCTCACAGGAGCCCACTGAGATGGGTACAGTTATTCCAAATGTATAGATAAGGAATTAGCCCAGAGAAGTTTAGTAACTTGCTCAAGTTCACATAGCTGGTAAGTAGTGAGATGAGAGTTTAAATCTGGAAGGTCATACTCTCCTTGGAATATCCTGTGGCTTCCCAAAGCCCAC
Source organism: Hylobates moloch (assembly GCF_009828535.3). Lineage (NCBI taxonomy): Eukaryota > Metazoa > Chordata > Mammalia > Primates > Hylobatidae > Hylobates > Hylobates moloch. The sequence goes on along the minus strand of NW_026652296.1, from coordinate 18,083,972 downwards.
TGACATCAGGGCAAGAATATCACTACTACTGGCATTGAAGATAAATTTATAGATTATATCTTATTGCATTAATGTTATATGCATTTAAATTCACTTTCCCATTTAGTCATCATGAGACCCTCTTCAGCATGACAATTCAACGGATCCAATCATATCATGGTGTATTTGATCCTAACAGCAATGAGACATGTAATAACCCTTCCACCCTGAAAAGGTCCATTTCGATGGACCAAAAATGGAAAGGTATAGAAGTAGCAAAATTAAATCACATTTAAAAATACATCATCATCTACTGGAAAAGAAAAAAATAGTAATAATCTGCCTCAGAAATTTGCCAGATCTCGGCTGGGTGCAGTGGCTCACGCCTGTAATCCCAGCATGTTGGGAGGCCAAGGCAGGTGGATCACTTGAGTTCAGGAGTTGGAGACCAGCCTGGCCAAACATGGTGAAACCTCGTCTCTATTAAAAATACAAAAACTAGCCAGGCATGGAAGTGCACCCCTGTAGTCTCAGCTACTTGGGAGGCTGAGGCAGGAGAATCACTTGAAACTGGGAGGCAGAGATTGCAGTGAGCCGAGATTGCACCACTGCACTCCAGCCTGAGTGACAGAGCAAGACTCCATCTTTTTAAGAAAAAAAGAAAAAAAGAAATTTACCAGATCTCATATTTATACCTTGGTAAGGGGTATAAAATAAAACATGAGACTTCAATGAATAGTGGCAACAAAGACTCCTCAGGCCATGTCTGTGAATGGGAGAGTGAAACTGGAGAAAAAAGAAACAGCTCTAAAAGATAAGGAGGGAACATGCACAGTAGTATGGCTGATGGGGTGTGAAGGCTAAGGATGGTGAGGGAAGGATTCCAAATGACTCTCAGTTTTCTGATCTGGGCAAACAGGATGGTGTTTACCAAATTGGAGTAGCTATTTACCAAACAGGAGTAGACCATTTTTAGCATCAACCTATAATGTTGAGGTAGGTAGAAAACAGGTAGGAAAAGTAGTTAGGCATAAGGACTTGAAATTCAGAAGTGGGGATACATTCATGTCTTGTTGAAGTCATGGAACAGGTAAGACATCTAGGAAGAGCTTGTGTAATGAAGAGAGAATTGGGCAGAGGACACAGCCCTAAGAAATACCATCAAGTGCAGAAATCAGAGATGAGAAACGGTGGACATACGATCCTTGAAGCAAGTTCTCAATGCACATGAGCTGGATAGAGCTTGTATTTTAAAAATCAAGCTGACATGCAGCCCATGGGGAGGTAAAAGTGGAAAATCTCCCTACTGACCCTGGTAGGATGGGATTGTTCTTAGGTATGGAGGCATGGCCTTTTCTTCCTTAAGAAGAAGAAAAGCTGAGGCAAGATAGGAAAGCCCTAAGGAAAATAGAGGGATGGATGTGGGAGAGAAAATGTCAGGTGCTAAAAATTCAGAGCCTGCCTAAGCCAAGCCTAAAGGAAAGATAAGAGCCTGCAAATATATGACATGTGTTAATGCCAGTAAGGGAGAGAATGGATTCTGCTCCAAATAGGGGGTTGAGACTTGTAAGTAGTGATAAGAAATAAAAGCCATTGATTATCAGCTCCAAACACCAAACCACTTGTTTGCAAAGTTATTGTCTCAGGAAAACAGAGAAGAATAAAGGCAGAATGTCAACTCATAATAGCTATAGATGGGCATGTCCAAATAAAAAAAGCTGCTCATCCACCGTTGAAGGCAGGGTGTAAATTGACCCAATTTTTGAAGAACTGTCTCAAAGTCTTGAAAATACTCACTGACCCAGCAAGGACGGTTCCAGGAATTTATTCTAGGAAAAATATTACATATGTGCACATATATTAGTATCTTTCAGGATGCTGATTACAGTTTTTAAAAATTAGGAAAAACTTACATGTCTGGAAATCAAAGTTAGGATGAAATCAATTATACATGCATATAACAGTATATTAAGACTGTAATCAAAACAATGCCTCCACTCTCACTCCCTTTTCACCTATCATATGACACTCTGGCTTTTGCCTGCTTATATTTTTAATATCTGTTAATGCCAAGTCACCCATCACTCCAACACTGACAAATCCAAGTGATACGGTTTGGCTGTGTCCCCACCCAAATATCATCTTGAATTGTAGTTCCCATAATCCCCATGTGTCGAGGGTGGGACCAGGTGGAGGTAATTGAATCACGGGAGTGGTTGCCCCCATCCTGTTCTTGTGATGGTGAGTGATTTCTCATAAGATCTGATGTTTTTATAAGGGGATTGTCCCCCTTTGCTCCGCACTTCTACTTCCTGCCACCATGTGAAAAAGGATGTATTTACTTCCAGTTCCACCATTATTGTAGGTTTCCTGAGGCCTCCTAAGCCCTGTGGAACAGGGAGTCAATTAAACCTCCTTCCTTTATAAATTACCCACTCTCTGGCAGTTCTTTATAGTAGTGTGAGGACGGATTAATACACCAAGGGGACCTTTTGGAGCACATCTTTCTCAATCCTTCAGAGTTGGCAACTTTCTCCATCCTCAGTTTTGCTGTTGACCTGAGGGCATCACATCTTCCTCGTTTTCCTCCTGCTTTTAGTTGTTCGTTCATGGTCTTCTTTTCAGGCTCTGTCTTCACAACCCAACCTTATGGTGGTGGCATTCCCTGGGGTTGGCCTCTCTTGTCTCTCCACATGTTTTATCTAGGTTGATGGCATTTATTAGCATGGCTTTGTGGGGGGAAAAAAATCTGTGCTTCAATGAAAAACTGCATTGTCTATAGCACATGCTTCCTTGTTATCAGATTCTGATTCTATGGGAGCTGTTTCCCAACTCTGGAAATTGTAGATAACTGATAGTAATGCAGAATAATTCTTGTCCATAGACATGCAAATGGTTCCATGATCAGGAAGAGGGACAACCTTGCTCCCTCAAGGAAAAAAAGCTAGTTTTGCTTCCATTTGCATATTCCTGAACTACACAGATCTCTTACCTTTGAATTTTCCTCTGTACTGGCTGTAACACCTCACCAGTTTCTTCATTAATGAATTAAATGCAATCATGTTCATTTTTACCTCTCTGTGAGGTTTACCTTTTTTTTTTTTTACCTTTTCTTGAGTACGAAAAGGTACCTTGGTTTTACCCTTCCTTGAAAATTATCTTGTAACAGTTTTAGGTTATATCTAGAGCCAAAGAACCCAAATATACGTCTCTATCACTGACCACTCCCTACCTGACTGACTTGTACGTATATCTAACTGATTCTTCTTATTGGAAGTAATGTTCTCTAAAGTTGCATTGAATCACTGAATATTGAACTCATGGCTCCTAGGAGAAATACAAAGAAGTTTCTGCGAGCCTCTGCTCACAATGCTTTTGTCAACTAATTAATATAGAACCTTGTTTATGTACGTAATCTTGGTCTATGTGTTTCTGTTTAAAGACAGCTTACTTAACATTTTGTCAATTCATTAACACTGAACTGACAGCCAGCAGCCCTGTAACTCAGGCCTGAACAAAGCTCATTTAATATACCTATTTTCTCTGCAAAGCACATCACAGCCTTCTTGTGCTTAGTATCGGACGATACTTCAGCACTACACTTGGAGGCCACTTAAAGCAGCAAAATCACCAACAGCACAAAAATGTGAAAAACATAACACTAAATAAACCATGAAAAGGACACTTGTTTACAGTAGGGGAGCTGAAACAAGAAGGCAGAGTGCCACCTCTGACCTCAGCTAGGAATATGTGCATTGGGCAACCCAAAGTTTTCACTGTTCCGTGCAGGTCTGTGAATGACTGGGAAAGAACCGAGGGTACTGATGTTGGTGTTACACATAAATTTTAGTGAGTAGATAAATTTGCAAATATGAAATCTGCAAATAATGAAAACTGTATTTCTGTATCTATATTAAATATAATGTATGTCTCCCACATTAGTATTCAGGATCCATAAAAACTAAGACCATATCTATTCAATTCTATTATATATTATTCAATTTAATATTTGCATTTATTGAAGTAAAAAGATACCTGAGTACATAGAAAAATACTCATTATACATTCTTTTAAAATGTGTTACTCAACATTTACATATTAGCTCAGTTTTGTCCAGGGAGATATATCTGTTTCTGTTAAGAAAAGTAAACCCTTTAGTTTAATTAGATCCCATTTGTCAACTTTGGCTTTTGTTGCCATTGCTTTTGGTGTTTTAGACATGAAGTTCTTGCCCACGCCTATGTCCTGAATGGTATTGCCTAGGTTTTCTTGTAGGGTTTTAATGGTTTTAGGTCTAACATGTAAGTCTTTAATCCATCTTGAATTAATTTTTGTATAAGGTGTAAGGAAGGGATCCAGTTTCAGCTTTCTACATATGGCTGGCCAGTTTTCCCAGCACCATTTATTAAATAGGGAATCCTTTCCCCATTGCTTGTTTTTGTCAGGTTTGTCAAAGATCAGATAGTTGTAGATATGCGGCATTATTTCTGAGGGCTCTGTTCTGTCCCATTGATCTATGTCTCTGTTGTGGTACCAGTACCATGCTGTTTTGGTTACTGTAGCCTTGTGGTATAGTTTGAAGTCAGGTAGCGTGATGCCTCAAGCTTTGTTCTTTTGGCTTAGGATTGACTTGGCGATGCTGGCTCTTTTTTGGTTCCATATGAACTTTAAAGTAGTTTTTTCCAATTCTGTGAATAAAGTCATTGGTAGCTTGATGGGGATGGCACTGAATCTATAAATTACCTTGGGCAGTATGGCCATTTTCACGATATTGATTGAATATCAAAGAATTCTAACTTGCAAAAAAACATCTGGGTCAGCACCTCCAGCCTGCTCATATGACAGTTTTAATAGCTCATCCCCACAGGGCCTGGTGCTCTCCTGGATAATATCTTTTATCTAATGTCTTTGGAATATGTGGCCAGAATTAAATGTCATGCTTTTGGGACATTTTGTGTGACATATTACAGGCATCCCATTGCACACTCAGTCTGAACCCTAAACTCCCATAATACAGAATAGTGTTACCTTGATAGCCATACCTAATTAAGAATGTACACTCATCCACTCTTCAAACTACTAGATGCACCAGCCAGACACAGAGGTCTGTCCTCAGAGAGTTAGAGTCAAATATATTCAAGACATTGGGATGGTCTTTCCCAGCCTGTGGAAGGCCTTTAGATGTCTAAGCTGCCATGGCTTTGGTCAAATGCTTTGGAGTGGGTGTGGGGAAAGTCAAATCCATGTACCAACTATAAAAGGCAATTAAGGGTTATGTTATTGACTTCTTCCTTCTAAGGGATATTCCTCTGGGCTCAATTTTATTGTGTTTAGTTCATATACAGTCCTATATAAAATAGTCTGGGTCAAGTTTAAATGGATTTGCTGCTTAACCTTCAAATAAAAAAATTCAATTAATCAGAGCTCTTGCCTCCTCCATCCCATCACCACCATCTTCCCCCATGCTGTCTGGTTAATCCAAGATTCACAGCACATAGAAACTTTCTTTAGTGGGCAGACGGCAGGAGTCAGATGAGTCTGGGGTCAGGAGATGCTATTTCACAGCTATTATGAGATTTGAGATTTGGGGAAAATTACTTTACTCCTCAGAGCCTCAGTGTCCCTATGTAAAATGACAGTGACCATCTAAATTAAGTCACAGGGTAACTGTGAGGATCAATAGAAATCGTGCTTATAAAAGGTTCTAGGAAGATAGTACTGTAAAGGCTATGCAAGAGCAGGTGGTGCTGGCCACGTGGAAGGGGCAGGAGCTTTCCTCCCAAAATAAGTTTCCCTGACAGGGTGTCTGCTCCACCATTACATCTACAAGTTCAGAAGATTTGTAAATATGGCACCCACTCTGATAGGTTCTCTTACAGCTGTGAAGCTTCTTTGTGTCAGGCTCTAAGCTTCCATCCCTTCTCCCTCCCAAGAAACTCCCATACTCTCCCTCCCCAGTCCATCATTGTTTGGGGTATTGTAAGCTTATTCCAGCAACGGTGCTGGAATAATAGTTTAAATACTGAAAAACAAAGGTGAAACCTCACCTTATACCAAAGACCAAAACAAACCCTCTATTAGTTAATGAGCTAAATATAAGACATGAAACCATTAAAAATGCCAACTTGATACCAGTTGTTATCACTGAGTGATGGTTTGTTGGATTCTTTTCATTGTTGTGTGTGTATTTTTATGATTTTCCAACTTTTCTCCACTGCACACATTTGTCTTCACAACATTCATTCATACATGCAACACCTATTTATTGCATCCCTCCAGGTGTCATCCATGATTCCAGGCACTGGTGACCAGAACAGACAAGGTAACGATCCCTGGGGAGTATATAGTCTAATGGAAAGGGCAAGTAATAAACAAATACACACACGGATAAGGAGATGACTATGAATTAGGATAAGTTTGGTAAACAGTGTTTTTTTTTTTTTTTCTTTTTGAGACAGAGTCTCACTCTGTCACCCAGGCTGGAGGGCAGTGGCATGATGTCAGCTCACTGCAACCTCTGCCTCCCGGGTTCAAGTGATTCTCCTGCCTCAGCCTCCCGAGTAGCTGGGACTACAGATGCATGCCACCACGCCCGGCTAATTTTTGCATTTTTAGTAAAGATGGGGTTTCGCCATATTGGCCAGGCTGGTCTAGAACTCCTGACCTTGTGATCCGCCTGCCTCAGCCTCCCAAAGTGCTGGTATTACAGGTGTGAGCCACCGCACCCAGCCGTAAACAGTGTTTTAAATGGTTAAAATGGAGAGTGAGGAGACAGAAGCTAGATCAACAAGGTCCTTTGTGAAGTGACTTTTAAAGGGACATGTAAACGGCAATGATGAGTTAACTAGTTCACACAAAACTTTTCTGTAAAATATTTATTTTATGCTGTAGAGTGACCAGTGAGACTAAATGGCATATGGAGCATGATTACATGAGAATGAGGTCAGTGACTAAAAGGGAATAGACACAAGCAAAAAATATATATTTAATTGGAATATGAGATACATTTCCTATTTTCAAAAGGTTACTTTCAAATTTCAAAAATGTGCTACCTTTCTTTTTCAAGTATAAAGATGGAGAAGATAAAGAAGTAAAATGGCAGCCACCACCAGAGTAGTTATAGTGGCTCCATCCATTTTCCGCCCTAAGCCCAGGTGGCAAAAGGGTTGGTTGGAAAAGTTACAAGCTTCTAATGATTAAGAAGCCCCATCAAGGAAAATCTACATGGCCATGGTGGGTAGATGACCACTTTCTGGTGGATTCTCATCGACCCTCGAGACCCCCTAACTCCCACCCTCACCTCCTGCTAAGCCTCATCTCAAGAATCTCAGGATGACTTGTGACTCAAGCCAATAGTGGGTGGGATTTAGAAACAAATGGCACTCTGGTTTTCCTCATTTCTGGCAGGCAGAGTCTTTTTCTCTGCACCAAGCCAGGTTTGGGCTCACTGCTTGGGATAACTCTCCCATTCTTCTCACTGTAGGCAGACCTCTGCATTCCCGAATGGCCAGCAATGGACAGGGTGCCCTTGGCTTCCTCTGGCTCAGGCATCATTTTGGCTGAGGCTGCATACCAAGCTCTTGATAGAGAGAGCTTTGTGAACACAGCAAAGGGTTAGCCCCTCGGACTCATGGCAATGAGGATTTTGGGGGTTTAATGGTGAGGAAGGCCTAGGGCCTAGGTGATGAGAGAGAAAGTGAAAAAAAAATAGCATATTGTCCTCTTAATATGTTGTACCAGTTAACTCACCTGCAGAAGAAATGCCTGTAAGAGCCTACTTTGTTCCTTGCCAAAACTGGTTACTACCAGTTTGAAACATATATGTAGGTAATATATTGATAATGAGAGAGAAAGTGAGCCTCTAGGTGTTAAAGTACCAGAAGCTCCAATTTACTAAGCACCTACTAAGTTCTAAGCGTTATACTTAGAGTTCTGTTGTCAGCTGGGTCCAGAGCAGGACTCTAATCAGACTCCGTAGGCCCCAACCTCAGTTACTTTCTAAACTGTGTGACTTGGAGCAAAACACTAAATCTCTCTGGCCTTGGTAGTGATGGTCATGATAGAACCTACCTCATGGGGTTAGAAGTTTGCAGGCAAATTCAGTGGAGTAAGCCTCGCAGAGCATTATTAGCCATCATTAATATTAATGGCCTGTATTTCTATCCAGTGAGGTAAGCAGCATTATACTAATTAACAGAGGGGGAAACTGATTCACAGAGGTCACGCAATTGACCAAGGCTGTCCAGCATCCTAAGGAGTGAATCTAGCATTAAAACTCTGATGGGTCTGAAAGCAAACCCCCTATTTAACTGTCCCTTACTCTATTTGAACACTGAGCTTGAAATTTGGTTTACATCTCAGGGCTTAGCAAATTTGGGACTGTTTCTGTACTGTCCAAAAATGTCAGTGATTCACTAACTAATAAAAATCCCCTCATATAGAGTGTTTTACAGTTTATAACAATCATTCACATTCACATTTGACTCCAATGGGTACAACAATTTCTAAATTATATAAATTTTTGTGACCCACAGTCTCAATACCTGAATATATACATATATATGTGTGTGTTTGTGTGTGTGTATGTGTGCGTGTATTTATATATATATACATGAATATACAATACATATATATGGCATGTCTGTCTCTGTACCGATACCCAAGTGCAGATAGGTTAAAATACATATTTTAAGAAGGGTTGTTTCCATTCAAAGGAACGCTTTGATCTCAGAATTAGCCACCCTCCCCCAACCCCACTTAATGTTCAGCTCAGTGCAAAAGATGTACAAACAGGGGCCTGGAAATAGAGTCTAGAGAAAGTTGAACTGCTCTAGGAAATTGAATGAGAAGACTTTGCTGCACCATGGGCAATTTGGGAGGGAGGAAACAGAAAGAGGTGAAAATTTCTTGCCTGTTGAAAGGACTTTTAAGTTCTGAGGAAGGATGAGTTCTATGCTAGGCAGGACAGCAATGCGACCCCTTGTCTGAGTCCCACCAAACACTAAGAGAAGTTTGCTGCTGCAGGAAACAGCCTTTGTTATGAGGCTTCGGGAGAGTGGTGTGGAAGGGCCCAGGTCCACATTTGGTTCAGTTAGGGGAGCCAGAAGAAGTTGACTGATGTTCTAGAATCCAGGGCAGGCAGTGAACAGGGGCTCATGTGCTCTTTTTGGAATCTCCATGTGCAGAATTTGAAATAGGGAGTTCTGGTCAATACTTCATAGCTTTCACTGGTAAACTGGCCTCAGCTGATATGCGGTCTGTGTATTTATATTTCACAAAATTGAGACAGTAATTACTTACATTTGTGGTTTTGTAGGCTCTTTTATTTAAAACTTCCTATAGCATGAACATTAACCCATGCCATTAGATAGATATGCCACGAAAACAGTTTGTAACAATACTAGCATAGAATTCCACTGTGTGTATGCTCCAAAATTTACTTAACTACTCTCCAGTTGTTGGTGCATTTAAGTGATTTCCAAGTCTTTGTCCTTATAAATAACACAGTGATGATCTCTATGTCTGAAACTCTCTTTTGAGCAGCTCTGATTATTTTGCTAGAAAAAAATTAGCAAATTGTCCTCTTAATATGCTGTACCAGTTAACTCACCTGCAGAAATGCCTGTAAGAACGTGCTTTGTTATTCCTTACCAATACTGCTTATTAGCAATTTAAAAAATATATAGGTAGGTAATATGATGGATAAAATGCATTTATTTGATCATCTGTAACACTGGACATTTTTAATACGCTTTTTGCCATGCATATTTTGTTTAGCAATTACCTCTTTATGCCTTTAGCCTTTTTTTCTATCGATGTGATTACATTTTAATGTTAGAGCTCTTTATGTGTAAAGATATTTTATCTCCCTTTTCTCAGTTTCATCACATATTTTCCCACACCAGTTTACTAACCTGCTTTTTGATTTTAGTTAACATGGCATAGAATATTTTTCTTTTTCTTGTCTTTCTACGTAGTAAAATGTGTAAACCATGACCTCAATGGTGTATTTCCTTGCTTTTAATGAACTGAGAGTCTCTCCCAATAAAAGAATGATATTTTCTTTATTTTTTTCTAGTTTTGCCTTTTAAGTTTTTAAACTACCAATAATTTAATTAGCACATGGTAATATATGCAATAAATTCTATTTTTTACAAAGTATCTTACCATGTACAATTTATTAATCGTGTGCTATTTGATAAGCAATTTTCAATTTATATAAATTTTTTTATTTTTGTAAAGATGTGGTCTTGCTATGTTGCCCAGGCTGGTCTTGAACTCTTGCGCTCAAGTGATCCTTCTGCCCTGGCCTCCCAAAGTGTCATATAAATTTTAAAAGTCACCAATGGAACAGAACAGAGCCCTCAGAAATAATGCCACATATCTACAACCATCTGATCTTTGACAAACCTGACAAAAACAAGAAATGGGGAAAGGATTCCCGATTTAATAAATGGTTTTGGGAAAACTGTTTAGCCATATGTAGAAAGCTGAAACTGGATCCCTTCCTTACACCTTATACAAAAATTAATTCAAAATGGATTAAAGACTTAAATGTTAGACCTAAAACCATAAAAACCCTAGAAGAAAACCTAGGCAATATCATTCAGGACATAGGCATGGGCAAGGACTTCATGTCTAAAACACCAAAAGTAATGGCAACAAAAGCCAAAATTGACAAATGGGATATAATTAAACTAAAGAGCTTATGCACAGCAAAAGAAACTACCATCAGAGTGAACAGGCAACCTACAGAATGGGAGACAATTTTTGCAATCTACTCATCTGACAAAGGGCTAATATCCAGAATCTACAATGAACTCAAACAAATTTACAAGAAAAAAAAACCCATCAACAAGTGGGCGAAGGATATGAACAGACATTTCTCAAAAGAAGACATTTATGCAGCCAAAAGACACATGAAAAAATGCTCATCATCACTGGCCATCAGAGAAATGCAAATCAAAATCACAATGAGATACCATCTCACACCAGTTAGAATGGCCATCATTAAAAAGTCAGGAAACAACAGGTGCTGGAGAGGATGTGGAGAAATAGGAACACTTTTACACTGTTGGTGGGACTGTAAACTAGTTCAACCACTGTGGAAGACAGTGTGGCGATTCCTCAGGGATCTAGAACTAGAAATACCATTTGACCCAGCCATCCCATTACTGGGTATATACCCAAAGGATTATAAAACATGCTGCTATAAAGACACATGCACACGTATGTTTATTGTGGCACTATTCACCATAGCAAAGACTTGGAACCAACCCAAATGTCCAACAATGATAGACTGGATTAAGAAAATGTGGCACATATACACCATGGAATACTATGCAGCCATAAAAAATGATGAGTTCATGTCCTTTGTAGGGACATGGATGAAGCTGGAAACCATCATTCTCAGCAAACTATCGCAAGGACAAAAAACCAAACACCGCATGTTCTCACTCATAGGTGGGAATTGAACAATAAGAACACTTGGACACAGGAAGGGGAACATCACACACCAGGGCCTGTTGTGGGGTGGGAGGAGCGGGGAGGGATAGCATTAGGAGATATACCTACTGTTAAATGACGGGTTAATGGGTGCAGCACACCAACATGGCACATGTATACCTATGTAACAAACCTGCATGTTGTGCACATGTACACTAAAACTTAAAGTATAATAAAAAAAATAAAAAATAAAGGCTGAAACAAAGAAGAAAAAATAAAATAAAATTAGTTATGTAACATCTCATCATAAGTTGTTTATAAGACCAATCACACAGGATCTGCTATGAAAATTCCATACTTGTAAAGTGCTACGCAGAGCCTGACACGTGGTTGGCACTCTATATGTATGAGTTTCTTTTAAATTTATTTGGGATATTTGAATGCCTATTTATTTTGTGAAAGGGTTTATATTGCAAAAATTAAAAAAAATATACTTTCATTCATGCATAAAAAAACTTTAAAGTCAGTTTTGCTATATACTGCATTCATTTCTGGGCTTTAATTATTATAGTTTTTACAAATGTTGACATTTCACAGAGAAATCCTCCAATCACTTTTTCTAAGTGCTCTTGACTTCCTTCTCCTGTATTTTCTTTCAGATCAACTTTTAAGTCACTGTAAGTTTCAAAATGAATCCCATTAAGATTTTGATTAGAACTGTATTAAACCCATCAATTAATTTGGGGAGGATTGCTATCTTCACAATATTAAATTTGCTAATCCAACAACATGACATACGGCCATTTGTTCAGGTCTTGTTTTCTCATCCTCACTAAAATTTTGTAGGTGTTTGTATTTTCATATACATGCTGCACAATTCTTAGTTTACAATTAAGTATTTATAGTGTAATTACATTTGAGAATAGGATACATTTTATTATATTTTTATAATGGTTATTACTGGCACATGGCTATTGATTTTTGTTTATGTGCTTTGTGTCTGACCATAGCATTGAAATCTTTTAGTAGTTCCAATAGCTTTTTTTTTTTCAGTTAAGTTTATTCTCTTAGGCATTGAGGCTATAAGAACATTTTCTTCTGGAAATAAGAAGGTGCCTTTCCATTTCTAGCTTACTAAGAATTCTGATCAGTAATGAAGGCTGAATTCTTTCAAATTACTTTTTAGCCTCTCTTGAGAGGATCAGATGATTTTTATTTTTTTTGGCCTACTAATATGAGGCATTACATCAATAGTTTTTCTAATATTCAACATTTTTCATCAGTGTATTCCTGGAAAACACCCAACTGGGCCATGGTGCATTATGCGTTGATAATCATTCTGGATTTCAGGAGCTAGAGCTTTGTAGCTGTGCAATTAAGGGTTCAATTTTCATCTGGGCTATCTGAGCAAGTGTGTGGCCTTGGGCAAGTCACCTACCTCCCAGACAGTGAGTGGAGGAATTATACCTACCTCACAAGCTTGCTGCAAGAATTACAAGTAAAATATTCAAAACAAGCTCAACACTATAGGCCTTGCATATAGCAGATACTCCTCAAATTGGCAGCCACTGTTTTCATCACTACAATCAAACATTTTCTTTACATTGTCATCCCAAGTGTGACAGAGCTGTAAGAGTGATTGAACTCTAATTTTAATATATTTGGGGTGCTATTTTTTAAAAATCCAGAGAGCTTGATAAACAAACACTGTTAGCTTTTACTATCTTTAATGCTTCTCTGTGACTCACTTTTTCTTCAAATTTCAACCCTCAAATTTAGAAGAAGTTGAGGGATTACTTGTTGATTTACTATTGTAACTGAATACAGATTTAGTTGCTTGCTGCTTGCGGAGTTCAATTAACAAGAGCAAGATCCGGTAGAAAGAAAAGTGACTTTATTCCAGAGCTAGCTGAAGGGCAGTAGTGCAGTCTCCTGCTTCAGGGTGCCACTTTGCTTCCAGGCAGAAAGCAGAGGCTTTTAAAGGAAGGCTTGGAGTGAAGGGCACACAGGGGAGAGGGCGAGGAAGTGCAGGGTCTATGTGACTTTTCAGATTTCTTATCTATCCGGAGGTCTCACTAGTTCCATCATGGGCAGAGCGAGGTTGTAAATGGTGGCAATCTCCTACTGGAAGAGAATTCTGGATGTGCCTGGTTTGCTTCAAGGTTCAGTCTCTGGAACTTCTAAGTAACACACAGTTAGACAGCCTTGCTGTGTTGGAAGTGTCTGGTGGAGAGAAGGTAAAGATTATACTTTCATTCCTAAAGATCTAAGTAGGTGGTGGGTGGAAAGAAAAAAGTTTAAACAATTCATTTTTTCCCTTTTAAAAATGGGGTGCTCAGTTACACTATTGCACTTCATCTTCTAGGAGGCCCTGACTCCCTAAGGAGCATGAAGTGGCAGAAAAATCTAAAAGTGCAACTGGATGTCTAATAGGGCTTTTTATGTTGCTTTGGAATTTTATCTAAGACTACAAAACCAATAAGCATACAAAATAAACACTGCCACCTTCTACAGAGAAGACCTGAGGGACTTCCAGCTATTTCTTCCAGAGAACAGTAAGAGGTTCCCAAGCGGACTCTCACTCTTCCCTCCCAGCACTACAGTCAGCTCATACAATAATGAGACTTCATGGGTTAGGGGAAGAGAGTCTCTGAGATTATGAATTGTAGGTTTAAAGAGAGAGAGAGCTTTATGTTTTCTTTGCCTCTTTCTTAAGCCAAGGGAGAGGGACTCCAATGGTGCCAAGAGTAGACATCACGTGACAGTGGGAGGGGAGAGAGGGTCTGCAAGAAGAGGGGAAGAACATCTTATGCCCTCACATGTGCTTGTCCATCTGCGGATAATTCTTTCTTTTTTTTTTAAGGCAGAGTCTCGCCCTGTCACCCAGGCTGGAGTGCAGTGGTGCAATCTCGGCTCACTGCAAGCTCTGCCTCCCGGGTTCACACCATTCTCCCGCCTCAGCCTCCCGAGTAGCTGGGACTACAGGTGCCCGCCACCATGCCCAGCTAATTTTTTTTTTTTTTTTGTATTTTTAGTAGAGACAGGGTTTCACTGTGTTAGCCAGGATGGTCTCGATCTCCTGATCTCGTGATGTGCCCGCCTCGGCCTCCCAAAGTGCTGGGATTACAGGCGTGAGCCACCGCACCAGGCCCAGATAATTCTTATGGCATCTCAGAGGCTCCATAAACGAGTATGAACAGAGCAGGTTTTCTCCCTTCTTTAGCTTTCATCTCTCTTCCGTGGTCCTACACCCCAGAGGAAGAAGAGAGTGCAGCAGCAGGAAAACAAGTTCAGTAGGTGATGCAGGAACTGCCAGAACCCCTTCTCCACATCTTTTTGAGGAAGTGCTGGTCATAATCTGTCTTCTGTGACTGCCTTCAGTCTAGGTTCACCTGCACTGCACGAGCAACTATGTCCCTTCGAGCATGGTGTGGCATGCATGGAAGTCCCCTCCTTCCCTAGATCCTCATGGTCTTGAAAATTTCTCCATTGGTCTTTAGAATCCATTAACTCTATGGCTTTGATTCAGGGTGGGATAGTGATTCCATTTTCATTTCTATTGGCTACTGTTTCCATGTTCCCCGAAGATTTATGGATCATCTCACCAGAATTACAGTAGAGCAGAGATGGAGGTTAGATGTCTGTGTTCATACTACCCTCCGGCCCAGAAGGATGTCCCATTTTACTTCTAATTCAGGACCCTAAGAGTTAGGCCAAGTTATATTCCTCCCATTTTATAGATGGTGCCGCCAAGGCATAGAGAAATGAAGAAGAAAAACTCGTAAGACTAGTTAAGTGACGCTGTTCTATTTTCTAGACCATCAATTACCTCTTTTTATAACTCTCTGCCTCCACTCTGTCCCAGAACTGCATGTTGCCCTGAAAGACCCTCGCCTGTGGGACCCACAGGCTTCTCAGAGAACACAGAGACCACCTGAGGCTGCTTCTTGCAGAGACTCTGGATTCACTTCCAATCCCTTTTTGCTCTGGGCTTGAAAGGCCTCATTCTTACAAGCCTTGGCCTCCTCAAAGAGAAAAGAATCTGCGTAACATGGTTCTCTCTCTTACCTGAGACTAGAGACAATTATGAAAAGGGCAATTCCCATCCCCCTTACCCCATGCCCTATATCATGAAATACCCTCACAGCTACACGTTGAGGACTCCACAACAAGCACACAGCCACGTATGTCTTGTGTTCTCAGCAGTGATCAGAGCTTGTTGCTAAACCACTGCTGTCTAAGAAAGTACAGAGAGTAGCAACTAGAGAAATCCTTCTTAAAACAGGGTCCATCATGCCACAGCGAAGGAAATTAGGTTCTGACATCCTTTTCCCAGGCCTAAGATTTATTTCTAAATAATGTTTATTAAAGGGCCCCTATGTTCCCGATTCTCTGCAAGGCATATAACTTATCTCACTGAAGATTTCCAACAAAATGGTGCATTTTAACATCCCTTAGATGGAAGAAAATAAATTGAGTCGCAGAGAGATGGTGTAACACATCCCGGTCACCCAGCTAGCAAGTGCCCAGCTTGAAATAAAAACCAGATTATTTTTGGCTCTAAAGCCTCTATCCTTTTCATTCAATTCTAATGACTACTCTCACTTCAATGAGCCCAGCAATTTGAATTTATCTTTTTTATGCCCCTGGAGAAAAGAGAGAGGTAGACCCATATTATTGCAAGTAGAAATCCATAAATATGTAAATAAAATAGAACCTGCAATCAACCCTCAGGTGGAGGGAATAGGAAGAGAGCCCTCCAAATCAACAGCATATGTGGTGTCTCTGGCTGTACAAAGCCACTTTTCACTTGGAGAGCTGGGACTCTGCAAGACCACAATGAAGTGGGTTCCCAGGCAAGGGGCCTTTGATTTACACACAAGGGGGATGGGCTAAGATTACGTGACGTGCTGGATTGTTGATTTGTGATTCTGTAACTATAATCAGAGTGGCCTGGGTCTGCTTCAAGCAAAGTTTGGGGGGATAAAAGAAAGTAATTTCTGGGGATTAAGTGAGACAACTGAGTGGCTGAAGACCTGTTTTTGAGATGAGGAAGAAAATCTGGGAGCAAAACTTACAAGTGGATGTTTCAAGGAGACCTATTTGAGGGTGACAATGAAGAAGAGCTTCTTCTATCTAATGCTAGATGATAGTCTTAAGACACCAACAAGCTGGTACCCAAGCCATTGAAAGTGGTACCTGCAGGAGAGGTACAGGGCCAAGTTGGACCCATGTGGTGTCCATATCTCTTGTCATCTCACCTGATTTCTCCAGTTACTGACCTCGGCATCCACTGCGCTTGGTTCTCACTGTGGACTCCCAATAGTTAATGCTAACAGCCTGCCTACTGCCCCTACTCTTTTAAACCTAATGGACACTCTGTGTATAATCCATCCAGAGTTGTATGATAACCAAGCTAACACTGGGTAGAGGATAATAGTCACCACCCGAGATCTCCAGCAGTGAAGTGGTCTGCCATGGAAGAGTGCAAACTTCCCAACAGAGGCAGCATTCAAGGTAAGGCTGGGTGGGCAACACACAGCTCTTCTAAGACCCAACTCCTATCACAGGAAGTCTGCTCTTGGGGATGTGCTGGAGGAAAACACACAATGCTCTAGAAAAGAAAGTCTCTGAGAGCCCAGACCACAGCACAAACTCTGAAATGGGATTTTCCAGGAGATGATGAACAACAAAAGAATATGGGTCCACTTTCAAGATGCCAATTAGTTCTGAGAAGTGGACAAGTAAGACTTCCTGTTTTGATATAATTATTCATAATCATAGCATCCATAACAATAGCACAACCAATAACAGTTTGGTTCACTATAGGCAGCTAAAGAACATTTTGAGTTTGATATACACATTTGCTCGCATACCTATATCTCACGAAAGATGGTGAATGATTAAACTAAGGAAAAGAAACAAAATGATAAATAAAAATATAAGGAATGGATTATCTCAACAGAACAGCATGAAGACAGAGATTTAAATTGTTTTCATCAGTACTAAGAAGTCCCTTTGATCTTAACATCCAAGTGAAATCAGGTAGTCCGCATGGAAGAAGCAGTTATCTGCTGATCTCTTCTGAGCTCCAGATGTATATATTCCCATCACCTGCTTTGCATCTTCACCTCCAATACAACATATTCAGACCTCAGCTCATTTCCTTTTGTGTTTTTCAGCTCAGAAAACTGTTTCACCACTGTGATGGTTAATAACGAGTGTCAACTTGATTGGATTGAAGGATGCAAAGCATTGTTCCTGGGTATGTCTGCGAGGGTGTTGCCAAAGAAGATTAACATTTGAGTCAGTGGACTGGGAAAGGCAGACCCACCCTCAATCTGGGTGAACACAATCTAATCAGCTGCCAGCATGGCCAGAATAAAAGCAGGCAGAACATGTAAAGATGAGACTGGCTTAGTCTACTGGCCTACATCTTTCTCCCATATTGGATGCTTCCTGTCCTTGTACATCAGACTCCAAGTTCTTCAACTTTGGGACTCGGACTGGCTTCCTTTCTCCATAGCTTGTAGACAGCCTAGACCTCACCTTGTGATCGTGTGAGTCAATACTCCTTAATAAACTTTCCTTTATAGATACATCTGTCCTACTAGTTCTGTCCCTATAAAGAACCCTGACTAATACAATCACTCATCTCTCAGTCATCTAAACCGAAGCATGGGAGTATCACCTTTGACTCCCGACTCCCAACCCCACATCCCTCGATTCCTATCTGATCATCTGTCCAGTTTCTGGTTTAACTGGCTGGGAGTCTTGCTCTGAACTCCAGCCTGCTGGGCTGGGATGCTGTGCTACAGGCAAACTCTTGACAATCTCCCCCTTAAGGGTTAAGGAGGAGGTATCCTTCGGGTTAAGGGAAGGATACCCTTCCCTTAGTACCCCAGAATTTTTTAATCAATGACCTCTCAAAACTGGCAGAGCCAGAATGCATCCCAAGCTGCCTTAGCTGAATTACCTCTCTAGCATCTTCTTGTGCTACGCCCAAGCTTGTAGCCTACTGCTGCCAAGTCTCTGCCTGCTACTAGCATGTCCTTACTAAGCCAACCTTGGCCACCAGTGCCTAGCACAGAATTTGGCACAAAGAAAAGACTAAGTAAATGTTTGATAGAAACGAGTGAAACTTTTGTGTAGTAGTTATTCATTCTCAGCTGATCTCCATAGTCACCAACCTCCCTACTACCCAATGCCACCCTCAAGAGGACACTTGTGGGCAGAGGAGGTCCCCAGGGCTGAAGACTCCATCAAGTCCTGTGGCGAAGAGTTTCTTTGGCCAAGAGACCTAGCATTTAACCGATTGGTGACCTTCGTCCAACGATTCTGTCTCAGTTTTCCTCCCATCTACATCTCAGAGCTGCTGCAAAGACCAAGCTATGGAATGAACATCCTTCCAAAGAGCCATGTTGACTTGTCACTATATATAAGTTAGTGTAAAACTTGGGTATGAAATAACATCACTCAGCGGAATCCTTACAGCAAATTTCTAGGCTTAACCCAAGAATTTCTGATTTATTAGGTCGGGGGACAGGTCTGAGAATATGCATTTCTAACAAGTTCCCAGGGGAATACTTGTCTTAATCCATTTGGGTTGCAGTAACAGAATACCATAGACTGGGTAACTTATAAACAACAGAAATTTGCTTTTTATAGTTCTGGGGGCTGGAAAGTCCAATATCAAGGTGCCAGCAGATTAAGTGTCTAGTGAGGGCCAATTTCCTGGGTCCTCACATGGCAGAAGACATGAAGGAGCTCTTTGGGGCCTCTTTTGTAAGGGCATTGATCTCATTCATCCTAATGACACAATCAGCACCCAAATGCCCCACTTCCTAATATCATCATTTCGAGTGTTAGGATTTCAACACATGAATTTTAAAGGAACACAAGTATTCAGTCTATAGCAATACTGATGCTGCTGGTCGAGGGACCACACTTTGAGAACCACCGCCCTAGATGATTCTAAGACCATTTCTCTTTCCATGCTGATGCTGTTTTTCCTCCATGAAGCATGCTATTTCAATGCTTGCCTTTATGTTTTACCTTTTTTTGCTGTTTTATTGGAATCCTAACCCAGCCTGTAAATTCCTCTGGGCAGAAATTATACCTTCCACTCTACATACTCTCTCACTTTCTGTTTTGTAAAATAATGAGTACATTTCCAGCGTGATTAATAATAGAATAGGAAAAGGAGGAAAATCTCAGACTACCAACGCCAGTAAACAACACCTACAAATAGATACTAGCCCTGGAATTCTCTTAAAAATTAATTACGAGGCAAAAAACATTCCATCATCAGTGGCGACGCGGGAAGGAAGATTATCTTCCTGATGACACGTTTTGTAAAATGTGAATTATTCAAGATTTTAGCTGTAACTTAAACACCAATGTTTTTAAAAAATAAAATACCACAATTGCATTTCAACTCATAATTTTTATATTGATAGCCAGACTATTGTGTTTTCAACATGTAAAATCCATTACACAGTCATGGCAACAGTTTGCAATAGACTGTAAATCTTTATTGAGATGATCATCTTGCGATTGAATTTCAAAATGTATTATACGATCATCAGCAAGTAAGTCCACGGGGGCTGCTAAAGTACTTTGAATATCATTTATAAAGATCAAAAACCCTGGAAACTCTTACATTTACCCTGTGGAAAGAGAGAAGTCTCATCAGCAGGATCAAATCAATTATTTTTATGGATGAATATTGCATTGCAAAGCTGAGATAAGGTATTACCCAGTTTAATAACATACCATTATGTCCCTTTAAAGTAGTAAGTTTCATAATCAGGTTTCAATGAGGAATTTTACCAAAGGCCTGTTTTGAAAATAATCAAGAAAATGGCATCTCTGTTCAGCATAGTGGTTCAATAACCTTACAAGGAATATTTCCAAGCAACAAAAATACCTGGGTTACATACTACCATGATACACCACTGAGATACTTAAGAATGGTTACAGCCAATTCCACTATAACTCTTGTTTTGAAAACGCAAATTTGTTCCAACCCAATTAATATATGAAAGGGCAATTTGAGCATAACACGAATTCTGCATTTGCTTATGTGTGATTTTGCATGTGATAAACATTAGTGAAGGAGAAACCTGCACCTAGCAGAACTGAGCCACCTAGGAATACATGCAACACACACAGTTCCAACCCCTTCCTGGCCCCTCAGCTCACTGCCTGTGTTCTGAGCCACACCTTTTTCCCCAATTTCAGACAGCTTTCCTTCCACCACTTCACAGTCACTCACAGGCTGCAACCTCCCTGATGCCCACTTCCACAGCAAACTTCAGGTCTTTTTCAAGGTAACATACCATCTGTGTTGAGGATCCCTTATCCAAAATGCTTGGGACCAGAAGTGTTTCAGATTTCAGATTTTCTTGAATTTCAGAATATTTGCCTATACCTAATACGATATCTTGGGGATGGGACCCAAGTCCAAACACAAAATTCATTTATGTTTTATCTATATCATAGGCAATCTTATATAATATTTTAAATAATGTTGTGCATGAACCAAGTTTGTGTACGTTGAACCATCAGAAAGCAGAGGTGTAATTATCTTAGCCACTTACGTGGACAACTCTGTGCTTGTCTGTCATCACGGTAACTCCTGACTCCGAATGTATATGCTATCGATAAGCAATCATCTTCTTAAGCTTATTCACACATAAGTGCTTAACAGTAAAAAAGAATAAATGATATGTCATTAATACTGTGAAATATTAATGTGTTCAGGTTAACTGAGCAGCACAGTAGACTCAGCAGATACCTGGATCAGCTGTTGAATGTCAGCAACAAACATCCTGGCTTTCAGTCCTCTCCCTGTGATGTTGTGCTTTGATGAAGGGTTCCTATACACTACATTTTATTTTCTTAGGTGAGAACAAAATCAGAAGCAGTTGAGGAACCAGGAAGTGGATCCTCTAGGGATAAAGAGGCATTCTGCTGGATGGCTTTTAAAAATGTTTCCTCCAGAGTCATCTGCCTCATTAACAATGATTTTTGTCTTAGACGTCTCTGGTTTTATAAATTGACCTGGTTTCCTGTTCTGCTATGAATGCATACTGCTCCAGTCCCTCAATAAGCTCATCATCAATGCTTGCCATGTCATCTACAGGCACTTTTTCTGCAGTGTTAACAATGTCATCTTCATTTGTGGTATCGTGTTGGCACTCAGTAAGTTTCAGATTCTGGAGCATTTTGGATTTCTGAGGTTCAGGTTAGGAATACACCACCTGGATGGATGCATTTCTTAGCCATTTCACATGCATAAAATTGTGCCACCAGTTTTACTAGATTCTTCTCTTTTTTGATGTGTCACTAGGGAAGTATGAATATGGCCCCCAGTCCCATTTTTTCCGTAATCCCTGTGGTTTTTATTTCGTAACTTGACATAGTGTGGTGATTTTTAGGCACCTATATGTCAGGTTATGGCAGAGCTGTATGCACTTTCCCTTGCTGTTTGTTCCATGGTTCCTGTACTGATGGATCCTTCCCTCCATCCAGATGCCCTCAGTGACTCCTTTTCGTTTTCTGAAACCCATGCTGCCTGCTTCCCTGAGCCACACCCGCCTCCACTAGAACATCCCCAGCTGTATATACAATGCTCTCTCTCTCTCTCTCTTTATTCATCATGATGTGGCCAAAAATCAAAGGCTGAGAGTCAGAAAATCTAAGTGTAATTCCTGACCATACCACTGGCCATTCTATGACTTTGGACAAAAAGTTTGAGTATTGAGTCTCTATTCCTTTGTGCATATATAAAACGTAAATACAGCAAAAGTTTACTTGGCATAAAAAAAAGATATAACATAAATAAGGTAATTTGCAACAAATAAAGACCAATTTAGTTTAATTTCTTGAGTTGCATCCAGAGCCAGATCATCTCAGAGACACAGTGAGACACATGTTAGCCAATAGCCCCTGATTAGAAATGCAGTAGAAGCCAGGAGGCCTGGGACACAGTTGGATCCAGAGAGTCTCTCCTCTTAGACACAATCTCAGCCAGCAAGCTCTTACATGGCATCCAGGAATATCAGAGAGACAGGTGTAGTCAGTAACCCATAGGGACAGAGTGGAATCCAGAGGACCTTCAGAGGAATAGTCCCAACCCAGACTCTTAGGTAGGGATAGGATCCTCCAGGGGATACAGAGGCAGGAAGCTCTTAGGGACTAAGGTAGTTCCAGAAACAATTCAGAGATACCGTCAGAGCCAGGAGGCATTTAATACATGGTTGGCAACAGGAGCCCCTCGGAGACAATTCTAGAAGGAGGAACCATCAAGAAAATTGTCAAAACCAAGGGTCACAGGCCCAGCTCAGAGAGCCTCAGGAACAATGTTAGAATTAGAAACACATTAAAGATACAACCAAAACCAGAAGCCCCCAAGGACATAGTCTAAATGAAGCCTTCAGGGGGCACAGTCAGAGCCGGGAGCCCTCAGAGACACAACCAGAGCCAGGAGCCCTCAGAGAAACAGAGCTAGGAACCCTCAGAGAAACACGGCCAGGGCTCCCAGGGACACAAAACCAAGGGCCCTCGGAGAAATTATTAGCATTAGAAAGCCTCAGACATACAAATGGCACCAGGAGTTCTGCAAGACACAGAGCCAGTGTGTCTCATCAGAAACACTATTAGATCCAGGAACCTCCCATGACCCAGCTAAAGTCAGGAGGTTCTTAGAATCACAGTCAGAGCTAGAAAGCCCCCAGAAATGCAACCACAGCCAGAAGGCCCTCTAAAAAAAACAAAACAAAACACAAAACCTTGATCCTTTTTATCCACAATAGGAAGCACGTTCACATTCAAAGAAAATTAGGAATTATCTGTCACAGGAAGGCAAGAGGAAGGCCAGTCTTGGCAACAGCACAGCCTCTCATAATGGAGGCTGGAAAAAAAAAAAATCTTACCTGCACACTTGGTCCTGGTGGTGAGGGGAGGCCCTGGCGGTCCCGTACCCCCCTCACCTGGTCGTGTGAGAAGCACTCGGATCTCATACTCAACGTCGGGGTCCAGATGCCACAGCTTATAGTTGGGAGAGTCGACTATGTGGGTCTCTGCCCACGTGCCTGTGGTGGTGCGATATTCTACTTCTTTCAGGATGATGGGGCCATCCCCAATGATGGAGTTGGCATTTGGCTTGATCCACAGGTATGTGGCCCCCACAGCCAGCAGCTCTGGGGGAGCAATGGGCGTGGGAGGCTCTGTAAGAAAAGCAATCAACAAAGGACTGTCAAACTCAAATGATTTACAGCACAGACTCCAAGCACATGACGACAAGGGACAGAATTCTCGATGAAGCCATAAAACATAGTCAGAAAACCCTTTTTGTTTTATTTTATTATTTTTATTTTATATTTTTGAGATGGAGTCTTGCTCTGTCATTCAGGCTGGAGTGCAGTGGGGCCATCTCGGCTCACTGCAACCTCTGCCCTCCTGGTTCAAGCAATTCTCATGTCTCAGTCTCCCAAGTAGCTGGGATTACAGGCGCCTGCCACCACGGCTGGTTAATTTTTGTATTTTTAGTGCAGATGGGGTTTCACAATATTGGCTAGGCTGGTCTTGAACTCCAGACCACCTGAGGTGATCCGTTCGCCTCAGCCTCCCAAAGTGCTGGGATTACAGGCATGAGCCACCACGCCTGACCTGAAAACCCTTTTTAAATCCCATTCATGCCCTACTTTAAGGGTTTGCATGTAAGTACCTGAATCAGTATTTCTTCAATAGCTATATTCAATGCCTACCTTATCTCCTTCATTTAAAAAAACAAAAGAAAGAAGGCCATGTGAGGAAATGGTTTTCCCAGAACACAGCAAAGCTGCTGGGTGAATACTCTGTTTTCTAGCCTCAAAGGAAAACCTGCTTTTGCTGAAGTAAAGTTTGGCACAAAACCCAGGGGAGCCTGAGGTCTATAAACATTTCTTACATAGAACACATAGATTGTTAGTGGAAGTTCTTTCCAAAGAGTGATATGAGCCTAAGTAGAAAAAGAATGATGGCACAGCAAGAATTCAGCTTCTGCCTCAATCCTGGCAGGTTTCTTCCAGCAGAGAAAGTCATGGGTCACAGCAGACCCAGCAGGAATAAGGGGTCAAAGGAAAAGTCGTGCTGAGTTATCTTGCATCTACTCTGTGCTGCCACCTCTCTTCCACTGAGTTCCACGCAGTCAGCTAAGTAGACTAGAGGTTCAGCAGGCATGGATCGTTGCCTCTTCCTTGCAATTATTAGCCTATGGCAAAGCTACAAAAATTAACATTTACGTTGTACTTCTTATGTACTTTAAAATCTCACACGTATCATTTCATGTAATTCTTGGGACAACATTATCACCTTCACTTTAATGGGGAAAAAAACAAAAAAAAACAAAACTGAGAACCTAAGAAATCAGGTCACCTAACCAAGGTCATGGAGAAGGTAGCGTAGGATAAAACTTGTATCTGCATGCCTTCCTGGACCAACTTGCACCAAGGAAAGCTGTCTGCCTTTTAATACTCATCTTTAAAAAAATCAAACTGAATATATTTGTTATTTTTATTTGTAGTAAAAATGGCAGTAGAACAATAAAGAAAATGGAAGAAAGAGGAAATCTGAGAAGAAATAGAGGAAAATGGAGAAAAATGGAAGAAAAATATCTCTACCATCCAACACAGCCATTTTTATTCTTCCACATCCATTCCAATATTTATGTACTGACACATTTTTTGTGTTGTTATAATAACACATAGACCCAATGTATATTCATTTTTCTTCCTTCACTTACATTGTAAGGATTTTTTTTCATACACTGGTCGAGCTTTATCATCACTGTCTTTAATATTTACAAAACAATCCATCAGGTTATCACACTAACTATTCTCTGATTGCTGGACACGAGTTGTTCATGTTTTGCTACGGTAAATAATGCTGCAATGAACATCTTTGTGCAAATGACTTTAGTCTGTCTTATCTCATGTTTTCTTGGGACCAACTGCTAGAAATGGGATTATATGTCAAAGGGTATGAACAAGAGGAAATGAAGAGTAGAACAAGGACGAGGAGAAAGGGGAGGCACAGAGGAGGCATATGAGGGTAGAATACAATGCGCATTTGTTTGAGAACATCTCACTTATAGAGGGCCTCTGGGTTATTCACATGGATAGAAGGCAGGTATACATTTTAGCTTGGAACTCAGATAAGGGCTTTGAGATAGAGACGCACTCAGCATTTCCCTTCTTATTAATTACCTAGAAGCAAAGATTCTCTAGAAACAGAATAATTGCTACAAAACAGAGGTGGACAATATTTTCTCAGTGTGACTCGAAGCAAATCTTAAGGGACAACTCCAGATTGCCTCTATTATAGCCTGTCATTTGGTCAGAGAAGGAAATTAAGCAGATTAGTCAAGCTAGATGCTTTTCTTTACAAAGCCATGGAAGTTATTATTCAAGACCTTGTTATCTCAAAGGTGTTTGCAAATTGATTTTTGGAAAATTTGTTCCAGGTAGAGAAGTTAGGTTGGCAGGTAGATAATTTCTGAGCTCATCCTTTGTGCATGTTAAATATATGGAACCTTTGATTGCCATTATCAACTCTCCAGAGCTCCCATCAGTCTCCAATGAGGCCCCAGGGGTGACATTTTGCAGCTCTGTGATGACGCTGCCCAATTCCTTAATATAATTATTCACAGACTAGACCTCCACAGAATTAAGAGTTGCAGACTTCAATAGTTTGGAGGCTGAGTGAGTGGTCCCATTTAGTTCTTTCCCATCGACTTTTCACCATGGTTTTCTGCTCTCCTATTTCAGACAGCAATATTCAATTGCTGACCACCAGAAAGAAACTAAAGTATTAAATCTTTCCAAATGGTTAGCTTCTTTTCATGTATTTCTAATGGCATGTGCAAGTATAGTAACAAACATCCCCTTGAGTATATAAATGTCCCTATCTCAAATGACTTGCGACTTCACACATTTGTGTGCAGATTAGCCACGCGGTTATCTCTCCCTCCATCCCCTCAAGAATAGACCATGTAAGTTTATCAAAGTGTTTCCTCTATCTGGCACCAAGGAAGCCATCAGATTATTGTGTGCTTTATTCTTTCTTTTTTCAGTGATCCATTGATTTATAACTGGCATTGTTTAGAAGGTACAGGTACTGGTGGTTCAAAGAGAGAGAAGCAAAAATATAGCACAGAATGTTTTTTTGTAAGCAGCACATTATTTTAAAAATACATAGAAAAACACTATCTATTTATATCAGTTCTCTATCTCTAAGATGAACTCTTCAAGAAGACAGTATAGGAAATGTACGGGGCCATCCAGTCCAATGGCTAGAGTCATCAGGGAGGAAAAGGAAACCCCTGTGTATCTCATTTGCCAGACAGAGCACTGAGCGCATGAAATTTAATGCAGCCAAGTAAATCAGTGATAACAAAGTGTAGTAAAGTCATGATGGGGGTGGCAGATGCAGTTTTGAAGCCTGTGAAAGGACCTACTCTGGTCTAGAGGTTAGGGGCGCTCTTGCAGAGAGCGCTTAGGGGAGTGTTCTGCTGGGACCACTCATGTTGAGTCTATGAACAAAGAAAAATTCCTGGGGGTCCCCTAGTTCTCAGTTGCTTGGGCTAGACTGGTCAACAATTAAAACGATGTGCCTTGGACACTCATTCATTCACTCGTTCTATGAATGTCGAGTCCCTGCTGCTGGTCACACACTGTCCTAGGCACAGACACAATCTTGGCTGCATGGAGCTCCCCTTCCAGCCTTCACTCAAGGATTGACACAGAGAAGTCAGGAGAGAAGGAAGCTGACTCAGAAGCTGTTAAGAAGGAGGGCATTCGAGAATGGAGAGGCCCTGGGAGCCAGACCTAGGTAGGAGCTTATGGATCCATAAAGGGATACACATATACACAATGGAATACTGCTCAGCTAGAAGAAATGAACAAGCTGCAGATGCAGACACACATAACAACATGAGTAAGTCTCAAAAAAATTCATGCAAAAGAAAAATAAAAGAAGAATGCATGATGACCCCATTTATGTGAAAAGTTCAAGAACAAGCAAAACTGCTCTATGGTGATAAAAGCCAGAAGCATAGTGATCTGGGGGGCAGATACTGACTGGGACAGAGCCTGAGGGAAGTTGCTGGGATGTTAGAATGTTCTCTATATACTAATTTGGGTAATTAAATAGCAGAAATCAAAATAGTGTTACCATAAGGGAGATGACTGCCTGAAAGAAGGCATAAGAAAAATTTGGGAGGTTATAACCATTTCTGTATCTTAACTAGGGTTATGTAAAACTCATTAAACTGTGAACTTTAAACATAAGTATTTTTATGTATATAAGTGATACCTTGAAAGTTAAAAAAATCACAAAAATATGGATATGTGACTCATTGGGTGAAGAGAATGCCACTAATTACTTGAAACTGAACCTCAGAAAATTGGGAGAATATGAGCCTTTACTCCTATACCATTCCCTCCTATCAGCCCAATCAGATGCTTGAATTCCTAATAGTTTTTCAAACAAGAGATTGTTGAGGCACACACCAGCTTCTTATCCATGAGCCTTTTCACTTCTAACACAACCAATGCCCTCTTCTTAACAGACTCCACACCATCATCTGTGCAAAGCCAGGAGTAAGTGTTTAACATCTGACGGCACCCTCTGCTCACAAAGTTTGCAACTAAATTAAGGAGGAGGAAGTCTTGCCTTCAGGGAGCTGAGGCCTGAGCTGGGAGATGACATCAGTGCCTTCCAGCCAGGCATCAAAGCGCTGCGAGGACAAGGATGCCAGGAGCCATCCATGAGGCCTGGGCAGCAGCGGCCCTGAGCTTCCAAGGCTCTCCTTCAACATGTAGATGGTGAAGTGACCCCTTCCTGTAATTCTGCCTCATCCTCAGGCATCGATCTCCAGAACAATTCTGTCTTTCTTTTCCCTGCTGTGAGCACTTGTAACAGTTTGACTCCCCAGAAATTCCTACAGAGAGCAAAAGTGTTTCAAATAGCTGGAGATGGAGCTGTGTGCATGTATTGTCTGCTCTAGACAGAAATCAAACGTTTTGAGAAAAACCAAACGTTGCTAAGATGTGAAGTGAGCCTTGATATGATTAAGGTGAGTATAACCTGGCCTCCAACACTTTACACCACACGCTTCACCCCACCTGATCACCCTTTTAATTGCATTTCTATTCACTGACCCTCCAGGTCTGTGGGAATGCCTCCACCCACCCAACCCTAGCCACCAACACAAACACATTCATACACAGACAGAAACACGGTTGTGCTATTCTCATTTCCAGACTTTTGTCTGTGCCATTTTTCCCAACTACAATGGCTTTCCTTTTATTTGGTTTTTTTTTTTTTTTTTTTTGAGACAGAGTCTCACCCTGTCACCCAGGCTGGAGTGCAGTGGTGCAATCTTGGCTTGCTGAAACCTCCAACTCTTGGGTTCAAGCGATTTTCCTGCCTCAGTCTCCCAAGTAGCTGGGATTACAGGCACCTGTCACCACGTCCAGCTAATTTTTATACTTTTAGTAGAGATGTGGTTTCGCCATGTTTGCCAGGCTGGTCTCAAACTCCTTATCTCAGGTGATCCACCCTTCTCAGCCTCCCAAAGGGCTGGGATTACAGGTGTGAGCCACCATGCCCAACCTTCAATTACTTTTAACTAAACCATGCCTATTTTTCTTTTCAAAACTGCTTCATGACGACTTACTTTCGTGTAGCACAGGGCTAGGCACAGAGTAGATGTTCAATGCTGATTAAACTTTCTACGATTTATGTGCAACATTGTTTTCATACAATAATGGACTGAGGATCAAAAAGGACTACCTTGGGGCCAGGCTCCAAGCTTTCCTTGACCTTGGCTTACCACTAGCCAGATGTGTGACTCTGCTCAATCTTCATGGTCCTCAAATTTATTTTACCTTGACAATGAAAGATTCAAGTCATAAAGTCCCTAAATTTTCTCTACCAAGGGCCACAGGGATTCTATGTATACTCAATGACTACCCTAACAGTGAGCAATCGGCAGTAGCCCAGCCTCATTCTTCCCTGGCTTGGGCTCAGGGTCCTTGGACACAACCTAAGTAGATATAGCATCAAATCCTCCAGTGGGTGCCAACCAGAATTAGTCTTTGTTGGCTGGGCACGGTGACTCATTCCTGCAATCCCTCCCTTTGGGAGGCCAAGGCGGGAGGATCACTTGAGGTCAGCAGTTTGAGACCAGCCTGACCAACATGGTGAAACCCTGTCTCTACTAAAAATTAGCTGGGCACGGTGGTGAGCACTTGTAATCCCAGCTACTCAGGAGGCTGAGGCAGGAGAATCGCTTGGACCTGGGAAGAAGAGGTTGCAGTGAGCCAGGATCACGCTACTGCACTCCAACCTGGGCGACAGAGCAAGGCTCTGTCTTCCAAAAAAAAAAAAAAAAATTAGTCTTTGTGCCCTAACCAAACATACAGCCAGTGGTCAATAAATACCTGATGTCTTATTTAAATGGGTAGAAAAAATATTTGATGTTTTCCCAAAGTAAAAGGTTGAGGGTGGCAACAAAGAGATGAAAAAGAACAAGAAGTAGGATGTTGTAGAGAATACCGAATGCACCTCTAAGCAAAGGATTGAAAGTATTTAGGGAGAAGACATCAAACAACTGATAGAAAGCAACAATCAAAGACATATGTAAAGAAAACTTCTCTGAAATACCCAAAGGCCTGAGTTTGCAGACTCTGAAGAGTGCAGTGGGTTTCAGGCAAAATCAATGATGAGACTTGAGCTTAAGTACATACTGGCAATATTTTTGAAATACAAAACTAAAGAAAAATTCCCATAAGCCTTCAGAAAAAATAACAGATATCTATCAAAACAAAATGAAAAGACTAAAAACTCTGGTTCCAGACTTTATCATTACAATTTCAAAGACTGGGATGTGATGAGGAAGAGGACGATGAGAATAATCACAAATAACACCATGGGGCAGCTCCCATGTACTGCACACTTTCAGACACCTCTGACTGCCCTTAGCGTTCTACAGTATTGATTCATTTAGTCCTCACAGCAACTTTATGGGTGGGTAGATAACCATCAAAAGTCAAACAATTAGTCATTCAAAAATCCAGGACTGAGGCCAAGGCAACATGCCCGGGGTCTGCACTCCTACCAACTATGATAAAGACAATGGTGCATTATGATAAAGACAATGGTATACACAAAAGGTCTTAATGGAGATGTTTCCAGTCCCAAGAGTTTTATAGGAGGTTAGTTGTGGTGCATTTTCAAAGCCAGCAGAAAAAATGCTCTCAGTTTCTAAAGAACGCAGAGAAGAAAATGCTATGTGCACGCCTTCCCTTAGAGAAAAACTGCTTGAAGATATACCCTAGTCTGCCTTGTGATGAATCAAAATCATGACCTCTAGCATGGGGGAATTGTGATATAAGAAGGATCAGTCCTATGAGATGGTTAGCTACCACAAGACCCTCCTTTCTCAGATGTGAGTCTAGAAGAGGAGGATGATCTTGTGCCAGACTGAAGTGAATGCATAGCCCAATATGTAAGAAGGGGCAGAATGGCATGCCTTTCATCCACACAGCATTTTGGGAATGCTTAAAAACAAGCAATTCCATTACGAATGGTTAACTTTAGCTTTGGCCATCATCCTGAAAAGGGACATCATAAATTCCTATGAAAAAGTCTCTCCTTCACTTTGCTGAACTAAATTAAACAAACAAATCTCATCTACCTAAGCTTAAAACATCTAGATTTAAATACATGAAAATGTTGATGTTTTTCTTAGGGTTGTGAGAATATAGGTACTATTTTTTCTTTATTTTGTTTCTTCTTTGATTTTTTTACATGCCTAGTAAACCTGCATCAGTTGCTTATTATAAACATAAGCATTTGAAATAGATAAGGTTTTCATATATTTCAAGCTTTTACATCTGGATGTGACCTCCCTTGCAGTTCTATGCTCTCAATCACTAGGAGTCTTTAGCAGTCAATCTCCCCCCCTATCTGCCCAGGTAACAGGAGTCAAGAACCACGACTACACCCATTTTCCCAGCAAGCTCCTCACCAATAGCTCTACACCCATTTTCCCAGCAAGTTCCTCACCAATAGCTCACTAACAAGGAGACATCCTGGCTACCTCTGGGACCCCGTCAAAGACCTCCACTGTGAGATGACACTTGACTTTCAGATAATCCTCTAATCATTGCAGCCATACAGTAGTTTACCTGTTTCCTCATTTTTCTCTCTATAGTGACAACACAAAGGAGACAGTACTACTCCCTTATGACAGATGAGGACACCAAGGTTACCTAGAAAGCAGCAGTGTCAATACCGCCTGCTCTGTGGCTACAGGCATCACACTTCCCACCCACCCACAAGCCCAGGTGTCACCACTCCCAGGAACAGCCCTTCCCAATGAGGGATGGAAGTTGGTGGATAAACATCCAGGTTTCCTTGACCCCTAGTGGGACAACGGGATGGCTTTATTCAGTCTTTTAAATGGCCCTTGGTGGGACTGAGCACCAGATATCCTCTAGCACTTCCAGCTCATAGTGCACTCTTTTTTTTTTCTTTTTCTTTTTTTTTTTTTTTTGAGACAGTCTCACTCTGTCACCCAGGCTGGAGTGCAGTGGCGCGATCTCGGCTCACTGCAGCCTCTGCCTCCCAGGTTCAAGTGATTCTCCTGCCTCAGCCTCCTGAGTAGCTAGAACTATAGGTGCTACAGGCACACACCACCACGCCCAGCTAATTTTTTGTATTTCTGGTAGAGATGGGGTTTCACCATGTTGGCCAGGATGGTCTGAATCTCCTGATCTTGTGATCCGCCCGCCTTGGCATCCCGAAGTGCTGGGATTACAGGCATGAGCCACCATGCTCAGCCCATAGTGCACTCTTCAAGAGGCTTTCTTTCTTCTCAGTCTCCCTTTATCTCTTCTTTACCAGCGTTCCCTACAACTTAGATAAACTATTTGCAAATCCATGCTAAAGGATCTGTTTTTTGGGGAAATCCAGTCTAAGATATTATGAAAACCAGGGAAAGTTACTTAACCTCTTTGTGTCTCAAATGCCTCACCTGTAAACTGGGGATATAGTAACATTTTTCTCATGGGAGTTGCCATAAAGATTATATAAATTATTATAGTCGATACTTTAGAACAGTTCCTACACATAACAAGTAAACTGTCTTTGCTACTAATATCATCATCCTCCCAACCAGCCACTGATGAGCCATTCAGCTGTCAGTGAGAGCCTTAACTGATATTCT
The DNA here is from genome assembly GCF_009828535.3 of Hylobates moloch. Classification (NCBI taxonomy): domain Eukaryota; kingdom Metazoa; phylum Chordata; class Mammalia; order Primates; family Hylobatidae; genus Hylobates; species Hylobates moloch. Next base: position 18,051,268 of record NW_026652296.1, on the reverse strand, counting down.
CATTTTGTGCCCCCCACAGAGAGACACAAAGATCCCATCAAACGCATTCCCCTTCCTGTGTCAGGATCAAGAGAGTCTACAGTAATGTCAGTGTGTACTCCTGCCAAAACTCCCACCAGCAAATAAATTTAAGAGCTCAGCCTCAGTCTACTTAACACCATCATGTTGCAACCAGTGAAGTCATTCAGAAATGCATAATTCAATAATAACTTAGCACCAGATGAGGTTTTATGATCTGCAACACTCTGTCTGCCCCGGCTCCCCTTTATCCCCCAACACCTCAACATTTTCAAGATTACTCTTTGCTTGGCCACTTCCCAAAATTAAGAGCAGAGTAATCTTTCTAGAAGAGCCTTCCTTTCCTTGCCTGCTAATCAGGAGTCCACAGAAAGCATGAATCAAGTCTGTCACCTCCAAAGAGGGGGCTAGGATAAGCTGGATTCTAAAGTTTTGGAATCAAAGGTCATGCTTAAGGAGCACCTTGTTCCAGGGCAGCATGGGTTCACACATGGGCACCCTTCACTCCCCTCCTCCACCTCTGCCAAGCAGCCCTGCTATGAAGAATGGGGTGAAAGAAACTCTTGCCTTATCCAGTTTGAATCTTAGAATTCCAGAGACAACCACGTCTGTACACCCACGGGATGGCGAGAGCTGTTATTATTACTATCATGCAGCAAGGACAAATAACATTCTCATAATGTTCACTGTGTGCCTGGCTCTATTTCGGGATTTACATACAAACTTGTTTAGTCCTCATATCACACCAGAAAGTAAGTACTATTCCAGTATGCATTTACAGATGAGGAAACTAAACGAGTGTGCTAGTATTCAGCTTTGGTCTTTTTGCTTCAAGCCCACCCTGTTACATCAGTTATGTAATTCTGGAGCTGGGACCCTACTAATGACATCTCTAAACTACCTTGCCAACTGGCTTTGGTCCAGTCCTAGTGATGGGAGACTTCAGATGGAGACTGGGATGCTGGAAGAAGGAAGAAGATGCTCTCTTTCTGCTTCAAGGTCCTTGTAGCATCACTCCAGCAACAGGGGCTGCTACACTCCAGGCCTTAATCTCTTCTGGTCTTTGTAGCACCCATGGCACAGTATCTTTTTGAAGGAACTAACAGAAACTAGGCCATGCCCCTTACAGCTGGAGTACAATCTGTGGGGTCCCCCTCCTCAGAGGTCTCAGAATCAGCCCTGCTGTGCTCCTCCTACAGACTTCTAGGTACCATAACCCCTCCTATTTCATTTTGTTACCCCAGCCCCAGGTGTGGTCACCACTTCTTGCCATTTTTGGATACCTTAGCATCCCATTTTTGCACTGACAGCCTTTCACCACTGTGTAACGGATTCCCTTCAATAAAAACCCTCTGTTTGAAATACCTGGTGTGATTTAGGGTTTCCCTCCTGGACCCTGATTTATATCCATAGGTATTATAATTATCTTTATTTTTCACATGAGGAGAACAAGGTACAAATTGCCCAAGGTCATGTGGCTAGTTAGTGAGTGTGCTGGGATACTCAGGCTGTCTTGCTCTAGAGGACATGATTTTAACTCACACACTGAGCTGATGACCCACTGTTCTCAGCACCCTGGTCAGCAACACAGTGAGGCAAGTACATGAAGGCTGGGAGATACCATATTCTGCCTAACAAACAAGTAATGAGGGTTGACTCTGCTATGTTTGGGGATGTGGAGTCAAAGCAAATAACTGTCTCTACCCTGGAGGAGACTAAGAGACTAGGGAAGGATGCAGAAACCAATGAGCTACAGAAGAAAGTGATACAGGCTGGGAAGTGGCAGGCCCAGAGTCCTGTGGACTCATACAGGTGTGTGGTATTGATACGGACAGGAGACAGGGAAGTACTGGGTAGAAGAGGGTGGTTCCCCCGTAAAGGCCCCACCCTCAAGCCTGAAGACCCATGGCCCTAAGTCAGGACAGACATTTCTGTTTTTGCACCCAAAAAGTTGCCTTTTGGCCCACCACACCTCCAATCCTGCCCCCATATAAACCCAAGACCTTCGTGGGCACACACACAAGTGGCTGAACATTAGAACCAGCAGACCAGTGACAATGGAACAACGTGGCAGAGAAAGACAGAAGAGAAAGGATATCTGGACGCTGGGGGGAGTTCAGCTTGGGGCAGTCAGACAGAAATCGGCCACTGGGCAGCCTGACTCCAGGGGAAGACCACCTTCCCACTCCATCCTCCCCTTCTGGCTCCCCATCCATCTCACTGAGAGCCACCTCCACCAATAAAACCTTGCATTCATCCTTTGAGCCCACATGTGATCCAATTCTTCTGGTACAGTGGGCAACTGAAGGAGCGAGCCACACCCGTTTCACATCCTGCAAAGGAGATAAGGGAACTCTCCCATTTCAGTATCATACACGGAATAGTGGTCCCAAAAGATGCTCAAGTCCTAATCCCCAAAACTTACATAGAGTCCAAAACTTATATAGACTCTGAAGCTGGGCACCCTTCACTCCCCTCCTCCACCTCTGCCAAGCAGCCGTGCTATGAAGAATGGGGTGAAAGAAACTCTTGCCTTATCCAGTTTGAATCTTAGATTAAGATTAAGTTAAGGATCTTGAATAGGGAGAGTATCCTAGATATGCAGTATCCTGGATAAGTGAAGAAGGGAGGCGGGAGAGTCAGAGAGAGCAATTGGAAGGTGCTATGTTCTGGCTGTGAAGATGGAGAAAGGGACCACTAGGCAGGGACAGCTGGTGACATCTAGAATCTACAAAAGGCAAGGGAATGGACTCTCCCCTAGAGTCAGAGGAACACAGCACTGCTGACCCATTTTAGACTTCTGACCTCCAATGCTATAAGATCACAAATTTGTGTTGTCTTAGACCACTAACTTTGTGATAGTTAATCAGCAATAGAAAACTAACACAAGGGGAGATATCCAAATTAGATGGAGGATGTTAGGGAAGGCTTCCTAGAGCAATCAAATCATGACCTTGGTCTTAAAGGAATAGGAGAGTCTAACAGGCACAAGGGTGGGATTATTCACAAAGACAAGACTGGGTCATGCAGGGATGGTATATCCTGCTGAAACACAGGTGATGGGGAGCAGGGGTGGAGGGCCAGCAAAAAGGCAATCAGAGAGGTCAAAAGTGACCCGATCAGGAATAATCTTCATCCTGAGGCTGTGTAAGCAGTGGTGTCACGCAGGCACAAGAGTTTTAGGGACAACTCCTCTGAGTGCATAGTGAAGAATGAGTCTAAGGGAGAGAAACAGACAGGGTGACCAATAAGGAAGTTGTGTCAATTACATTGAGGAAATAAACGATGAAGGCATAACTCAAGTAATGGCCATGGGCCTGGAGAGGCAGAGGCAGAGGAACTAGGCAGAGGGTTGGGAGACTGAAAGGACAGGATTTGGTCATGGATTGAATGTAAGGAGCAAGGCACATGGACCAGTACAAGGCTAGTGTTCGACATGCTGGGTGAGTCTCCCCTTGACCTCCACAATGCCTGCCCAGCCCATATAAGTGGAAGTCTACCTCAATTTCCCTGTGCAGAACCCCAGTACTCTATGCTAGCTTCTCCAAACTATGCCCATTACACTCCATCCCTTTGCATTTTCATATTCACTTTCACTTACAAAGGGAAGCGTGGTGTACTGGAAAGTAAAAGATCACTGGGTCTGACAGAGGTTGCCTTGCAACCTCTATTACTTGATGGTGTGACATTAAGCAAGTGATATGACTCCCTTGTGGCTGAGTTTCTTCCCATGTAAAATCAGGGTCATGGATCATACCTCATTGGGTCCTTGTGAAGATCAAGTGTAAGTGCCTGAAAAATGACAGGCCCTACATAAACGTGAGTTATTCCTTTCTTCCCATGGCTATTAGTTTTGGACCCCTGCACTGGTCTTTCTCCCCATTCCACAGCCTTGTCCTGTAATGGGCCATTCAGCCCAGCGCCTCTAGCCTCCTAAGATGCCCACTCTGAGCATCTGAGATCTCAGGGCATCTTGGGCTCATGCATCACATGTATCACATTCGATAAAATCAGTGTCAGCTTTATGCATGTGGAAGCCACTAATCTCCCACCAGGACAGGCAACTCACTTTCAGAAAGCACTGGAGGCAAAACACAGTAGCTGCCATAGCAGAACAAATATGACAAGAAGACAAAGTAGAGAGAAAGGGGGTGGTAGGGAACAAGGGAAGAAACATGCAATTCAGGGCAACCTGAGTCCAGGCAGCTTCGTCAGTTGCTACGCTACCAGCCACAGAAAGAAAGGCTTACGCAGAAGATGTCTGTGGCTTTAGAGATATTGTTATTTTGCAAATTCTTCTCCTTGGCCTATCCCTATGTGCAAGGGGGAGATGCATAATTAGTCTCTAAGCTGCTGAAATGGCTAGAAATCACTAGAAGTATCGACTGCTCTGAAGTGTCAGGAAGGGGTGTCCAGATGGATTAAGAGGCTTATCCATAGAGCCTACTCAGTTTGTGGGAAGAGTTTAAGAGATGACGCCCCCCCTTATGCAAAGGAACTGAAAAATTAGCTTCTTCCAAATCCTCCCTCATTCCCCTAGGGCTGCCTCTGCCCCTGCCGTATCTTGCCTGAAGAGAGACTTAGCACAGCCCAACTCACTGCTCTTTGGGAAAGGACTTCGAAACAACAAAATTCTGCAAGGTCCCATAGACCTCTGTCCCTGTCTCCAAAAGCCATGATTCTGACTAAGCCAGATGGATGCTGGGCTCCAAGAACAGAATTAGTGGCTTCATGCTGTTGTCTACCACTGGTCACTGCCTCTAGGTGCTTCTATAGAGGAAGAGAACATGAGGAAACAGGAAGGAAAAGGTAAATATATTGTTTATGACACTGCAGGCACTGTTCTAGGTATTTCTAACATCTTATTCATGTATTTCTCAAGCATAGGCCCAGGGAACTCAATGACATATACAGTGATTTCCAAGGGCCCATAGAAAGCAAGAGTCTTTAGCTAGAACATCTTGGAACAAAATCCTGCTTGAAGATATTGGGTAAGTTTGAATTTTTACACACACAAAAGGTTTCAATGAAATACCACCTTTATACAAATTATTACAGAGACTCCAAAGAGAAGAATTACTTCCAAACTTATTTTACAAGCTCAGGATAGCTTTCATTCCAAGACTTCACAAAGATATCACATGAAACTTTTAGGCCAATCTCCCTCATAAACATGTAAACTAAAATCCTACGTATTGTATTACCAAGCCAATCCTGTGATATATACAATGAATAACAGATTATAACCACATTAAGTTTATTCTGGGACTACAAGATTGATTTAATATTAGAAAATCAATCAGTATAACTCATCATATTAACAAACTGAAAGATAAAAATCATATAGTTGTCTCAAGAGATGCTGAGGAAGCACTTGATGGAAATCAACAGCCATTCATGATAAAACTCTTAGAAAACTAGAAATAGAAGGAAAGTCCTATAATCTGACAAAGGGTATCTAAAACATTACTCTAACATCATAATCAATGGTAAAATACTACACACTCTTCCCTGATTTCCCCAATTCTACTGGTAGTTTTAGCCAATGCAATGAGGTATGAAAAAGAAATAAAAGATATAAATGTTGGAAAGGAAGTAAAGCTTTCATTACTCATAGACTACATAAATGTGTGTATAGAAAATTCTTTTAAAATCTCAAATTATGATAAAAATTAACAAGTTGATTTAGAAAAGTTCCATAAATTAAATATAAACAATTATAAAATGAAATTTAAAAGGTACCATTTACCCAACCAATAGTAATAGACATCATAATAATGGTGACCTCTAGGGGAAGGAGTAGTTGACTGGGAAGAAACATGATGAAACTAGGTACCACAATAATTTACACCTTGATTTGGAAGATGGTTATATGGGTGTACATGTATATGAAAGTCATTGAGCTATCCACATAAGGTTAATGCACTTTATGTCCTTTACTACATTCTGTTCTACTTCAATAACAAACAAATTGAATAATTACTTACAAAAGCACCAGCAAAATATTAAAATATCTGGGGAAGTATATACACCTATATGTACATATGTGTATATACATGTATTCTTCTTCACTGAAAACTGCCAAACATTACTGGGATACATTTTTAAAGCTCCAAATAAATGGAGAGATATTCTATGCTCATGAATTAGAAGAATCAATATTGTAAAGTTGTATATTCCCCTTATGTTGAATTTTATGCTATCCTAATAAAATGTCTGTCAGGCTTTCTAAATAATTTGACAAACTTATTCTGAAGTTTATATAAAAATGCAAAAGGCCAGGAATACTCAAAGCAATATTTACAAAGGAAAAGAAAGAGAGCTTACCTTTTAGGAAATTAAGATTTATTATTAAGCTACAGTAATTAAGAAAATGAGGTATTGGCCAGGCGCAGTGGCTCACGCTTGTAATCCCAGCACATTGGGAGGCCAAGGCGGGCGGATCACGAGGTCAGGAGATCGAGACCACAGTGAAACCCCGTCTCTACTAAAAATACAAAAAAAAATTAGCCGGGCGTGGTGGCGGGCGCCTGTAGTCCCAGCTACTGGGAGACGCTGAGGCAGGAGAATGGCGTGAACCCGGGAGGCTGAGCTTGCAGTGAGCGGAGATTGCACCACTGCACTCCAGCCTGGGCGACAGAGCGAGACTCCGTCTCAAAAAAAAAAAAAAAAAAAAAAGAAAAAGAAAATGAGGTATTAAGCTACAGTAATTAAGAAATTGAAAAACAGTTCAAGAAACAATGGAGTCAAGAAACAAATCCACATATAGATAATCACTTGATTTGTGATACAGTTGACACTTCACTGTGGTAGGAGAAGTGTATTCTCAACAAAAAAAATAGGATTATTTAGGCATCCATATGAAAAAAAACTTGAACATTGAGCCCTACTTTATACTATAAACAAAGTCAATTCTATAGACCTATATATAAAAGGTAAACAATAAGATTTATATAAAATAGAATGTTTCTGACTTTGGGGTAGGCAAACAATTTTTAAACAAGCATAAAACCATAATCCATAAGGAAATTAAAGTGGACCACAAGGGTTTCTCACGCTATTCTTTTATAACCACATCCACCTCCCTCCCCACTTCCCCACCTCATCGTTCATCCCTGGGAACCACCAATCTGTTTTCCACTTCTAAAATTTTGTCATTTCAAAAAAGACAATATATAATCTCTTGGGATTGTTTTTGTCACCTGCCATCACACCCTGGAAATTAGTCCAGGTTTTTTTTTTTTTTGAGACAGAGTCTTGCTCTGTCGCTCACGCTGGAGTGCAGTGGCACAATCTCAGCTCACTGCAACCTCCACCTCCCTGGTTCACGCCATTCTCCTGCCTCAGCCTCCCAAGTAGCTGGGACTACAGGTGCCCGCCACCATGCCTGGCTAATTTTTTGTATTTTTAGTAGAGACGGGGTTTCACTGTGTTAGCCAGGATGGTCTCGATCTCCTGACCTCGTGACCCACCTGCCTTGGCCTCCCAAAGTGCTAGGATTACAGGCATGAGCCATTGCACCTGGCCTAGTCCAGGTTTTTGTGTGCATGGACAGTTCATTTATTTTTGTTGCTATGTAGTTTCCATGTGATATACATATGGGTCCACTGTTGTGTTGAATGTTGTTTAACCATTCTCCTAGTTAAGGGTCATCTAGGCTGTTTTCAGGTTTTTGCTATTAAAATAAAACTGCTATGAACAGTTATGTATAGGTTTTTGTGTGAACACAAGTTTTCATTTTTCTGGGGTAAATTCCTTGGAGTTCAATCTCTGGGTCATATGGAATTCCGAACTATCAAACTGCTTTCCATAGCGGCTACATCACTTTACATTACTACCATCAATGCATGAGTGGTCCAGTTCCTCAACTGTACTAATATTGTCACTATTTCTTTTTAGCCATTCTGATAAGTATGTAGTCATGTTTCACTGTGGTTTTAATTTATACTACCTTAATGGCTAATAGCATGGAACATCTTTTCAAGTGTTTATCTGCCACCTGTACAGCCTAGTGCAGCTTGATAGCTGGTTCTGGCTGGGGTCACTCAGAAGGCTGCAAGCAGGGTGTCTACTGTGGCTACAGTCCTCTCAGGGCCTGACTAGGACACGTTCTGCTCCCAAGCTCACAGTGCTCCTGGCTGTCTTCAGAAGACTCACTTCAAAGATCATTCATGGCCGGGCGTAGTGGCTCATGCCTCGAATCCCAGCACTTTGGGAGGCCAAGGCGAGAGGGTGAAATGTCTCATCATATCTTTTGCACATTTTCTAATTGTTTTGTCGTTGAGTTTTAAGAATTCTTGATATACTCTAGACACTAGTCCTTTGTGATATATATGGTTGGCAAATATTTTCTCTCACTCTGTAGCTTATCTTTTCATCCTCTTTGCCTGAGCTTTCACAGAGCAAAAATTTTAACTTTAATAAGGCTCAATTTATCAATATTTCAGTTAGAAATCATGCTTTTGATGTCAAGTCTGTATTAACTTTTTACTTTTAATTACACTCAAATTTATCAGAGCTCACAAATCCATTTAGATTCCTGATGAAATTGTGTTCAATCAAATATTCGGTTGATAAACACACAACTACGCTTGGTTCTATTTCCTACCATAGAGTTTCTGAATAACAGATATGCTGAAAAATATGTCTGGATTATTTTGAAAGTTTTAGTGGTATTTATTTTTTAGAAGTTTGATATTTTAAAAATTATGTTTTCAGTCAAGATGATGAATAGTTAATTTAAAATAAGAAAATTAAAGAATACACTCAAAACTGTTGAAAAGATGGAAGACCATACAATTTGGAACAACCTACAAACTGGGAGGCATGTATCCAACACAGCACTGTCCTTCAGAGTCTCTTCATTGAACTTAACAAGGAAGAAGATGGGATCACTACCCCAAGTTCAATTAATGATTCATTAGTAAGCAGCTGTCAATCTGGAAAATGTAAGATAGACTTAGATACTTAATATGTGACTTTTACTACTGTAAATCTTCAAAGGGCTAAAACTTGATATCTCTTGTGCAAGAAAATCTGGCAACATCTACGTAAGACCATCACTTCTGTGGTGATATTTAAAGACCAATTATTGGCAGCCTGCAGCCTCCAGCCTCTACAATGACCCTCAGTGACTCCCTCCTCCTGTCATTCATGGCCTTGGGTAACCCTGTCACTTTGAGAGTGGGCTGGACCTAGTGACTCGCTTCTAGCAGAGTACAGCAAAAGCAATGTGATAATATTTCTGAGATTCTGTTACACTAAGTCTACCACTTTACTTGCCTCTCTCTCTCCTTCTCTCTTCCCCTTCCCTTTCCCCTTTTCCTATGTTCTTCCCTCCCTTTTCTTCCCTCTCCCCTAAACCCTCTCTTTTTCTATCTCCCAATCATCTCTCTCTTTCTCCTTCTTCTTCTCACTTTCCTCTGATCTCTTTTTTCCTCTATTTCTCTCCTCCTGTCCCCCTTCCTCCTCCCTCTTCTCTCCCTCTCTCCCTTTTTATCTTTCTGTTTCCCTTCCTCCCTCCCTCCCTCCTTCCCTCCTCCTCTCTCCCATTCTCCTTTCTCTGTTTCCTCTCTATGCCAAGTCATGAGTGGTTTCATAAAGAAACACATACTTAAGCCAACAACTAACAAGGTTCTAAAACCTTCCAATAGCCATATGAATTTTTTTTTTTTTTTTTTTTTTTTGAGACAGAGCCTCGCTCTGTCACCCAGGCTGGAGTGCAGTGGCATGATCTCGGCTCACTACAAGCTCTGCCCCCCGGGTTCACGTCATTCTCCTGCCTCAGCCTCTCCCAGTAGCTGGGACTACAGGCACACGCTACCCAACCCGGCTAATTTTTTGTATTTTTTGTAGAGACTGGGTTTCACCGTGTTAGCCAGGATGGTCTGGATCTCCTGACCTCATGATCCACCTGCCTTGGCTTCCCGAAGTGCTGGGATTACAGGCGTGAGCCACCACGCATGGCCATGAATGATCTTTGAAGTGAGTCTTCTGAGGACAGCCAGGAGCACTGCAAGCTTGGGAGCAGATCCTATCCTAGTCAGGCCCTGAGAGGACTGTAGCCACAGTAGACACCCTGCTTGCAGCCTTCTGAGTGACCCCAGCCAGAGCCAGCTATCAAGCTGCACTAAAGCTCCTAAGGCATTCTTGTAAGATAATAAATGTTTCTTAAGACGCTTTATTTTATAACATAGTCATAGACGACTAATACATCAAACATACTCCATAGATAGCTAATAACGTAGCTTAATATTACCAGACATTTTTTGTATCTTAAAAAAGTCTTAGCCAGAAGTTAATATAATAAAAATGTATAAGCAGATGCACCAGAGAAAAAAAACAAAATAAACAAAAAAAGAAGCAGAAAAAGCTTGACACTTCTTTTAACATCAGTTTCAGAATCACCATTGAAGGTGAAGCTTACAAAGTAGGCAAAAGTCTGGAGAAGATGTGGCTGAATCTGTTTCAGATCAACATAAAAGGATACGGGTTACTGTTATTGAAGGACACTGTCAAAGGAGGCATTTTAATGCACTTCAAATGTGCCCAAACATTTGGTTAACCCAGTGTTTTATTTTACAATGGTAAATAAACATGAGCAACTTCTGGCCATTTTATACATTTCCTCTGTATATTCTATGATCCTGATATCAAGGAAGACATTAACTTGCAAATTACTCGAAAGGAAGATAACCGGTAAGGAAATGGTCAGTAAGATATGGATGGATGTTTGCACACATGGAACTCAATACAAAACAGACATGGCCATGGGGCAGACACTGAGTCTTCACACACACAGCAAAGATTGTTAATTCAAATGTTCCAGCAGGTGAAGCATCACTTAATAATAAAGCTCGTCCTAAAATCTACCTCTTTATTTCATCAATGGAGTGGTAAAAAAGAAGGAAAAATGGAAGAAACTCGCCTTTGTGGGCATGTACACAATAAAACGAGAAGTGAATTTGAAAGCTTGCTCTGCTTCAAAGATATACCTTGGCCTATTCAACGGGGCACATTGATGGTCTCAGTGAAATTGCTATCATTCTTCATTGAGGAAGAACACATATAAGCAATAACAAAATTCTCTTAAAATTCTTGCCTAAAGCCTCATCTAGATCTTAATCAGTAAAGCAATCTGCTTAAAGCCACATATAACAAAGAACACACAGGTTTAATGTAGCAATTTTCCCAAAGTATTAACTTTTTTAAAAAAAAGAATTGATCTCTAATCGTATCATTCCTATAGAGCTCTTTACAGCTTGTAGGCATTTATGGACTCTTCAAATTGCCCCATGAATTTCCTCTCCTACCTTTGATTTCCCTAAAGGAAAGGAAATGTAACTTTGATTATATGTTCCTAGTTGGAAACCCAACAAGGTTTCCCAACAGCTAGTGTGTACTCAAGATTGACCCTGAACTATTGATGTTCTGCCCAGAAGGCTGATATGGGCATATTTAGGGGTTTTAAGGTCAATTCAAAAGCTAAAGTAACCAGTTCCTTTACAGACAAGAAGCATAAACTGGGCCTCTCTAAGAAATAAGGTATGTCATTATGAAAACTGCAGGGCTTAATGCTTACAGGACCCCTCTGAAAGGACTAAATTGTACCCACACCTAAATGGCAAACGCCTGGGTCCCTCCAAGTCCATTTCCAACTAAGGGCCAAGTACTGCTTTTACTAAAAGTCCTTTGTATTAAGCTATCCCACTCTAAAAAAAATATCTTCATGGGTTGCACCAGTGGCCTCAAACTTGGCTGCACATTAGAATCATGCAGAGAAGTTTTGAAGTTCCTAATGCTTAGGTCTCAACACTTACCAATGAAATCAGAATCTACGGGGGAAGTTAAAATTGTTAAAAATTCCCTAGTTGTTTCCAATATGCAGCCAAGTTGGAGAAACATTGGGATGCATCATTTATTCATTCATCCAAAGATTTCCTGAACACTCATTATATGCTTGGCCTCTAGGTGATTCCCCAACCGCCCAGGTCTTTGGGTGGTCATGTCTTATGCATCTCTGTGTGTCTAACTCTAGCACCAGAGGCAACAATGAATGCATGAATGAATGAATGAATGAATGAACAGACAAATAAATAGCCCTTCTTATCTGCCTCTCCCTGACTTGGGATACAGGAAGGAGTTCTAATGCTTACAGATAGCTCTGCATAGATTAACCCAACAAACAACTAACAGCGATGTAGTAATAATGCCTGAAAAACTTGGCAATGAAGAGGAGTGACGATGGAGAAGAAATCTAGTCTCATGATGTTTTCTTTGCAAACAACCTAAAGAGGAGTAAAAAGCACAGTCTCGAGGGACCAGTGTGTCACCTCTTACTCTATACTCCCACAGAATCCTTAGGCATTGAGACACCTCACAAATTTACACTGAATCACATCTGAAATATACATGGTCACATACACCAAATCATATCTCAAGTATATGTGATCATTTTGCACCTGCTGAAATAGTTTCTTCCTTCAAGGCCCTGTTAATATTGCATCTGCTTGGGAAAGCCTTCTAGGAGACCAGCAGCCTCCCTGACACGTCCAAAGTACAGTACATGAGATTAAATCAGGTGCACACTCATGGATATTTACTTATAAATTATTTTAATAGTCAAAAATGTACATTAACTTGTAAAAGAAGACAGACTTCCTTCTATCATAGTAATATGCACTCTCATTTGAAAGATCAAGGAAAGCATGTGTCATTTTTAAAAAGCAATAATATGAAACACATAAGAGAATAGATGGGAAAAACTCATGAAGGGGGCACAGAAAAGACTTTAGTGTGGGAAACTCAGCTAGAAGCCTTTGTAGTTCATACAGTCCTGTTACCCTCTGCATGGTGTCAGTATCATGTCTGTGTCTTTTTCCCCTACAAGAGAGTCATCGCAGGGCAGGGATTATGGCCAATCATGCTTGCACTCCTCACTACGCCAAGCACAGTGCCTTACAAAGGAATTTTGAATAGAAAAAATTTTTCTGTGATTGTGTTACCAGTCCCATTTAGGTTGAAAGCAATTGACAAAAAAATAAGCCCACAAACTAATTTGGGTCATTGCTAAAAATATAAAATTGATATTATTCTCAGAAGCAGCCCTAAATAGATGACATGTCATGTGCTGCTTTCCTACCTCCCCATCTTTCCAGGTCTTGATCCTTCTCCCTGACAACAACAGTGAGACCCTGACCCCTGATTTCTTCTCTACCAGCTTGGCCACTGGGCAGTGAATCCAGGAAAGCACTTAAGTCACAAGAGATTTGAAAGATTTCTTGTCATAGCACTTGACCCTCTCTAACCTAGCGTTTGGGGATTTTTCAGAAAATTATCTCTGACAAAACAAAACACAAACCTCATTTCGATGTGACCACCAGCTTGAGAAGCCCACGGAAGTCACTTTGCCCTTCTCGCCTGAGCTCTGTGTGATGCAGCTCCTGGGGTCTCTCCACAGCAGGAAGTCCTCTCCTGTCCCTCCCACTGAGCCTCAGCCCCCATCAAGAAGCCTGGAGGCTGGCAGGCCCCCCTCACACAAGCTGTGTGGTATAAAAGGATCTGACATGGCTTAGGAAACAGACGCAGAGAGCCTCAACTACACCGCGGATATTTTTTCAGTTAAAAAAAATGTGTTCTCACTTAAGAATGCTAATGGCCCATGCACAGAAATAAAATCCCTGACCTACTTTGAAGCTGCACTTATTAAACAAGCTGACCTTATTACTCAGAAGAGACTGTAAAACAGTAGAATAAAGCCCAAATAGAATTCCTCGCATCCCTCGTTAACAGGAGCAGCCAAGAAAAGCACAAAAGGATGTCAGAGCCCTGGGCTGGGAGTCAGAAACCGGGGCCTGGTCCAGCTTTTTGATGACCTTCTGTGTGGCCCGGGATAAGTCACCATCCCTCTCTGGCTCTCAGAACCCTCATCTAGGGGCTGGACAAGGAGGTCTCTGAAGCCATTTCCACCTACTATAACTGGAGATCTTATTTTTTAGGAGCGTAATGTTAAAGTAAAATAAAAATCAATTATCAAGGGCATATTATCAGACACAGTAAGACAGGTGAGGGAGTAAGATGGACAATCTGCCTCCTAGGAGCCTATAGCCAGGCAGAGCCAGTGGGGGCGGTCCACACTGATTAATGGATTTATTTCCCAACAGCAATTTGAAAGCCACCACAAGGCTACATACAGCAGACATAACACAACTTGTGTCTGCAACAAGAATTCCCTCTGGCTCTCCACCTGACAACTTCAGTTTAGTCGAATGAATCTTTCAGTGTATTTTAAACCACTGCAGAGTCATGAGTGGCCATCCGTAAGTTATAATCAAATTTATCACACTGGGAAGGAAGAGAGCGGGGATACATTTCCACGGGATTTTAGGGCAGTAATGTGAGTCATTCCTGCTCATTTTGGAGAAAATCCTGGAACTGCAAGGTAAGTTATCCAAACCAGAATCAGAGAAAGGCAGGGAAGGTTACTGATGTAACAGTAGGCATTAATAACCCACACAACAGTAGATTAGTCAGTAAGGATAGGTGCTACTGTGGGATGCTTAAATGACGTTACTGAGAAAATGTCACGGTGCCATGCAATTAGAGGGCCCCCTTTTCAAATTTCAGGCTCAGAGACTCTTCCCTTCATTGACTCCTTAGCATATGCTCAACCTCACAGAGCTCAGAAAAGAAAGCCAGTGGAGAGAAGAAGTTCCCCAAAAAGGGACAAGTGGACCTGGGGTTTAGATGGAGAAATGCAAATCCCATAGTATCTCCCAGGCATGGCCAGGGCGAACTCAGGACTTGAAATGGTGTGCCCAAATACCCAGGCAGAGCAAGACATGGGCAATCCTATAGAGACTGGTGTCTGAAACTGGAGAATGTGGTGTCCCAGGGAAAGATTTAGAAGGGTACCGCCAAGAAGACACTTGGATCAAGAGCTCTGCTGTCATCGTTTTCATAGTCCTTACAGTAAGTAGTCTGCTACAGTGCTCCAGGTACGCCCATACCTTGGAGGTATTTGAGTCCCCAAAGGTACTGTGGAACAGCTATATCTAGAGTTCTTGTTTCTGCCCATTTTACAGACAATGAGCACTGAGATTCAGAGAGATATACGCAAGGCCATAGACGTATCAAGTGGCAAAACAGGTAGGAGTGTGTGCAGCCCCACATCACGGAGGTTAACCCTTATCCTAACCCTACTGTAATCCCAGCCCCTCCCTCTCTGTTTACCCACTTCCCACTTGTCACACTTGCTTAACCTCAAGTCTCCCACAGCTGCCAATCACAGTCTGCACCCGCCAATCACATCCTGTTCCACCCTCATGAGTATCCTCCCACCTCCTGTGGGAGTGTTGCTGAACTTCGAACAGAGTGTTCTTTGTCCTCCACTATTGGTGCTTGTATAATGATAGGCTTATTCTGACAGGTATTCTTTGAGCTGTTTGGGGTGTCTCCATGTTGTTGGACCCAGAAGGTATTCTCGTCATCTTCTGAATGTGCAATGCTCATTAACATCTCCAGGGATCAACATGGATAATAAAGAGGAAGCAGACAGCCCAAGGTTGCAAGGAAGGCAAACCACAACCTTGCTGCAGAGACTTTAAAAGGCTGGGGTGAAAAGTCATTTAAATGTTTCCAGTCCTGAATGCGTTCTCTGTACTGCATCTGACAAAGCTCCCCTGACACAATGAACCCCCATGGATCCTTTTCCCCCAGCAAAGGGTGCAAAACTCTTAACAATCTACTTCAGTGCATCTCCATAAACAATGGCCATCCAGCACCCCTGGGAGGGCTGCCCTGTGTCCTGTAATGAACGCAGGCCCATGGAAAGTATTGTAAAGACCCATAGCCCTACAGAACTTTGAGAACACTGTTCTATCACTATTAACCTACAGTGGGAAACAGAGGCCAAGAGATAGCAAGGTGGTGTTTATCAAGTTCCCTTAGAAAGTCAGTGTCAGAGCTAGGGCCAGATCTTCCTGATTCAAAGGCTCTACCTAACACAGTTTATACTTCCCTGAGCATCCCTGAGGAGAACATCTCTTAGTTGTTTTTGCCTCTCAAATTCAATTCACAATTCTTCTGGTTAGGCACCTTCGCAAATTTCTCTTAAAGACCCCTATCCCATAGCCAGCCCATATTGTTTGGGATTTATCCTGCCAGCAGCAGGGTATGATCAGAGTAGGTTCAGATTAGCTTAAGTCAATCAGCATATCTACCTTCTCACTCCCATAGTTTAGGGATGGACACATGACCCAATTCTGCCCAATTGCAATCATAAATAGTTTATTCATCCATAAGGGAGAATGCTGGGATTAGTACTGCTGCAGACTTCATCTGACCATGTGGGGCCAGAGAATAAGAATGTGGAGAAAGGGAAAGAGAGACAGAGAGAGAGACAGAGACAGAGACAGAGACAGACACACCAGAATTCTACAGAAGTGCTGTTTGAACCTTTAATTAGCTCACATTGGAAGCCAGTAAAACCTATTCATTGACTATTTCCATAAAAAAATAAATTCCCTTGTTGAGTAACAAAAACAAAAACAGTAGAAAAGAAAGGAAGGAAATAAGAGAAAATAAAAAAAGAGAGAGAAAAGCAAATAAGAGAAAAGTAAAGAAAGAACATTGTTACCAGGAGTGGGGTGAATGGAAGTTGAACCCCAACATAAAAGTGGTCTTGGCCATGGTAGGCAGAGCTATGTGCAGTGGGCCCAGCAAGACAGAGTTCTCATGATCCAACTGATGCTCCTCTTTCTGCTCCTTTTACTGCAACCCAGGCTTTATTTATTAAACCTCAGCTCTTGGAAGAGGAAGCTTAGAGATCATCTAGCCTCACTCCTTCCATTTACTACACAGAAAAGTTTATCTCAAAGAGGGAAGGAACTTATCCAAGGCTATATAAGAATCCAAGGAACAGTCACTTATAGAAACATCATGTGTGCCTTAGAGAACTTTGTAAAACCAGATGCCACCTCTACCTGCCCCTGCACACGAGCTCTCTGTGGCTTCCTACTGTGCTCTAAGAAATAGAAAAGCAGCTCCCGTCATCCGGGGCTTGATCCTATCAGCTAATACTTGATGTTGTTGGAAGCTGGCCCAACTTTCTCACCCAGGCTATTTTGTTCCCCTGTTGGACCTAAACAATCTTACACAACACCAAGATCAGGTCAGGTCATTCTGTAGCCACAGTGAAGTGATAAAGAACAAGATGATTTTGTATTTTTTTTTCTAAGCAAGACAAAACCAAGGTCACTGTGCAAATCGCAAAATACCATACATCTTTCTTGTCCAGCTCAAATGAGTGGCTGCTGCAACTCTACCAATTATAGCTTTAATCTTGCTCTACTATTATCCCCTTCTAGATTAGGTTTCCTCAGATATTCAGTCATAGAATTGTCCCCACTTCCTAATAGCTCAATCTAGAAAAAACTCCACCCCCTTGAAGTCTCCCAAAATCATCCATCCAAAGCCCAAATCCCTTAACACTGTCTTGCTGAGACACCCCATGGTTCTCTATGGTGTACATTCTCCCTCACTGCAATGAGTCATAAACCCAACTTGTTCAACTATGGGTGTGTTCCTAATGGTCTTTAGCTGGAAGGCGTTGACATCCAAAAAAAAAAAAAAAGTTCCACTTCCTTTCCTGATACAGAATTCTTTCCATAATCAAGCTCTCCTACTGAGTCCACCTCCATATCATGCATGCCATCTTGTGCCATGGCAAACTAAATACCATTCTGGGCCTTTCTACCTTCCACATTCAGATCCTGTTAACTGGAAAGCCCCTCTTCTCTGATCCTCTGACAGAACTAATTTGGGAAGCCTTCTCTGACCCCAGGTAGACAAAATAAACCCTCATGCCTCTCTGCTACTTCCCTGTGCTGCACACACACTGTTATGCACACATCACACCGAACTGTAGTTATGCATAACCCTTTGTGATCTGACCTCCTAGACTGCAAAGCGCTCTGAAGGAAAGAGTCATATAGGGGCTGATACAGAATAGAAGCTCCATGTATTGGCTGTTTACTTTCTTCCTACACTGAACTGAGTTTCTTTCCTATTCGATTGTTGTCATACTTCAAATCATATTCCAAATAAGCATCAAAAATAATAACGTGTGGCCGGGAGTGGTGGCTCACGCCTGTAATCCCAGCACTTTGGGAGACTGAGGCAGGCGGATCACCTGAGGTCAGAAGTTTGATACCAGCCCGACCAACATGGAGAAACCCCATC
This sequence comes from Hylobates moloch, assembly GCF_009828535.3. NCBI lineage: Eukaryota > Metazoa > Chordata > Mammalia > Primates > Hylobatidae > Hylobates > Hylobates moloch. The sequence continues at coordinate 18,033,010 of NW_026652296.1, read as the reverse complement.
TCTACTAAAAATACAAAATTAGCTGGGCATGGTGGTGCATGCCTGTAATCCCAGCTACTCGGGAGGCTGAGGCAGGAGAATCACTTTAACCAGGGAGGCAGAGGTTGCCTTGAGCCGAGATTGCACTATTGCACCCCAGCCTGGGCAACAAGAGTGAAATTCCATCTGAAAATAATAATAATGATAATAATAATAATAATAGTTACAAACGTCCATATAAGAGGCTACCTGAGCAGGCTTACAGTGAGCAACAAGGCTATTTATTCTCTTGGGTGCAAGTGGGCTGAGCCCAAGAAAGGAGTCAGCGAAGGGTAGTGGGATTATAGTTGGTTCTTACAGGTTTGGGATAAGCAGTGGAGTTAGGAGCAATTTTTGCAGGCAGCATTCACGAGGGTTGGGGGGGTGTGGGGGTGTATATTGTCACAAGGGTGGGGAGGAATGTTACAAAGCACATTCACAAGGAAAGGGAATATCACAAAGTACATTATCACAAGGATGGAGAATGTCATGATGGCTTGACCATGGTGTGGCTAGCTCAGAGGACCTTACAATAATAATAATAATGTGCTAATCAAGACCCCGTGAAAGTGCAGCTTTGGTCTGTTGTAATCACGTCACTTGTCACCTGCACAATGCTCTGAGACTTGCAAAGCACTTCCTCATTACCTTGTCTCATTTAATGCAGTCCTCCTGGCAACCTTGGCTTCTATCGTGGCTTCTCATTTCTGTCATGTCTACTCTTCCAAGATGCTTAGACACATGGGGGACTCAAAGCTGGGATGAAATCAGGGAATAACTGTAGCTGTCATAAATGACTCACATGGTTGTTGCTCCAAGTTCACAGGAGGCCCAGTCTGCTCACGGGCAAAGGTCCTCTGGGAACCAAGTCTGGCATTTACAGTCTCATCTATGTTTTCCCTCTCTTCAGTTATATTTTGGAATAAATATGTAACTATTTTTAATTCAATGCTAGATTGAGTTTATTTCAATGCCAGAGTTTGCACCCTGGTTGAGAAGTCAGATAGAATTGAATATGAGAACCGACTTCTCCACTTAGCAGCTCTACAACTTCAGGCAAAGTTTTTAACCTCTCCAAGCCTTGTTTTCTCTAACTGTAAAGTAGGGGTTGAAACAGTACGTACTTCATGGAGTTATGATGACCATTAAGTGAGAAAATTTAAGTTGAGAATTTATACAGTCTGTCACGTAGTAATAATAAGCATTTAGTACACGTTAGCTATTGATATGATTATGTTATGAACGTTACTCTTACTATTATTGACTAGGATGGTCCTAGGCCTGTTTACCATTAGACAGATTCCTTGCCCTTGATCTTTTCTGCTCTGTATAATGGGGAGAGGTTGGAGTGGAGATTAGGGGGTGGGGAACAGGTTTCCCAAGCTCCTCAGCTGGCTTCTGATTTGATCAGCTAGATGCACTCTTAGGAGATTAGGGGGAGGGAGACTCCAGGTCATGTATATCTGTCTGTCTGTCTGTCTGTCTGTCTGTGTCTATCTCTCTCTGGCCCTCTCTCTGTATCTCTTTATCTCTCTCTCTCTCTGTGTGTGTGTGTGTGTGTGTGTGTGTGTGTGTGTCTGTCTCTCTCCCCACTAAACCTCTCTTCTTTAGGCAGATGTTCTTGTAGCATCTCAGGCCAATGCTGGACTTTCCACCATAGCTTCTGTTTGTTGTTAATCTCCGAATTGGCTCATCTTTGCAACCAATTCCCTACATTAAACTCCTTCTGTTTGAAACATCTGGAGTTTGTATTTTCTTTGCTGGGCCTTGATTAGTGGATACACTAGATATGTACATTTGAGCAAGTTACTTGCTGCACTGAAGTATTTTTATCCTGTGAAAAGTTGCTAATATTTCAACATTTTGTATTGAGCATAGAAAGTAAAACATATGGGCACATAGGCATCTCAGCACCTGGCACATAGCAGTCATTTTAAAAATTTAGTTTCTTCTTTCTTCATTAGAAAGAATTGCTATGTGCAAAGATCTCATTCTAGGGACTCACCAGATAAAGAAATAATAACTGAAACTATTACATAATCAACAATGATTATTACAAAATTATGTGCCATACAGAATCTGAAACACCTAAAATACAGTTACAGCATATTGTCATATAATTGTGTCCACCCAAAAGGATATGTTGAAGTCCTAACCCTCAGTACCTCGGAATGTTACCTTATTTGGAAATAGGGTTGTTGCAGATGTAACCTGTTCAAGATGAAGCACTATACTGGAGTAGAGTTGGCCTTAATCCAATTTGGCTGATGTCTTTATAGGAGAAGAGGCACAGACAGGGAAACAGGGAGAATGCAGTGTGAACACAGAGGATTGGAGTAATGAATCTACAAGACGAGGATGCCAAAGATTACCAGACAACCTCCAAAAGCCAGGAAGAGACAAGGAAGCATTACCCTTCAGATTCCAAAAGGAGTCTGGCCCTGCTAACACATTGCTGTCAGACTCTTAGCCTCCAGAACTGTGAGTGAATAAATTTCTGGGTGTTATTTGTTTGTCTTTTGTTTTTTTGCCACACACAATTTGTGGTACTTTGTTGTAGCAGGAAATTAATACAATGGTAAGAAAAGATAATGAGTTGGTAGAATTCTGTTGGCTCTTAACATTTTCATCCTGTTACACGTACCCCGTATAATCCTTGGGAGCACGCATATGCCGGGATAGCATTCCCATGAGTAGGTTATGTTACATGGCACCCTTGACTCTAAGAAAGGGAGATTATTCTGAGTAGATATGACATAGTAAGGTGAACCCTTAAAAAAGATGGAAATTCCTTCTGGCGAAAGAGATGTGTAGTGTCAGAACATTTCTATTTGAGAGACAGGCTCCATTTTTGGCTTTAAAGATGAAGGAGGTACATGACAAAGAATGTGTGTGGCCTCTAGGAGCTGAGAGTGGCCACCAGCTAATAGCCAGCAAAGAAATGGAGACTTCAGTCCCACCATCACAAAGATCAGAATTCAACCAGCAACAAGGATGAGCCTAGAGCCAGGCATGGTGATGTATGTCTTTAGTCCTGGCTACTGGGGGAGGCTGAGGCAAGAGGATCACCTGAGTTCAGGAGTTTGAGACCAGCCTGAGCAACACAGCAATACCCCATCTCTAAAATCAAAACACAATGAGTTTGAAGCAGATTTTTATCCAGTGTTTCCAGATGAAAATTCAGCCCAGCTAACACCTTGACTTCAGCTTTGTATTATACTGAAGAGATTCCAACCATGCTGTGCCCAGGCTTCTAACCTACAGAACTCTGAGATTGTAAATTATTTTAAGCTGCCAAGTTAGTGGTAATTTCTTATGCAAAAATAGAAAACCAATACAGGTAGGTACATTCACTCCTTAAAATTTTATGCAATTATTAAATTATAAAAATGCTAAAAGTCATAAAGAAATACGCAAAATATGTGTAATATAGCATTAACTTTAAAATAACTGAAATAAAATGGTACTCTCTTCTGATGATACCTATGCCAAATACATATTTATGTGGATAAAACAAAAAATCAAAGAGACTCTGGATGTACTAGGGTGACAGGATTATTAGTTCCAAGTTGTCGTTAGTCTTCTTTTATCATTTTAAGAATCTAAAATATTATAAAATTCAAGATTTTTCTTGCCCACAGCCCACATTGAACAGACAGGATAGACTCTAACAGGAAGCATGGTGTCCCATGAGCCAAGCTACTTGAAAAAGAGAACCACATGAGAACTGACGTTTTATAAAATTCCACTGGAGAGAGAGAGTTTCTCGGTTAGATTAATATATCATCACATCACAAATGACTCATTTCTCTAGAAATCCCACACAGGCCCTCCTTGTGGCCATTCTCCTCCCTGCCCGAGAGGAAGAAACATAGACACCATATACTTGGGGCTAAAATCGCAGCTTGTTTTAAGGGCCCAAGATAGCAGGCAGGCTCTCCACGTTCCACCTTGCATTTCCCGTAGGTCTCTGTCCTGGTCTTTCTCTTTCCACAGCTACCTCCCAAGTGGCTTGAATAAGTTGCTTAATATTCTGTGGCCTCAGTGCCCTATCAGAATAAAGACATTATGACTGTATTACTTAATAAATTGTACTTCCCTATTTTTCCATGTATTTACTGTGTGATCTTAGAGAATACAGTCTCTAGGAGTTTCAGTTTTACAACACCTGAAATGGGTAATGACTACCCATGCCTACCTCCATAGGAATGTTGCTAGCATTGGCATTAACAAGCAGAATTACACTGTCAAAGTCAAGCCAGAGAGAGGACACCAAATCCCATCCATAGCAGAGAGAACGGGCAGCAAGTGCTGCAAATGGAGGCTACCAGGTGGAGGTGTACAGAGAGGTTGCTGCCTCAGGGAACTGAAAATCCAAATACTACATGGTGTAATGTAAATTCAGAGGCATGCCAAGCTTGTAGCTTGCTTTCGTTATTAAAATGTGAGTACAAAGGACCTAAGGTCCTTCAGGACAGAAAGAGCCAGTGCTCAGTTCCCCACATCCTCTTTCCCTCTTTGTCATAGTCACCAGTAAAGTTACAGATGGCAGCTGCTCTATCATCTTGCAGTATGTTATGGATGTTTGTCCCCTCCACAAAATCTCATGTTGAAATGTAATCTCCAGTGTTGGAAGTGGGACCTGGTGGAAGGTGTTTGAGTCATAGGGGTGGATCCATCATGAATGGCTTGATGGCCTCCCGGCAGTAATAAGTTCACATAAGATCTGGTTATTTAAAAGAGTCTAGGACTTTTCTTCTCTCTCCCTTGCCACCTTTCTTGCCATGTGACATGCTGGCTCCCTTTTGCCTTCCACCATTATTGGAAGCTTCCTGGGGCCCTTGCTAGAAATAGATGCTAGCAGTATGCTTTGTGTACAGCCTGTAGAACCATGAGCCAAATAGACCTTTTTTCTTTATAAATTACCCAACCTCAGATATTCCTTTATAGCAATGTAAAATGGACTAACACAGAAAATTGGTACCAGGAATGGAGTGTTGCTGTAAAGGTACCTGAAGATGTTGAACTGGCTTTTGAACTGGTAATGGGCAGAGGTTGGAAGAGTTTGGAGATTTCAGAAAAAGAGAGGGAGATGAGGGAAAGTTTGGAACATCTTAGAGACTTGTTAAGCGGTTGTGACCAAAATGCTGATAGAAATATGGACAGTGAAGGCCAGGCTGATGAGGTCTCAGATAGAAATGAAGGATTTATTAGGGACTAGAATAAAGGTCACTTATGTTACACCCTAGCAAAAAACTTGGCTGCATTGTGTTCATGCCCTAAGAATCTGTGGAAGGTTGAACTTAAGAGTGATAACTTAGGGTAACTGGCAGAATAAATTTCAAAGCAGCAAAGTGTTCAAGATATGGCCTGGCTGCTTCTAATAGCCTATGATCAGATGTGGGAACAAAGGAGTGACCAAGTTCAGAACTTATAATTAAAAGAAAAGCAGAAAGTATAACATTTGGAAAATCTGCAGCCTGGGTGGGAGAGAAGGAAAGAACTTTTTCAGAAGAGGAATTCAAGTGGGCTATGGAGAAACCATTTGCTAGAGAGATTAGCAGGACTAAAAGGGAGACAAGGGCTCATAGCCAAGACAATGGGGAAAAGTCCTTAAATCCATTTCAGAGATCTTCAGTACAGCCCCTCCCATCACAGGCCCAGAGGCATAGGAGGAAAGAATGGTTTTAGGGGCCAGGCATGGGGCCTTTCTGCCCTGCCGGGCCTTAGGACACTGTTCCCTATATCCTGGCTGCTCCAACTCCCACTGTGGCTGAAAGAGCCCCAGATACAGCTCAGGTTGCCAGCCCAGAGGGCACAATCCATAAGCCTTGGAAGCTTCCACATGGTGTTATGTTTGCAAGTGCACAGAATGCAGGCTTTCTGATACATCCTCTGAAATCTAGGTGGAAGCTGGTAAGCATCCTTCACTCTTGTACTCTTGCCTGCCACAAGGGCAGAGCCCTGCAGAGAGACTCTACTAGAGCAGTGCCATGGAGAAATGTGGGGCTGGAGCCCCCACACAGATTCCCCACCAGGGTACTGCACAGTGGAATTGTGGGAATGAGGGCCACTGCCCTCCAGACCCCAGAATGGTAGAGCCACCAGCAGCTTGTACTGTGAGCCTGAAAAAACAGAAGGTACTCAACTCAAACCCATGACAGCAGCCACGTGGGCTGTGTCCAAGAAAGCCATAGGGACAGGACTTCCCAAGGCCTTGGGAGCCCACCCCTTGCACCAGTGTGCCTTGGATGTGGGACACAGAGTCAAAGGAGGTTGTTTTAGAGCTTTAAGATTTAATGCCTGCCCTGTTGGGTTCCAGACTTGCATGGGGCCTGTTGCCCTTTTCTTTGGGCTGATTTTTCCCTTCTGGAATGGCAATGTTTACCTAATGCCTGTACTACCATTGCATCTTTGAAATAAATAACTTGTTTTTGGTATTGCAGGCTCATGGATGGAAGGAACTTGTTTTGAGTCTCAGATAAGACTATGAACTTTTAACTTCTGAGTGGATGCTCTAATAAGTTAAGACTTTGGGGAACTACTGGGAAGAAATGATTGTGTTTTGCAATGTGAGAAGGAAATGATATTTGGGGTCCAGGGGTGGAATGATATAGTTTGAATGTTTGCCCCCTCTACAAATCTCTTGTTGAAATGTAATCCCCAGTGTTGGAGGTGGGACCTGGTGGGAGGTGTTTGGGTCATGGGGGAAGATCCCTTATGAATGGCTTAAGGCTCTCCCTGTGGTAGTCCATTCACATGAGATCTGGTTGCTTAAAAGAGCCCAGCACCTCCACCTCTCTCTTGCTCCATCTCTTGCCATGTGACATAATGGTTCCCCTTTGCCTTCCACCATGATTGGAAGCCTCCTGAGGCCCTCACCAGAAGCAAATGCTGGCACTATGCTTCATGTACAGCCTACACAACCATGCAGAGCCAAATAAACCTCTTTTCTTTATAAATTATTCATTCTCAGGTATTTCTTTATAGTGATTCAAAATAAACTAGCACATCTTGGATCCCATGTATAGAGTACAGCCCTATCCAAATGCCAAGGAATATGAACAAATTGAAATTTTTTTTTTCTAGCCTCTGACTTACAGGACTGTTTGTTACTGCGGCATTACCTCCTGCATCCTATCTAGTATAGCTTTAAGCTACTCTCCCCCTTTAACAAGTGGAGAAAATGAGGCTGACAGATGAAATCATTGGCTCAAAAGCACATGGCTACCACTGATAGAACCAAGACTCAAGTTCAGGTGGCCTGACTCCACAGCCCATGACTCTCATTCACTGTGGAAACTTCCCTCTGCCCCTTGATGCCTGGATAACCCAACATTGTGTTCAAGTGGAAGCAGGGATGTCACAAGAATCCCACTTTAAAATGAGCAGTATACTGTGCCATTCATTACCTGGACTAATGAGACAGAGGTGATGCAGGATATGCCAAGTGTGAGGGCATTCTGACAGCAAGAGGTATCTCATTAGGAAAATAATCCTGAATGACATTGTTCTTCTCTCAACAGGCTCCCGAAGAGGTCCAGGTGCCAAGGTAGTCCCTTCCCCCAAGTCCCACAGGATCTAATTGTGGGTTCTGCCCTGCCCAGATACCAGCTTAGATTTTCTCAGGCCACAACTGGCTTGGCAGTGGGTATATTCGCCCTGATTTTAAGAGAAGTAAACATTATGTAGCAGCCCAAAAAAGAAGTCCCTACTGAGAACTTTGGGCACTAAGAGACAGGTTCTATGTACTCCTCCCAGTTGATGATACACAGTGAGATGACATGTTTGCCAGGGACAGTACACATCTGTGCACCCTGAGGTCATGCAAGATCCCTCAGGCTAAACAGTTAGGATACCCAGATTCACGACCACCTCAAAAACAGACCATCAGCGTGACCTTGGTTCTATCTCTGAGTCCTGGACTCCCTATTCATAGCACAAGAGAAATGGAAAAGTGATAGGTAAGGTGATTTCCAGCTTAAAATATAATAATAAAACTGATGTCAACTCTCACACATAGCTGATAGGCCTATAAATTGGTACATCCCCTATGGAGAATAATTTGGCCATATCTATCAAAGTTAAAAATGTTTAGCAATCCCAGACCTAGGAAATTATGCTAAAGATATGCTTGCACAGTGAAATGATGTTTGCTCAAAGTAATTCATTGCAATATTGTTTGTAAAAGGAAAAAACTGAAAGCAATCCAAATGCCCACCTATAGAACCCAAGTAAATAAATGATGGTGCATCCATACAATGGAATATCCCAGAGCTATGAGAAAGAAGGAGGAAGCTCTTTATGTCTGAATGCAGAAATATACCCAAGATACATTAAGTGAAAAAAAATAAAGCCAAAAGAGTTTTTGAAATATGCTACAACTTATGTAAGAAAAAGAAGATAATATGATGGGATTTAATTTTGATTAATCTACACATGAAATACCTTTGGAAAGATAAACATACATACACATACACACGTACACGCACACGTGCACACGTGCACGCACACACACACACACACACACACAGTAACATTGGTAATCTCCAGGGAAGAGAAATGAAATGTGTGGCTAGGATAAGGAATAAAAAGAGTAATTTTCAGTGTACATTTTTCTGTCTTTTGATTTTTTGAACCACATAAATATATTACCACAAAAAAATGAGTAACATTGCAATTTTTTTAACTGCTGCCAGCCAGGCGTTGAATAAGAATCAAGAAAATTCCCAAAAGCACATTCTAAAGATGCTGACGAATCTCAAGTATCTTCCTCCTGGAACCCATTACCCAAAGGTTTCTCATGGGCAAAATTTTTCTCTTCTCTATTCCCAGTATACATTGTATTATCTGCCTTCCTATCATCTATTGCTCTTCAGAAATTTCACCATATACCTTAAATGAAACTGTAAGACTTTTAACATTTTCTTTTCAATTTTGAAAAAAAATGAACTTAGGGATAAGTGAAGGAAGACATGTGATACAGTTTGGATGTGTGTCCCTGCCAGATTACACTAAAATGTAACCCCCATTGTTGGAAGTGGGATGCAGTGGGAGATGACTGGATCATGGGAGCAGATTTCTCACAAATAGTTTAGCACCATCCCTCTTGGTACCGTCCTCACTATAGTGAGTGAGTTCTCTTAAAAGCTGGTCATTTAAAAGTGCATAGCACCTCCCCGCTCTGTCTTCTTCCAGTTTGGGCCATGTGACATGCCTGCTTCCCCTTTGCCTTCTGCCATGACTATAAGTTTCCTGAGACCTCTCCAGAAGCCAAGCAGGTGCTAGCATTACGTTTCCTGTATAACCTGCAGAACCTTGAGCTAATTAAATCTCTTTCTTTATAAATTACCCAGTCTCAGGTATTTCTTTATAGCAACGCAAGAATGGACTAAGTAAGCAGAACCAAGCTCTAGGTAGGGCTCTAATTTCCCATGCAGCTGTTGGGTGAGCACCTTGCCCTCTCAGAGCCTCAGTTTCCCCACTGGTTCAAAAAGAGCTATGGGATAGCTGAGGCCTCAGGTCTACTTCCTCCTAGCTTTATGTTTCTGGGGTTCTAAGAATCATGTGGAATACAGAAAAGGCAAGACCACATTTTGGAGGAAACTTTGGACCAGCTGCCTGATGTGCATTTTCTCACTTTACTGTCATCTGGCAACATCCTAAATAAACCAATGAGTGTCCAGACGGGGGCCAAACTATGAGTCAAATCAACACACACTCACTTATTATTTATGTACAAATTCTGTGCCAGGTGCAGTATTAGAAGCCAGAAATACAACTACAAACAGGATACAATTCTGCCTGGACAGAGATCATAGTATAAAGTATACTATGTAGCAGACAAAAAGGTGATTTCAGTCTCCAGCATCTTATGACAAACACGTCCACATCTGGCCACAACTGAGTAACTGGCACTTAACTTGGTATCCTGCCAAAACAATTATAACACTACAAAAATATATGAGTGATTTTTTTCAGCACAGTATTTTGATCATTGATAGAGAAGAAATACGGAAGTGAGACTCATGTTTGTCTTGGCTTTCTGCCTGGTGGTTATTTTCTAGACCCGACACAGAGAGGTGGAGGACAAACAGCATCGCAGTCTTGTTGAGCTGAGGAACCCGAATTAGAGTTCTGGGCTGCTGACTTGTCTGGAATTTGTGAGGAAGGGTACCAGGGAGTTCATATGGGGAGTACCTGTTAGAATTTGGATATTGGCTGGCCTGCATATTTGCAAAGTAAAACTCTGTAAGGTCTAGAGAAAAGTGGTTGATGCATGGCTGAGAGCTGAACAGAAATGTCAGAGGTTGTCCAGTGCTGGGAACCTCTGGAATCCTGGCCCACCTGCAGTGGAGATGCAGTTGAGGCTTCAGAAAGAGCAAGTTATAGTAGTCAATATCACATCTAAATCAAAGTAAGGCACACACACGAAGATGACTGACAAGCCAAAATAGATCCCTCCTAACAAAGCATAAGACAATAATGACAGTTTCAGAAGGACATGCCAGTAATTTCACTGCTTACCAGGATAAAATTCAATACCACTTAAGCCCAATCAATATAATCCAGACCACCTACAGCAAACTAACTACCATTCTTAGGTAACAAACAGGACATAAACAAATAAGTAGACAGGCAAATAAATAATGAGTAAAACGAACAGATCCCAAGATAATTCAGATGTTAGAATTTGTAGATGAGAACTTTAAAAAAGATACTATAAATATTTTCAAAAGATTTAAAGAAAATTGGATATAATGGGAGAATAGTTAGGAAATCACAGCAGAGACATGAGAAGTAAGAAAATAAACATAAAAATTTGATGACTAAAAACTACCATATCTAAAATAAAAAGCTTACTCTGGGGTTAGAAGCAGTGCAGGCACTGCAGAAGAAAGACTCCTTGAATATAAAAGCAGATCAACAGAACTAACCCACTCTGAACAATGCACAAATATACACAAATATTAAAAAATAAAGAGACTTTGCAACCTGTTGACAGTGCAGAAAAATATCTTTAACACATTACTGAGAATTTAAAAAAAAAAGTAAGGAACCAAGAGAGATACCATATTCATGGATTGGAAGGTTCCATTTTATTAAGTGGTAAATTCTCCCAAAATTGCTCTACAGACTTAATGTAAATTTTGATCAAAATCCCAAAAGTATTTTTTTCTTTTTAAATAAATCAACATATTGGTGCTAAAGCTTGTATGGAAGTGTAAAGAACCTAAAATAGTTAAAAACAATCTTGATTAAAAAAGAGTCCATGTGCAAATCCAGAGATATATGGGAACTTTATATTTTTTACTCACATTTGTTGTGAACCTAACACTGGTCTAAAAAATAAAATATATTGTTTAAAAAGTACTTGTGAAGTGGGACTTGCTCTCTTGCACTTCTGTTGTAAGAATCTTCTACTCTTGGTGGCTGCTCCCACAGTTCTGGGTCCCAGAATGAAAACAGAGCATAGATCTGAGCTGGCCAGACCCACAGCTTGAATAGAGATGCTCTGCTTAACAGCTTGGATCAGCTGACTCCTAACTAAACCACAGACATGTGAGCAAATAAATAATTGCTATTTTTATAAAAAAAAAAAAAAGCAGAGGTGTAGGTATTACATGGATTTCAAGACTTATGATAAAGCTATAACAATTAAGACAATGAGACATCAAAATAATGATAAAAAATAGATCGACAGAAAAAAAAATACAACAGAAGATCCAGAAACAAACCTTACATTTACAGACACCTGGTATATTATAAAGGTTCAACTGAAATCAGTTGGGATCAACTGATATCCATATAGACAAAATGAAAGTGACAGTTTTTATAGTATCTATATAACACTTTATGTGAAAATCAATTTTAGATGGATTACATAGACCTATATTTGAAATGTAGAGTAATAGAACTTCTAAAGATAACATGAGACAGGATTTTTTTTACTGTGGGGAACACAAGTATTTCTTAAATATGGCAAAAATAAATAAAAGACTGATAATGGGACATCTTTAAAATCAAAACTGTTATTCATCAACAGATGCCATTAATTAAGTGAAAAAGCAAGCTACAGAAAGAAAAAGGACATTTATGATACGTATACTAGACAAGGACTCATATCTAGTAAATATAAAGAACTACAAATCAGTAAGACACAACTCAATATAAAAAAACAAAAGACCTGAATATCCAATTAAAAAACATGACATCAAGATCACCTGTGTATGTGTGCATGCACGTGCACACGCACATATGTAAAGGTTGCTCAACTTCACTAGTCATCAGAAAAATACCACAATGAGCTATCACCACATTCCTACCAGAATGGCTAACATTAAAACACAGACAACACCAATATGCAATCTGTCATATTAGAAAACTGTTTGGCAGTATCCGCTTAAGCCAAAGAACAACTCTACTCCTAGTTATATATCCAAGAGAAACGGAGTCCAATACTAGCAAAAACATGTACAGAATATTTACAGTCGTGTGGTTCATTATGTCTAAATAATAGAAACAACTCAGATGTCTGTAAGCAGTAGAATGGATACATTTTGGTATATTCATTTCATGACATACTATTTAAGAATAAAAAAGTGAACACAACATGGATGAGACTCACAAATATAATTTCAAGTGGAAGAAATTAGCGAAAAATATATAATTTATGCTCCTATTTATATAAAATTCAAAAACAGGGAAAATAATTCTAGTCGTCACAATACCTTTGCAAAGGACAATCAATGACTTGGAGTGAGACCGAGGAGGGCTTCTGAGGTGCTGGTTATATTCTATATCTTGATCAGGATGTTGTTTACATTATTATATTCAGTTATAATGTGTCTTTTCCTGCATTTTTATTATCCTTCAAAATAAAGGTTTATCCACACACACACCAAAAAATAAGGAACTGCAAGAGTCCAGTTGGGAGCTGACGACAGCCAGTGCAGTGATACTAGTGATGGTAGGAAAGATATATAGCCAAGAAATATTCGGGGCTAAGTTGGCAGGTCTGTTTTAATTGAATATATGCAGGGATGGGGTAGGGAGAGGACTGAGGGAAAGGCAGGAATCGGAAATGAATCTTAGGTTTCTTTTTAGCTTCGCTGAAGAAATGAATGGTTGAGCCAATGATGGTGATCAAAACTTCGGGAAGAATATGTTGAGTTGAAGTGCCTGTGGCAATCCACAGGAATAACTCCAACAGCTAGTTAATCATAAGTTCAGTGGAACTGTCCGAGCAAGAGATATGGGTGTGGGAGTCATCAGCCTCCCTGGTCATAATTAAAATAATGAGATTGGATAGACTTGCTCACAAAGAGAAATATGAAGAGGTACGGTAGCCAGCACTCTGGGGAACATTATATTTAAGGGAAAGGCCCAGAAACAGAAAGCTGTGACCAAGACAGAAAAGGTTCAGCTGTGGAAATCGTTAAGAAACCAAGAGATATCAGTTACGGAAGCCCAGTCCTGAGGGAAAGTCCTGAAAAAGTGCGGCCAATAAAGTGAATTCTCTCCAACAGCTTGGCGGGAAGGCAAGAAGTTAGCTCTATAGCCGTGGCCCTTGGGCAAGTTATTTCTCCCCTCTGAGCCTCATTTTTTCAACTCCAATGTGGGAATGTCATAGCTAAAGAGTATTGTTAAAGGCTATTGTGAGAAGTAAATAAGACAATGCATATAAAGCATTTAGCAAATAGTGAAAGGTCTGTGGTCATGGTGACCTATAGAAACTATGAGCAAATCAAGCAAGGTGTTCTTTCTCAGGATGAGAGAGATAGGGATATGTTTAGAGATCAAACAGAAGAGCCAGTGTATAAACGTCACTAGATACCCAGAGAAGCAGAAAGGGCAGCCCCACGTCCTCAGGTAGATGGAAACATCTGCCACTCTGACACAGGGTAAGAACGGATGTGGAGAAAGACACATCTGACAAAGAAGTGGTAGATGAAGCAACGAAAGGTGTCATTCCTACCAAAGGCCTCCACCATGAACTCACATGCATTTAGGCAAGACCCCTAGGTGTGGGACGATCAGTGCAGATACTAGAGATATTGTAAGAAATAACAAGTTTCATTTAACTCACTTATTCATCATTCAGCCACTCACCTTTGACAAACACATACTAAATGCCTACTGGGTGATTTATGGGGAAAACAGAAATCCTTCATACCCTTGAGGAGATAACAGTTCCACTGGGATGTTGAACAAGGAAGAAAAGTGCAGTTAATATATATTGAACATTGCCTTTGTACCGAACTGTGGGCTTACATGCATGATAAATGATATCATGTGTATCCCTTAGCAAAATGGGAGGTAAAAATCACTGTTCCCACTTTACATATGTGAATACTGAGGCATGAAAAGTTAACTGATTAGCCCAAGGTCACATGGTTGTGTCTGACTGGTAGTGTAGTAAGAGAATGCATATAAGCAAGTGATTGCAGGGAAGTAAGGTGAGATGGATGTTGCAGAGGTGGGAATTATGGAGGGGTCAATGAAGAAACTGATGTATGAGTTAGATTCTGAAATAAGAGTTAAAGAAAAAGAGTCAAAGGCAAGAAAAAATTGACGAATGTTCCACTGTCACCAGAATATATGTGTCCACAGCTTACCCCTTGCATAGAGAGAAGTTGTCTGTAAGTCGTGCTTGCCTCCCCATTATCAAAATGTGGCTCCTTCTTGAATAAGTACAATTCATTATTATGACTGAAGTTATACTGGATTTTCTCCAAGCTTTCCTGAGAATGCAGAATTGTCCTTCTGCACTGTCAAATCCCCAGATCACATACTTAGCAGCTGTTTTCAAGATATTTTGTCAGAATTGCTTGTCATAGAGGCACAGAATAATTTGTCGCGGGCATTTTTACATCTGGTTGACTCCAATCAAATCATCCAGAGATGAGGTACAAACTTACAGATTTTATCAGTTTTAATTACTTAAAACAATTCTGATGGCCATTTGACTCTCTCCCATACCCCCCCTCCACCATACTGAATACAAAGTTTCAGAAATAATAGGGAAGAGATGGCAGAAATATTTAAGACTCTAAATTTTTAGCAAAAATAATTAAGAAAAGATTTCATTTATTTTGATTTTTTTCCATTTAGAAACAAACTGCTTTCCATAGAAAACGACATCTTCATAACACCCAGCCTAACTTTAAAAAAAATCCCTTTAATCTAATTTTAACCAAAATGAAGCAATTCTCCCAACTTGACTTTGATCAGGATGGATTTAGCACTTAGATCTCAGATGTGCTGATAATAGGAGAAGAACAGCCGTGAGTGGTTTAACCTGGTATCTGAGGAGCCTTTCAAGACCCACTGCAACTGACCAAGGAACTGGGCACAGCTGGAGTTGAATGAGTGTGTAGACTGGAGTTCCTGCTGCCTAAATCTCCACCCACTTGGAGCATCATGGAAACGGGCCTTGGAACGGGTATGACTGATACTGAAGACCCAGCATTCAGGATGAAGCTGGGCAAAAATGGACCCTGGAGGGAGGCTGATGTCTGGATGCTTCAGAGGCCACCATGCCCAGGATTCATCTGTAAAGCAGAAATTGTAAAGGTGGAAATAGAATTACGAAGCAGAATGCCCAAAGCTTTTGATGGAAGTTTGGGTAAAACCATCTCAGGGTTTCCTCCCAGATGTGGGTTCTATGGTCTGCAGGCAGTGCTAGAAGAATGCACTCATACGGATACCGAGGTATCGATGAAAAACCAAGCCCTTGAGGGCCATAAGCTCTAGTTTCAACTCCCTCTTCTGCAACTAACTAGCTGTACAACCTGGACAAGCCAATTAGCCTCTCTGAGCACTGCTTTCCTCATCCATAAACTTTTCTTATTTAGTGTTAGAAATACTATAGTAGAGCATCTGGCACAAAAGGACCAATAACAAAGAGACCGTCTGTATTCTGACCTCCACTATGTATGGTTCCTAAATCACAAATACTTCAAATGAATGATGAGCTTCTATGGATCTGTCTTTCTCGTGTCTTATAGGGGCCTCTCTCGACCATCCTATCTAAAGTAAGTATTTTAACCCAGTGACTAAGGGATCTTCACTGTCACATCACCACAGACAAGCACTGGGCCTGGCACCAGGTAGGGGCTCAGTCCTTGTTTGATAAATGAGTAAAGACCACCTCGCTTGGCAGAGATGGTCTCACTGTTCACAAACCTGTGTCCCCTTCTTTCTTCCTTGACACAGGCATCTGACACTCACAGACTCCCTTGCAGTTAATATGGCCATGTGGCTAAGTTCTAGCCAATAAACAAGTGACAATATATGCCATCTTCAGGCTTGATCCATCAAAACAAACAAAACCCAACAATAACAACAGAAAACAAACTTTCTCCTTCAAACTTTTGGTGCAAAAGGGCATGATGAAGGTGGGCTGACAGAAGACAGAAAAAGCCTGGATCCCTGAGTCACCACTTGGAGGAGAGCTGTCTGTCTATTTGAGATGTTTCATGAATAAAAGGTAAACTTCTCACTCACTTGAACCATTACACATCATTGGATTTGTAAGGGCAGTTACCCTAATTCCATGGGTCTCAAAATTGGTCATATATCAGAATCATCTGGAAGACTTACGAAAGCAGATTCCTGAGCCCATCCCAGACTTTCTGATTCAGTAGGTTTGGCATGGGGGTTTTCAGGAATTTGAATCCCTAATAAGTTTCCAGGTGATGCTGATGCCACTGGTTCAGGGACTCCTTTGAGCATCACTGTCTCTCACTAGAGAGTTGGGGTCCAGTAAACCTGATAAGCTTAGGAAGCTTGAGAAGCCTCCTGGCATGCAGCCCTGTGCTTACCCACGTCTGCCTGCACACTGTCCCAGATGCTCTGAGCTCACAACCTGTCAATGTGAAAAGACAAACACGCAACTGACAAAGTATAACAAGTGTCAAACAAGAGGAATGTGGGACAGAACTAAGTGTTACCTCTACACAGACAGCACTCCTCCAAGGAGGTCAGACCATGGTTCAAGCAGCATGAACAAAAAGCAGGGAGTTTGCATGTTCAGCGTAATTTCATGAACAAAAGTTACTTGGGCCTGAAAGAAGGCAAACACAGGGACAGGATGCCTGGAAATGAGGAGATGAAGGGTGGTTGAAGTCAGACTCAAAAGTTAAAATGTATCTTAAAGGCAACAGGGAGCCCCTGAAAGACAAGGAACAAGGGGATGTCAAGGGAAGTGTGTGATGATGAGATGGATCCACAGGAGGCAGGGTTGTGGAGGGTCCATGTGATGGGAGGATGTGGGTGTCACTCAGGTCTTGGCGGTGTCAGTGGATGGAAGCGTGGCGGGTGGGCAGGGAACATTTGTAATGCTGTTGTAATCCGGTGACCGATCAGGCAAGGGCTGGGGAGGGAGCAGTCGGGCTGGCCCTCAGGCTCCTGGCTGGACAAGTGGATACACAGTCATGCTGAGAAACAGACACAAACAAAGAAGCAGGTTAGGGGAAGAGGGTCAGTCAGTGCAGTTTGGGGTGTGAATGGACTGTGGGACCTGCAGGCTCTGCAGCGTCCTGGGACTGACATCAGAGCAGCAAGTTTCCCTTGTCATTCCCATCATGAGCCAGTTTCATAGTCAGGGTTCTGGCCTTTTCCCAGGAGATCCCTGCTGCCATGTGCATCCATGCACGCACACACAGGTGCATCCCTCACCTCCATCTCCTAATTGCCCAGACACCTCCCTCCACTTATCATCAGGCCAACCCATTTCAGAACATCAGTAAAATGCCACTTGGTGATAACCACCCAATGATGCCTGACCCTTTGGTGGCTGCTGCCACATCCCCCAGGGACTCATGAAATTGTATCTGTCTTGATACTCTGCTGGGGCCACTTTATGGAAGGATGCCAATGCCCCCATGTTGCCAGAGGTCCCTGCACCTGTTCCCTTTGCCTTCCTTGCAGCATCTAGCACTGTGCTCAGCTGCACTGGGAAATCCTGCCTGCCGGCCTCTCTGCTTCCTCCCAAGCTGTCCTCCCTTCCTCTCTGCACATTCCTTCTCACCATATTAGGTCTATGAGTCACCTGATGAACTTGTTAAAACACAGATTCTGATTCATAGGTGGGGTAGTAGGTCTCTGTCCTCCCTCATGCACCTGGAGGCCCAAACCTATTCACTGTATCTCTCAGCCCTCTTACCCTCTGGTGGCCAGTAGGGCTCAGCCAGTGAGAGGCTACAGCAGGAAGTAGAAGGTAAATTTAAAACAAAAACAAAGCTCAGGGCATTTGTTTTTTGTTTCCCTCCACCATCCCCTACCCTAAAGTTCTTAGTTTTCCTACTTAGTTTCTACCACTCCCTCCCCTGCCCCTTGAGACCTGGGAAGTAACAGCTCCCTGCTATTGTTTGTCCCTGGGCGCCTCCTCATTCCTCATTTGTTTCCTCAATTCTGCTCATACCCCTGTAAATAATCTCTTCATGCCTAGACATGATAGCTCATGCTTGTAATCCCAACACTTTGGGAGGCCAAGACAGGAGGATCACTTGAGGCCAGGAGCTCAAGGCTGCAGTGAGCTATCATCCTGCCATTACACTTCAGCCTAGCATAGCATCTTCCAATCTCTTCTTCTTTCTCTCTCTCTCTCCATTGCCACCTCTCCTCCTTTGACTCTGACCATCCCTGCCTCCCTCTTTTATACCCCTTGTGAATACAGTGGGCCCAGATAAATCAGTATAATTTGCCCACCTCAAAATTCTTAACTCCATCATACCAGCAAAATCCCTTCTGCTATGTGAGAGAATACATTCATAGATTCTGGACAGCAGGATGAGGATATC